>NC_091742.1:91393090-91708090 GCF_043380555.1 Nothobranchius furzeri | reverse complement strand
AGAACTCACACAGGTGAGAAACCATATCCATGTGAAACTTGTGGTAAATGTTTTTCTAAAAGTATTAACTTGATCACACACATGAGAACTCACACAGGTGAGAAACCATGTACATGTGAAGCTTGTGGTAAATGTTTTTCTTACAGTAGTAACTTGACAAAACACATGAGAACGCACACAGGTGAGAAACCACATCCATGTGAAATTTGTGGGAAACGTTTCACTCAGAGAAGTTACTTGATTACACACACGAGAAAGCACACAGGTTAAAAGTCATTTACTTATGAAGCCTGTGGTAAAACATTTTCTGACAGTGGTTCCTTGACTAGCCACATGAGAACTCACACAGGTGAGAAACCATATCCATGTGAAATTCGTGGTAAAGGTTTCTCCCAAAGTGGTAGCTTGACTAAACACATGAAAGCTCACCACAGGTGAGAAGTCTTTTCCATGTTTGATCTGTAGAGCGAGATTCAGACAAATATTTTCTTTAAAGTGACTGTGTAGTTTTTACCATTGTTCTCTGGAAAAATAATGTAGTTAAAAAATAATGAAATGATGCCCAGTTGTTGAAAAATATTGGTTTGTAACTTATAGACCCCTTGAAAAATAACGTTGCGGGCCCACTCCCCCACCCCCAGCCCCAGAATCCGACACCTCTCCATTGACCACTGTTGTGTTTATCTGTTAGTTGACAATAAACAGAGCTAAATAGTGATTAAATAAAATCCATCAACATGGTTAACACACACTCCTTTAAGGATTCTGAGTACTACAAACTGTCTGAATTACTAGAGTGTCTGTCAGCTATCACCCGCTGGCTAGAAGATAACTTCCTTCAGTTAAACTCTGAAAAGACTGATCATTGCCCCTGAGAGCATGGTTCCCCTGATTAGTCTAAAACTTGGTCATTTATCCTCTACCGTCAAGACAAACTTAAAGAATTTGGGTGTTATTTTTGACCAATCAATGGCTCTTGAAGGTCACTCAAAAACGTTGGTCCGAAACTGTTTTTATCATTTAAAAAATATTTCCAAACTGCGAAGGTTGGTATCAAAACATGAACTTGAAATGGTTCTCCATGCCTTTATCTCCTCCCGTCTAGATTACTGTAACACACTTTCCACATGTTTTAACAAAAAATCCCTTCACCGCCTTCAGTTGGTCCAGAACTCTGCAGCGAGGCTCCTAACTGGAGCAAACAGAACAGCACACATCACTCCTATGCTAATGTCTCTGCACTGGTTACCCGTTAGCTTTAGAGTTCATTTTCGAATCCTGACTATAACTTTCAATGCTCTACATGGTCAAGTTCCTCCCTATATTACTGAACTGTTAAAGCCTTATGCTCCAACCCGAGCCCTCAGGTCCACCCACCAGAACCTTCTAGAAGTTCCAAAGACCAGATATAAAAAGTAAAAGTTCACAAGTTAAAAGCTGCTTTTACCTAAACCTTTTATCTTCTTATTTTTAACTCAAATTTTTACTCTTTCATATGTTTATGAAATTTTATAATTTTATGACTTTACTTTTTCTGATGTTAATCTGATCTAATTTCCCTCTGGGATTAATAAAGTATCTTTGATTTGATTGATTCTGTTTTGAGATCATTATGATTTTATGACTTTGTTTTATTTTGTTTTGATTTATGTGAAGCACTTTGTGATTCTATGTCTGTGATAAGTGCTATATAAATAAAATTTACTTACGTAGAGCTGTAGGCTGCTCAAGTAAACAAACAAAAGACAGGAAACATTACATTTTACAGGTTTCCATCTGATAAAATATGCCAAAGGCAGTGGTTAACAGTAGGGGTTGCATGACTTAATTTTTTTTAAAGTCGACAGTCAAGTAATGAAAATCGAGTCGACTTCGACTAGTCGTTGATGACGTCATAGACCTGAAGCGGAAACGGGGGGGGGGGGGCAATGCAGAAAAACAATGTGATTTTGTTCTAAACACACCTCACGCAAGTCACGCAGGTGGCGTATGGGAACGACAAATACGGACTGTGAGAAGTGTTCTCAACGCAACATTGGCTCTCACTCCAGGTCGGCTTACTGACTCTTTACTCAGGACTTTTCTCTATGAAGCAGCTGCAATAGTAAACAGCCGCCCTTTAACTACGGACAATCTTAACGATCCAAACAGTCTGGAGCCACTAACTCCAAACCTTCTCATCACAATGAAAACTTCAAGTTATCTGCCTTCACCCGGAACATTCATAAAAGAGGACTTGTATGCACGAAAGCGATGGCGCCAAGTTCAGTACCTTCTTGAGCAGTTCTGGAGCAGATTGAGAAAAAGAGTACCTTCAGAACCTTATAGTGAGACAAAAATGGCACACACCTAAAAGAAACATGCAAATTGGAGACATAGTGATGGAGAAAGATGACATGCTACCACACTCTCAATGGAAACTTGGTCGAATCTTGGACACTGTGCAGGACACTGATGGACTTGTCAGAAAGGTCAAAATAGCCTCTGCAGACAAAAATCTAAACAAAAAGGGCCAACGTGTCAGCAAAATGTCTGTGGTAGAACGCCCTGTTCATAAGTTGGTCTTGTTGATAGAAGACTGTAATATTTGAATCTACAATGCTTTAAAGTGTTGGAAAATGTTTTATTTATTTATTTTTTTGTTTTGAAAATGATGCAAAGTGTCTGTTAAGCTACTGTTATTGTTATGGAAAAATTATTTGTGTTTATATGTTCAATAGCAAATAATTTGGTGGGAGTGTAAAGGTGAATGTAAACTATTTCTTTATGTTTAACAACAGTGGCGGCTGGCCAGTAGAGGGCGATAGAGCGCCGCCCTCCCAGTTTTCCCCAGTGTTTTTAATTTTTATTTAAAAAAAATTAAATTAAATTAACAATAATCACATATTCTAAGTTAATTGTGTGTTATGTAACAAAAATAAATCACATATATATATGTATATATTGGTCAGAAGCTCTCTGCCGAGCTGTGGAGGCGACAGAAAGGCTGTGGGCTGTGTTTCAATCGCCCAAACAGGACGGGACCAGCCGTTCAATTGCTGACAAGAAAATCAAAGGGTAGGAATGGGAATGTATCCAATCAGCGTTGACGTTGTTTCAGAAGCATGATGGGCGATAGAGCTACCGCCAAAAGCTTTTGTTGGTGTTCGGTAGAACTCGGCAGAGTAGTTTTTGGTCGTGACGCAGATGTAACATGGACGCCGCCAGTGACTACAACCAGCATGGATACCGGATCTCAGCAGCCACTGAATTCAGTTCGGTGTCTTCTCCAGTATCCGTTCGAGAGGAGAACTATGGTGGAAAAACTTAATGTCAAAGAGCTTGGACCAGATCAGCCCGACGTAAAGATAAGCCAGCAGGACAAGGAGAGAGGTAAACTGTAGACACGAGGCTTCTCCCGAAATTGGTACACCAGGAAGGCTTGGCTAGCTGGATGCAATCACGCTAATGCGTTATTTTGCTTTCCGTGTTTGTTATTCTAAACGGCTGGGACATATAAGGCATGGATTGAGTCAGGAGTTACAGACATGAAACATTTTTCTGAGAAGGTAAAGAAACACGAGTCATCCCGGGCACACATGCACAACACGGTGAAGCTAGCCATGCTAGGCAGAGCTAACACTGCCATGCAGCTCGACGAGGGAAACGGAAGAAACGGAGGACGTTTGGCCAGGGAGAACAACAGCAGCTGGGTGCAGAGGTAAGCTGTACATTACATTTCTGTGAACCAGACAATCAGAATCAGAAATCCTTGGTTGTCCCACAAACCAGGACATTTGTTTAATAACATGTTTAATGTGCAATAACTGTAAAAACAAATTTCAACACATATACTTATTATACATATTTAATCACGTAAATGTGTATTTCATGTAAATTTGTACATACATCAATCTGATTCCATTTTACTTGTTACACTTCTGCTGCAGCAAACAAATTTCCCAGCTTTTGGGACAATAAAACATTTCTGATTCTCAATTAGATGTTTTTACCTCAAATGTAAAAACATCTGATTGAGAGTCAGAAATGTTTTATTGTCCCAAAAACTGGGAAATATGACATTTGTAAGAGGATACTGATGACATTATTTCCTATGAAAGTGTTTCCTATGTACTTATCTGTTGTTTTTTTATTTATCTACTTTAAAGAGGATTAAGACTTTCCTGAGGAACACCATGACACAGGATGGGATGAATGCTCTTGCCATGCTCTCCATGGAAAAAAAGCTTGTCACAAACATTCCTGACTTCAATAAAAAGCTAATCGAGAGCTTTGCCACTAAGAAGGACAGAAGGGCAAAAGTTCTGTACAAATGAGGTATCACACACACACAAATGCATCCACTTGATCTTTGTATAAAGTTGACCGTAGCACAACACTCCAGAAATATTAAACAGTGTAAATTTCTGGCATTTTGTCTAAGTAGTGTTTACTACCATTACTGTAACAGTGACCTGCTCATAATTTTTGGTGTTCACTCAAATGTTGAAATTAAACAAAATGTTTTTGTTACTTGCCTCTTGCATTGCCTATTTACCATTTATGGTCATGTTATTTTATGTGCAATTTAATGCAGTATTTTTCAACCTTGGTCCGCAAGGCAGCGTGCCAATAGTCACACACACCTGGATTAATCAGTTTGTCCAATGATGTAAGACAGGAAATAAAAGAGCTGTGCTTAATTCAGGAAATAGTGAAGTTGTGCACAAAGCTCAGAAAGCACAAGTTTGTTTAAAAATAAAAAATAGCACAGCCCCACCAAAAATATTTTTCACCAGCCGCCACTGTTTAACAATGGCAAAGGTATACGGGCTTTTATTTTGACAGCGTCATAGCAACTGTGGCCAAGTAGGGAGGCGCAACACAGAAGAAGCAAACGTAAATCTATTAGAAGTAAAGACGGAGCAAAGGATAGGCTATTAACGGTTCATGGACAAGAAGACAAAGAAAGTTTGAAGAATACTTCTGTCTAGCTTCAGTTGATAAGGGGAACAAGGTTTGTAACTATAATTCAGAATATTGTTATGAAAACGGAACGTGTATGGGTACCTATATGATTGTATTAGTTGTGAAAAAGGCTTCCAATGTAATCAGTTATGCATTATGGTTCATTTTATGATTTATTTATTTTTTGTTTATGCCTAGCTCTTACGTTGGTTGGTTGATGATACGGACGGCTCAATAAATCATCATTCACCATCAGTTCCGGCCTTCTCAATATTGACTGAATGCTACAATTTCCAGAAACACAGATGGATCAGTTTCCTCTATGTTCCTAAAACAAACTGCAACTGTGATTCCAGTTAAATCTTCCCTGTTGATCATTTCTCTCAGATCTTCAACAGTTTTTTTCTCCACTGTTTTAGTTTCATTCTGTCACCTTTGGAACTGAAGCTGTGGTCCACACCTTCATCTCTTATTGTTGCTGTTCGTGCTGTTCCGACTCCAGTCCAGCAGGTGGCGGTGGTGTACTTTTACGCTGGTCACCAGCTGACACATTACCTGGAAGTTGCTAGCAGCATTAGCTTGTTGCCCGTTAGCAACGTTAGCTTGTTGTTTGCATCGACATATATACTGGACAATTAATTTCCATAGGCTCCAATATCACTTTTTTGAGGCCAAATGGGAGGTGGTCACCACCGCCATTTTGACCGTGTCACAGGTTCCGTCAAGCCCAGACAATTCCAAAAAAGGGAAGAGAGGAGGAACTGAGGGTGGGGCTGTAAGGCTGGGATCGACTGACGACACCCGGTCGAACTAGCTACAAGCTAACCTGAAGCTAACCCAAAGCTAATGCGGAGGTGGGAGCTAAGCTAATGGAGGTAGCAACCTAGCTACAACCGGAGTTAACTGTGCACAACACCAGAGCTTCTGAGTCAGAGATACGCTGGGCTGATCGCTGGGTAAAACCGGGTGGAACACAGAGGTCTCCGAGACCAGGTCTCGGAGACCTCCACAAGCCGGCAGCCGCACAGCACACAGAAGCCGCGATCAGACAGATACGCCAAGCTGCTGAGAGAACCAGCCGTCAGCCCGCCGCAGCACACAGAAGCCGCGATCAGACAGCGATGCACCGAGCTGCTGGGAGAACCAGCCGTAAGCCCGCGAAGCACACAGAAGCCGCAATCAGACAGATGTGCTGAGCTGCTGGGAGAACCAGCCGTCAGCCCGCCGCAGCACACAGAAGCCGCGATCAGACAGCGATGCGCCGAGCTGCTGGGAGAATCAGCCATCAGCCCGCACAGCTATCAGGAGCCGCGATCAGACAAAGATGTACCGGGCTGCGGGGAGAAACAGCCGGCATTCCGGGTGGAAAACATCGGTCTCCTGAGAGCTCCACAAGCCGATAGTCGGAACCCAGCTCCACCAACATGTTAAATTTCAACCCATTTTCTAAAGTACAGCATTATGTTAAATGTACTGGGTTTTACCCTATTACATTTAAATTTCATGGTTAAACAGTACACGTTAACTGCCGAGCTGAGCTTAGATTTTATCTAAAATACATAAATATAATTTTACTTACCAAAAAAAATGAAGTGGAGACTCCTTGGATGCTCTATTAGTGCAATCAATACCACAGCAAGTCATTTTGTCCAACAATTGCACAAATAATATCCAAAAAAGAAAACACAAACACAGAGACTCAAAATCCCAGAGCAGTTTCCAGGCCAGACCGAGGCTCAGACTGAGGCCTTTCCACGGAGCTAGCTCTGTTGTCACGTGGGTCTGAGGCGGCGGTCACGTGGGTCTGATGCTCATTAATTATACAGAATTTTAGGCTTTTAATACACTTAAACAGAAGAGTGAGAAAAAAATTCACCCCCCTGAGAGTTGTCATGAGTGTAAACTAGATAATTTAAACAAAAAACATCTTCTGGTACCAGGCTGTAAACATGATTATTTCTGCTGTGAAATCGGCATTTTTAACATGGGAGTCAATGAGGATTTGCTCGCTTCTGACACCCGCCCCCAGCGGATGAGAGTGGAACTGCAATTTTTGGTAATTCCGGGTTTGACTCAATTTTAGAGCCGCATTGTCAATAATACCTAGCTGCAGACCCTCTCCAAACACGCCCCCGGCCAAACACGCCCCCTGTTGAGCTACCCCCGAGCTCAATACCGGCGGCCCTCCCAGCGAACAACACAATTGAAAGAATACGTTTATACAGAAATAGTAATAATGTAATTAACCAGACAGGACTCCAGGTTCAAATATGAATGTATGGATTTTTTTTTCTTGCATACACACTTTATGGCCATCCCCAGTGAGATTATAAAACACAGATACCACCAACAAATAATCAGTTGCCGGACAATAGGCACAACATACCTATGCTAGCAGGTGAGTAATGTATGTGCAAGTGTTTACTTTAAATGCAATAAAATTAAATATCAGAAAAAGTAATTAGTGGTAATCGTTTTAATTAACCCCTTAATCCCACTAGCCTCCATTTTTGGGAGCACGCCTCCTACAGCAACATTTAACTTTCAACCATTTATTACAGGCACTAACAGTAGGTCTAAGTTCATACGAGTGAGTAGTTAATATTTATGTTACTATTTATGATTTTTTATTGCTTCTTTACAGTGAAAAGCTGCTGATGTGTAATTTTTAGGCATATTTACATGTGTATATATGCATTTCATATTCTGTTAACAGGAATTGTTGGATAAAAATAGTGTTATTCTGTCAAACAGAGTTCATTAACCTTATCCACATTTATAATAGTAAATAATTGGATGCATAACATCTGGTGTTGTTTTGCTCCTGCTGGAGGGAAAAATCGACCTTGTAAGTCTGCTTATTCTGTTATCACAAAAAGCTCCCCAGTGAAGTCCAGACGGAGTGTTTCTCTGAACCTGGGAAAGTTTGCTGTCTGTGAAGGGATGGGTGTGGTCATCTTTAATGTGTACGTTTCATGTCATCTGATGAATAAAACCTTTTGACACGCTCCGTGTTGTCGAGAGACTAAACTAACCTCCCTGTTGTGTTTTCTTTGGTCTCTCCGGTTTTGCAAAATCTGATTATTGATTATTTGTGTTTATTGGTAAATGGTATTAATAACCATATTATCTCTAACCCCCCTTGTGTGTTTTGGACTTTCTTTGAGGTGCGCCTGGATTAAATAAATAAAAATACCCAACAGGAATAATTGCTGGCCCTTTGACACAAAATGTATTGATTTAGAAATTACTAAAATATTTTGCATTAAGTATACAATTCACAAGACTGGTAAACTGATATTGACCATACACTAATCTGTAAAGAACATAGGTGTCATTTTAACCGGGGACACTGGGGACATGTCCCCGGCAAAATTCGTGATTGGCAGCTGTGTCCCCCCCACTTTCAAAAAAGCCTGCTGATGAGGATTTTTGTTTTACCAGCTCAGATCTTTTACCAGGGGTCGGCAACCTGTTGCCATCAAAGAGCCATTATTACCCGTTTCCCACAGTAAAGAAAACACCGCAGCAGTCGCATCGTTGTGGGCGGGGCCTACCCTCAGACAGCAGAGCGCTGCTCACAACAGGTGACAGCAGCCGGTACCATGGGCGTCGCACCCGTGGGGGATTCAACACCCACACTTTTCCAGCTGTTTTGCTCACCTCCACACCAGTCTGGTTTCTTTACGTCACACTCACTCTGTTTGCCTCATCTCCTTCTTCACCTCCCACTTCTGACAACCGATGTCGGGTTTCCAGGAGAGCAGAAGAGGGAGGGACGGAAGAGCTGGACTGAATTCATAATTTTACATCTTGACATTAGCTGTACAAAGTCTGAGTTTGATAAAGTGAAGAACAACCATTTGCAGAGGTTTATAACAGGCGCGGCGCCAGGTTTTCATTTTTGGGTGGGCCACGGTAATTCTGGACGGACCTTAATAAGCAGTGACTTAGTGACGCAGGCAGGTCGCGCTAGAAAATTTAGTTTAAAAAGACGTCATAAATGTGTTCCCCCGTCATTTTTATTTCTAAAATATGAAGTAAAACTCCCAGTTTAATTTTCATTCATTTGTCATTAATATGTAGTCTACACCCGTGCGTTAAGTGGACCATCTTCCAGTAAAAGCAAAGCATCCTGCCCACCTCTCCAAATGCGTAAAATGTGCATCAGCCGCTAGTTAGGCGTGCCGCGCGCACCGTCAGCTACGTCAGCCCAGACAAGAGCAGAGCAACTAGAGAAAGAATAGAGGATAATTGTGTCTGGATGTGGATGGAGATTACATTTTACAGCACCCTGATCATCATTTAAATATGTAAACCATCACCTGTCTTCTAGTCCACGCTATCAGCATTATTTTAATTGGTGTGTGTGTGTGTGTGTGTGTGTGTGTGTTCCACTTCAAACACTGGTCTAACCAACCAGACCAGCGTGTCCAGTAACACATTAATGTTACAATTAAACAGTTTCACTTCATGTAGGCTAGGAACGTTTCACCTGCCGTGGCCCGACCGCTTCTGCTCCACATAAACTTTGTGTGTGATCAAATGTCTCTACAGGTGCTTTCTGAGCTGAAGAGGCTATTCTGCCTCAGACTGGATGCGTCATGCGTCTCCATATTGGAGACGGGAACAAGCGCTGTTCAGCCAAACTTTCATAATTTCATAAAAATAACATTTTTCCAAGTTTCACATCCCTCAGAGAGACCGGGTTTCCAGACCGCTTCAGTGGGAGGAAATCAACGAACATCCTTGAGTTTATCCGTCAAAATAAACAGTCAAATGGAAATATCTGTAACCTGTCATTTAACTGTTTTGCCCTCCTGTGAAGATTGTTGCAAACAGAAACAATTAAACTTGATTAACCCCAGAGCCATGCGCACTGCGCTGTACGTCGTGACTGTAAATGAGGGGAAACGATTTAATCAGATCCTTTTCTTTTCAACATGGTTTAATGTAAAGTTTCATTCAGCACAAACGTTAGTGGAGGCAGCAGACAGGTACCGGATAGCCAAGCGGGGGTGCAGCAGTGGCAGTTGCCGAGGCAAAATCTCGGGCGTGGGAGGAGTTTGGTGAGGCCATGGAGAAAGACTATCGATCGGCTCCAAAGAGGTTCTGGCAAACTGTCCGGCGCCTCAGGAGAGGAAGGCAGCAACTCGCTCACACTGTTTACAGTGGGGATGGGGAGCTGCTGGCGTCAACTGAGGCTATAGTCGGACGGTGGAAGGAATACTTTGAGGAGCTCCTCAATCCCACCAATGCGCATTCCGAGGAGGAACCAGAGCTGGGAGGCCTGGGGATGGACTGTCCGATCTCGGGGGCAGAAGTTGCTGAGGTAGTCAAACAACTACACAGCGGCGGAGCCCCGGGGGCGGATGAGGTTCGTCCTGGGTATCTCAAGGCTATGGATGTTGTAGGACTGTCATGGTTGACACGTCTCTACAACATTGCGTGGTCATCGGGGGCAGTTCCTAGGGAGTGGCAGACCGGGGTGGTGGTCCCCATCTTTAAGAAGGGTGACCTGAGGGTGTGTTCCAACTATAGGGGGATCACACTCCTCAGCCTCCCTGGAAAGGTCTACTCCAAGGTACTGGAGAAGAGGGTCCGATCGATAGTTGAATCTCAGATAGAGGAGGAGCAATGTGGTTTTCGTCCTGGCCGTGGAACTGTGGACCAGCTCTATACCCTTGCAAGGGTGATGGAGGGGGCATGGGAGTTTGCCCAACCAATCCACATGTGCTTTGTGGATTTGGAGAAGGCTTATGACCGTGTCCCCAGGGGCACCCTGTGGGGGACGCTCCAGGAGTATGGGGTGGGTGGCTTTCTGTTAAGGGCCATTCAGTCCCTTTACCAGAGGAGCGTGAGTTTGGTCCGCATAGCCGGTAGTAAGTCGGACCTGTTCCCAGTGAGGGTTGGACTCCGCCAGGGCTGCCCTTTGTCACCGTTTCTGTTCATCACTTTTATGGACAGAATTTCTAGACGCAGCCGTGGTGTGGAGTGTGTCGAGTTTGGTGGCAGGAGAATCTCATCTCTGCTTTTTGCGGATGATGTGGTCCTCCTAGCTTCATCCAGCTCTGACCTTCAGCTCTTGCTGGGTAGGTTCGCGGCCGAATGTGAAGCGGCTGGGATGAGGATCAGCACCTCCAAATCTGAGACCATGGTTCTCGACCGGAAAAGGGTGGCTTGCCACCTCCGGGTCGGGGGAGAGGTCCTACCTCAAGTGGAGGAGTTTAAGTATCTCGGGGTCTTGTTCACGAGTGAGGGTAGGAGGGATCGGGAGATCGACAGGCGGATTGGTTCGGCGTCTGCAGTGATGCGGACGCTGAGCCGATCTGTCGTGGGGAAGAGGGAGCTGAGCCAGAAAGCCAGGCTCTCGATTTACCGGTCGATCTACGTCCCAATCCTCACCTATGGTCATGAGCTTTGGGTAATGACCGAAAGAACGAGATCGCGGATACAAGCGGCCGAAATGAGTTTCCTCCGTAGGGTGGCCGGGCTCAGCCTTAGAGATAGGGTGAGGAGCTCGGACATTCGGGAGGGACTCGGAGTAGAACCGCTGCTCCTCCGGATCGAAAGGAGCCAGTTGAGGTGGTTTGGGCATCTGGTCAGGATGCCTCCTGGACGCCTCCCTGGGGAGGTGTTTCGGGCATGTCCTGCCGGCAGAAGGCCCCCGGGTCGACCCAGGACACGTTGGAGAAGTTACATCTCCAATCTGGTCCGGGAACGCCTTGGGGTCCTGCCGGAGGAGCTGGTGGACAAGGACGGGGAGAGGACGGCCTGGAGCTCCCTAGTTGGGATGCTGCCCCCGCGACCCGGACCCGGATAAGCGGAGGAAGACGAGACGAGACGAGAGACAAACGTTAGTTACACCAATCTAACGAGACAGAGCCTGGATTTGTATTCTGAACAGTTTAAACATGTTTAAAACGGAGACATGAGCGACGCGTCTAAAATTCGCACCTGCTCCGCTATTATGGAAATTAAACTAACAAGATGAATAACATGAACTTATTTTAGGCACAGACAACATCCCCCACACTTTTGAAAAGTTTGCAATGCGCCTGGTCGCTCGTGTACGTCAAAGTTACCTTTCGTAAGAAGATAACCAATAAAACGATTTATATAAAGTGGATCCAGAAGTTGTAGCCCCTCTCTGCCGACAATATTTTGATATTTTTCACCCTGTTGGTGGTTTTACTGAGCAGGTGCCACTTTTGTCACGCAATTCTTTTTAAAACATATTTAGACTGTTCAGAATACAAATCCGGGCTCTGTCACGTTTGATTGTTGTAATTAAACTATGTAGGTGGGGAAGGTCAGAAAGCAGCTCAGAAGCGCATATGATTACGCACAAGCATGACGCGTCGACCCGGTATCACAGTAAGACCGGGTTGGACCTGTTCAGGTTTACGCAGACAATCTTTACATTTAGAATTGGCATACAGATGTAAAATTAATGCAGTAAAATATAAAGCATTTTATTTAAATATCCATGCATTATTTTACAAGCACAGAGAGCCGCATCAGATGGATGGAGGAGCCGCATGCGGCTCCAGAGCCGCGGAGTGCCGACCCCTGTGCTAGCCTACTTTATTGTCCCCAGCAATTTTTAAACCCCACTCAAGTGTATGGTTATTGTCCCCAGCAATTCTGAAAACAAACTGACACCCTTGGTAAAGAATATACTGTAAACACAAAAGCAGAAAAGTTTGGCTTTAGAAAAAAAGTTCAGACAAATGAAACGCCCAGCAACAGCTTTTTATTGGCCTTAAAAAACCTTCCAAAAAAATGTCCACACAATGAGATGAGTCCAGAGCTTTTCTGAATTTCTCAGAGTATATGAGCAGTTCCATGGCATTAGGACATCAGCTGCCTCTCACTAATGAGACAAAGATAAATAGCAATTAGTAAAAATGACATTTACGCCTAGAGGCTGTCATAAACAATGTGAAAACAATACATAGAGGCATTAGCACTGTTCTTGTGTTTGTAGAATACCTCCGGGCTACCACATTGCCGTCGTGAGTTTGCTGCTTATTAGATGAGGAGTCATAAACGGTCAAATAAATAGCCTATTGTTACGTTTATTTTGGCCAAAAGGCTTGCATGTAGCCCATTAAAAATTATATTAAAAAATTTGCATCCATGACGTCTTCCCCCACTGCCAATAATGCTTAATTTTATATAAAACTGTTTCAGAAAAAAATTACGAATGCGCTATCTATCAAACTATGTCTTAAACTTTCAAATTTCTAGTACAAAATCTTCGCAAGTTGTAAAAATATAAATCTGTCTTTACCTGAACCGTCATTTCCATCTGTTGCAACCATAGACTGTACATATACTGGACAAACGGATTCCATTGGCTTCAATAACACGTTTGTTGTCTATAATGGGAGGTGGCCACCACCGCCATTTTGACCGTGTCACAGGTTCCGTCCAGCCCAGACAATTCCATAAAAGGGAAGAGAGGAGGCGCTGAGGGTGTGGCTGTAAGGCTGGGCTCGAGTGACGACACCCAGGCGAACTAGCTACGAGCTAACCTGAAGCTAACCCTGGCTAACCCAAAGCTAAAGCGGAGGTGGGAGCCGAGCTAACGGATGTAGCCACCTAGCTTCAACCCAACCGGAGCTAACTGGAACACCCATCGACCTGAACCTTACACGGAGTTTAGGTGGAGGTTTTCTGCGCCTGTTCGTGAGAAGTACCTGTATTAAAAAAGTTTTAAATCGGTAAGTTTATAATTTATTTCCGTAATGAAAACATTTTGCTTTGAGCAAGTTTTCAGTACAGTTTTTTTCGGCGCTATCACTCCTGAGTCGCACCAGCCATTAAATGTATCATGAATAAGAGAAAATATATTTAAGTCGTATTTTGGGGGGGACATTTTATTATCTTTCTTACAAAATCTGAGACCAAGCGTTTCACATTGCAACACAAGCACCGGTAACCATAACAGAATGAACAACAGCCAGCAGAGGAGAGGATGGCGGTGTTTCAAACCCTCCCGGCCGGCGAGGACAGCTCATTCCTGGGCTGGAGCCGGCCCTCAGCACCCCGCCACAGGCTCTAACAGATGCTGGCGGTGTTTGAAACCCTCCCAGCGGGACAGGGGGACTCATTCTTGTGTGGGTCGGAGTCGGCCCGCAGCAGCGCGGTGTAGCCTACATATTTTGTTATATAAGTCGCTCCGGAGTATAAGTAGCAGGACCAGCCAGAATATGTAAAAAAGTGCGAGTTATAGTCCGGAAAATATTGCAGTTATTAGTATTCGAGCTAAATTAGCAGCGTAAATACATTTCATATATTTCCAAAATGTTATACTTGTTTGTATCTTGTACAGCCAACTAGTCTTTATTCTGGACTCAGTACAATTTACCAAAAGTAAAGAGACATTCTACAGATGAAGTAAGCACAAGATAACTTACTGGAAGACACGGAATTATCATCAGAACCAGAACAAGAGAGCCTGATAACAGTCGTGAAAATAACAGTTAAAAAGTATGTATGTATAATAGAAATAAAAATATATTAGAATTAGTGTAACTCACTGTGATCCAAACAATAAATCAGCCATAGCTGATTAGTAAATATGACATGAGGTCTGGGAGTTTTTAATTTTAATTTTTTTTGTTAGATCTGTTTAAATGTCACCATGGCAGCCTGTGTGTCTCCAACATCAGCTACACAAAGCAGCAAGTGTTAAGTTCCACATACCTGTCTCACCACTTCATGTGTGGTTTTGTACTTTAAACAATTATGACAAACCTGTTATTTTTTCTCCATAGCCATTTGGATCATTGGAGACAGCTGAGTGAGGCGTGGTGCCCAGAGAGCTGCAGAGACAACCTTGGCCTCCCTGACGTCTGTGTCTCCTGGTTCGGTTGGGACGGACCATCGACATACATACATACATACATGTGCCGACACTTTGCGCCGTTTTATAAACTGTAGTGTTAAAAATAAATGTTTTTGCTCAATTACTGGAATTTCTTTGGTTAAGACAAAAGTGAGGAATAATCATTTACAAGTTATTTGTACAACAGGCCCATTTTAAATCCCAACAGTTTCTTAGCAGACAATAGAAATGTGTTCTTTACTAACTTTACTTGGTTTAAAAATCTTACTAAAATAGTGCCGTATTGCAAAACCCAATCATACTTGTTATGATACATTAGCTTTGAAGATATTTTTTACCGATATATATTTGTGTGCAACAAATCCAAACTTAAATAATTTGTCATTCTTTATTGAAAAACAACAAAATACAGTTATACAGAAGTGTGGGAAAATGATAATGTGAAAGTATTGCTATTTAAATGTAATCCTATTTATCTTTAAAAAGAAAAACTCTAAAAATGTCCTGTACAGCATCATGACAGAAGAATGGTGGTCTGTCTGTCAGAATGTGCTGAACAGATTTGCTCTTTGAGGAGGAGTGTCATGTTTGGAGGAAGGTACTTAACCCAAGACATGCAGAATACAACACTGACCAAAAACTGATGGAAAAAAATGATTTATTTATAAGGAGGAACTTAAGGTGCACAGATAAGTCTGTGGTTGGAACTGCAACAACAGCTCAGCGTCTGGAGGAGGGAGAACACAGGTGAGCTTAGGTTCTGGTTTCAAAATCCATTGTAGGCAGGCAGAGGTGTTCAGACTTACTGTGGTGGGTGTATGTGTTGGCTGGAGGAGAGAGAGGTAGAGAGCCGGGGGAAGCGCAGGAGAGGGAGCAGAGGTGGAGAGAAGCGGGGCGTCCTGGTGGATGGGGCACTGGGTGAGATGAGAGGTGGGTTATGGAGGCTGGTGATAAGGTCCGTGTGTTGAATATCCAAATCCTGGAGTAGAGGTCAGTATCCAATGAGGTCGACAGGAATCCTGAAGAATGGTAAATCCAATATAAGAGCAAAAACACTACGAAATAACATTAATCCTAGGAACACTAGAGGTAACACGAGTGGCTGGTTACTACCAAAACTGAGGCAATCTTCTGGCGTCAACTTGTGTCCTCCATCCACCTTAAATAGGAAAGCACCCCGCTGATCGCTGATCAGGAACGGCTGGGGTGGAGTCACCAGAACCATGAAGAACGTGTCTCCAGAGACAACTCGGGTCCTGGTACCGATCAGGAAAGCGGACCTTATCACCCAGAGCTGCCAGGTCATGCTCAAAGCCTTCATGTTCACGCTGCAGAGCCTGAACGCTGGCCAGGTGGTGGCCGTAGTTGTCTGTGTTCAGGGCCTGGTTCTTCTCCTCGATCCACTCTTTGGTCTCATCAGCGTCTCTGAGAAGACATCAGAACTCCGTCTGAGTGTGGGTCCAAACTCTACTGACCCGTAAGCGGCGCATAAGTGTGCGGGGTACCTGTGGAAGCGCTACACCTCATGGGCGCTGCCCAGCATGTTGCTCCGGTCTTCAGCCAGCTGTTGCAGCGAGCGCCAGCAGTTGTTCAGCTCCTGGAGAGAAACCAAACCCAGTGAGATGAAGGTGGACGCCAGCGGGCTGGACGCCGGACGAGGAAACCTGGAGACGGATCGCTCAGACAGGAAGGGAAGAGCTTCCTCTTACCTTGATGGAATTAAAGTTAGCCGTCGTCTGAACGCCCAACCGTACGGTCTGAGGTCAAAGGTCACAGGAAACACACACCAGTCAGCAGTCATACAGATGCATAAAGATAACTGTAGCCATGGCAACCAGCTGACATGTCCCCACTTTCACCAGCACCTGGTGCCTGCCGGGTCACCTGAATTCCTGTGTGATTTCAGCACGGTCGGCCGTGACTGCGGCCATCAGAGGTGACCTCTGATCAGCTGAATGAACTCACCTTCTAGGGTGACGCCGTGTTACCCCGGGTTTCCACGGGAGCCGTCAGCAGCACGTTACTGCAGCAGCACGTCTTGCTCGCGTAAGCTGCTGCTTGGCCCTTCCCACGAGACGCGAAGCAGCAGGGGAGCAGCTGTCACTGACCGAGCACGAAGTCACTCGAGTGACTTCGTCAGTAAACACAACAACAAGCAGGAGAAAATTACAACATGGTTTGTGTTTTATGTTCTGTCCGTTTTATAATCGCCAATACGGACCTGAAAAACAAAGGAGACCGCTAGCTAGGTGATAACTTCTCACGGGGACGCACAGTTAGTAACCTTTTTTAAAAGTAAAGCAACCGGAAGGCAGTACGTTCTTTATTCTGAAAATCTCGGTAGCTTCTCTCAATTTCCGCGTCCGATTTCCTGTCTTTCCTTCCCCAAAAATGTCGAACTTGACCCGTTTCAGAGGCGTCGCGCGTAGAAAATAGAACCGGCGCGTAAAGGCCGCGACATGCTGCTCCTGAGACGTGGCCGACTCGCGCTGCTGACGGCTCCAGTGGAAAAGGTTCTGTTGACCACAGCGGTTCCTATCAGCAGCTATGACGTGCTGCTGCAGTAACGTGCTGCTGACGACTCCTGTGGAAAGCCGGGGTTAGAGTCGGCTTCATCCTGTAAACAAACAAATGAGTGGTAACCAAAACACCACGTCTGGTTCTGGTGGAGGCGGAGGACAACACGCACCTTTCCAGGAGCAGAACCCAGATGTTCTTGTTGCTACAAACAGAGACGAGCAGAGTTAACAAACCAGGAAGTGAGAGGGACCAGCTGCTGCAGACAGGTGACGCTCACCTGAGCCTGAACCATAGGAGCCTCCTCAGCCATCAGACCTTCTGACTCCAGTTCACATGCCACCTTGTTGATGTCCCTCAGGCGGGACTCGTTGGCCTTCAGGTCCTGCAGGACAAAAGCACCTGCTGATTATCACCTGAGCTGATCTGACAGCTGCTGCTGGAAGACGGAGAGGAGGAAAAGTCCGACCTTCTGGAAGTCGTCAAACTTCTTCTGCAAGACCTCGACCTGCTCCAGGTCCGACCCGTCTCTCCATCCTCATTCAGCTAAAGACGCGAGTTCAAGTAAAACAACCTAAAGTCACACAAACACAAAGCAGGTGTGGAGATGTTCGCTCTGAGCTGGAGGTCGTTCCTCGGCTGTGAAGGGCACACGAACCTTGTTGGTGCTGTTGAGCAGCGTGAGGATGTCGCCCTTCTTCATGGTGACCTCTCCAGGACTCTTCTCCTGGTAGTCGTACAGAGCCAGAACCAGCTCCTTCCCGGTCTCATCGTCAGTTGGAGCCACTTGTTGCTGTTGGGTTAACAGGTCTGGTGTTAGAACGTGGTGGATAAGAATGTTCTGACGGGCCGAGGGTTCTGAACCAGCGAAGTGACCTGGACCCAAACAAAGTGAGCCAGAACCTGCAGACACCTCAGAAACATGTCAGGACCAGACCTGCTCTACCTTCCTCCATTATGGTCTCTCCTTTCTGGGTGACAGCCTTGATGCGAGGTTCATGACCTGTGATCTCAGCCTGCAGAGCCTCGTGCTTCTTCAGCAGGTTCTGGACACCAATCAGGTCCTTCCCTGAGGACACATGTTAGAGTTCAGCATTATGCAGTAGACAGACCAGTTTAACCTAGGGGTTTCTTTCTTCTACAATCTGCTCTTTAACTGTATTATTTCCTGCTATTTCAGCTGTTAACTTTATTTTTTCTGTAAGTGTTTTTCTCCCCAGAAGAAGCTACAATGATGTTCTGCTGAGCTGTGGTGGCCTCATGGAGGGGGCCCATCGTCTAGCACACTGCTGCTAACCACTTAATCATTCTCCCTCTCCTGATAATAACATTTTACTTTCTTTGATGTTGGATGTACTACTGCTAGTTTACCCGTTTAATTATAGATTCACTAGGATAAATACAATAAAGTTTATCTCTCGCCAAATAGAATATTTACTAAGAAATCACAATGTAACGTGTGTGTGTGTGTGTGTAAAAGCCATGTGTAGTGTTTATTTATAAAGCATATGTTGTTGGATTTTATCCAGAATCAAGACTTTGAAAATATATAGTTTAATTACAGTTTGATTTATTTGACATCTGTATAATGTTTATTATTTTGTTTTTTCCCCCTAAATACCTAACGTTTTAGTTAACATGAATATTAGTCATTCATCACAATACATGAAGTTACACATTTTAAATTTTAATAGGGGAAGACTGCAGGAGGGAGCAGTAAAATACAGGGGGTCCCCTGCAAAAACTAACTTTACGAGTCTGATGAAAGTTGCTGGTATTCCCGCTGCTTCTTCGGTAAACAGCGCCAACAAAAACAAAGAAACTTGGGATCTTGTCGGCGTGGCAGTGGGATTTAAGGGAAACGCTGTATGCCCTATAGACTTCTCAACGAGCTGCAGTATTTCTCCGGTCAGATCTGTCTCCGAGTTCCACGAGCGGTCAGCCCGCAGCAGCGAGGCGCCGCATCGATCAGCCTGCCCGGCCTGACCGCTGGGGATTACCGGATGAAAGAATAGAGCACAGAAGTGTCCCCCCAAGCGGCGCGCCCCGTCATATTTCAACCCATTTTTATCTTAAATGCACTGGGTTTTACCCTATTACCCATTTAAATATGCCCTATTAATTATTTTACCGTATTTTACATTTAAATTTCATGGTTAAACAGTACATGCTACATGTTAAACTGATAGTTAGCTAGCTACTTCGGTAAACTCAGCTAGTTTAAAGGCAGCAGTGACATAAAATACAAATATAGATTTTAACTTACCGAAAAAAATGAAGTGGAGACTCCTTGGACGCTCTATTAGTGCAATTAATACCACAGCAAGTCATTTTGTCCAACAATTGCACCAATATTATCCAAAACAGAATTCACAAGCACAGAGACTCAAAATCCCGACACAGTTTCCAGGAGAGACCGAGGCTGTACTGAGGCCTTTCCACGGAGCTAGCTCTGTGGTCACGTGGGTCTGAGGCGGCGGTCACGTGTGTCGGATGCTCATTAATTATACAGAATTTTAGGCTTTCAATACACTTAAACAGAAGAGTGAGAAAAAAATTCACCCCCCTCAGAGTTGTCATGAGTATAAACTAGATAATTTAGACAAAAAACCATTTTTTGAACCAGGCTGTAAACATGTTTATTTCTGCTGTGAAAATGGCATTTTTAACATGGGAGTCAATGAGGATTTGCTCGCTTCTGGTACCAGCCCCCAGCGGATGAGGGTGGAACTGCAATTTTTCTTACTTCCGGGTTGGGACCATTTTCTGAGCGGCATTGTGGGGGCTTGGTTGCAACACGCATGCGTGTTCTCGTCTTCGTACGTGCACGCGTGTTTTGTCCATAGGGGCGTGTTTGGCCGGGGCTGCGTCTGCAGCTAGACCTTCTTACTCCGCATTGTGGGGGGCTTGGTTGTTTGTTAGCAGCGTTAGCTTGTTGTTGCTTGTTAGCAGCTTTAGCTTGTTGTTTGTTAGCAGCGTTAGCTTGTTGTTGCTTGTTAGCAGCTTTAGCTTGTTGTTTGTTAGCAGCGTTAGCTTGTTGTTGCTTGTTAGCAGCTTTAGCTTGTTGTTTGTTAGCAGCGTTAGCTTGTTGTTGCTTGTTAGCAGCATTAGCTTGTTGTTTGTTAGCAGCGTTAGCTTGTTGCTGGTTAGCAGCGTTAGCTTGTTGTTTGTTAGCAGCGTTAGCTTGTTGTGTGGGTGTGTGAGGTGAACCTCTGAGGCTCTGCAGCAACAATGTCTTCAGCTCAGTCTCTGAGAGAGTTTATCAGAGAGCGGCTAACTGATGCTGCAGCAGAAATATTCTCCGAGTTTGAACAAACCATCGTCCGCTACGAGGAAGAGATCGATCGTCAGCGCAGACTGCTGGAGATCAGCTGGAAACCACAGATCAACTTACACAGAATAGGTATGAAACAGCAGCGGGACTCATGAGGTTTTACTGAGGACACAATCTCAGGACAGTCTGCTTGGGTCCGTTTGCTGTTCTGAAGCTTTTTGACACAACTGAGCTGAAATCAGTCGGTAAACTTTGTTCCACTTTAGAGAAATAAATCAATAACATTTCAGGGGTTTTAGGAAGTTTTTTCATTTTCAGTAACTCCACTAAATCCGTTTAAAAGAGACAAACTTTAAAGACTTGGTGAACGTTTCCAGCTGATGTTCTACAATCAGAGACTTGTTTAGAAGTTTCTGTTAGTCTGATCTGTTTGTGGACATTACCAAGTAAAGCTGTCAGCAGCTTCAAAGTGGAGATGATTCCATGAAAACACCTCAGTCCCGTTTTCATCAGAGACTGATGCATCTGAGGAACATCTGGATGTTTATGTCTCTATAAACTCACCTGTAGTACCTGTGTGTCCATCCCAGAAGTCAGTAAGAATCTAAATCAATGAATCTGATAGATACTGAGTCCAGTTCTGCTGTGGGTCAGTCACACACACACACACACACACACACACACACACACACACACACACACACACACACACACACACACCTGCTGTTCTCATGTCTGACTGTAGAACTGTGTGTGGTTGTTTGTCAGGTTAAGAGTTCATTATGTTCTAAAACATCTTCAGATGCATCAGATGATTAAAGTGAAGTGTGCTCTCTTATTGTCACATGATTCATCTTTTTGTTTGGTCTGTCTGTCCAGAACTCCCGCTGCATGATGTCAGCAAAGATGAGGAGGTTCTGACTGACCAGCAGCTCTGGAACCAGGAGAGGACCTCCAGTTTGGACCAGGAACAACCAGAACCTCCACAGATGAAAGTGGAGCAGGATGAGTCAGAACCTTTGCAGGTTCTAGAACAAGAGGAGCTCTGCATGAGTCAGGATGAAGAGCAGCTTGTACTGAAGCAGGAGACGGTTACCTCCCTTGTGACTCCTGCTGATGAGGACAGAGACCACCATGGACCAGAACCAGACAGACACCAGCTCCTTTTGTCACTGCTTCCTGAGGCCGAGACCAGAGCTGCTCCTCCAGGGTCCACAGGTGAGGAAGGGGGGTCCTATGTTATGTTAAAAAGGGACTTTTTGAAACAGCTTGTTTTAGTTACATAACTCCTGAAACGCAACACTGACAGAAAATGAATGAACAGTTTTTATTCATGTTTAAAATGTTTGTAGACCGATAAAGTAATTTGTGGGGATCACCATCTTGCTGCAGATTCTCGTCAATGATTCATTCATTATGCTGTCATTGTAAACTTACTGTCTGTGACAGCATGACGAATACATAGACTGATTATGTTACACAGTGGCCTCCAGTAACTGATGAAGGTATATGAAATTAATGCCAACATTAATTTATGAATTAGTCATGTGTTTGAGCGTTAAACGGGTAATATTAACAGGAAGATAACAGACTGTACGGTTTAACACTGCACATGTGTGCAGAAGTTAGCAAGCTAACATTTCATTCAATCCAAGTTTATTTATAAAGCGCCAAATAACAACAAGAGTCGTTTCAAGGCACTTCACATAATAAATATTCCAATACAGGTCAGTTCATTAAGCCAATCAGTAAAAAGTTTCCTATATAAGGAACCCAGCAGGCTGCATCAAGTCACTGACTAGTGTCAGAGTCTTTACAGCAATCCTCATACTAAGCAAGCATGCAGCGACAGTGGAGAGGAAAACTCCCTTTTAACAGGAAGAAACCTACAGAGGATCCTGGCTCAGTATAAGCAGCCATCCTCCACGACTCACTGGGGATCGAGAAGACAGAACACACACACACACACACACACACACACACACACACTTAAATGAGTGTCCATGCACACTTGAACTGTTTCTGTAACCATAAGTTTAATTGGATCACTTTTGGTCTCATTTTGATTGATTTTACTTCTTGATGATGCTGAATAAAGTTTGGAGTTGTGACAAACATGTCTAGAATCAGCAGCATAGGCGTCATTTTAACTGGGGACACTGGGGACATGTCCCCGGCAAAATTTGTGATTGGCAGCTGTGTCCCCCCCCACTTTCAAAAAATCCTGCTGATGAGGATTTTTGTTTTACCAGCTCAGATCTTTTACCAGGGGTCGGCAGCCTGTTCCCATCAAAGAGCCATTATTACCCATTTCCCACAGTAAAGAAAACACCGCAGCAGCCGCGGCGTTGTGGGCGGGGCCTACCCTCAGACAGCAGAGCGCTGCTCACAACAGGTGACAGCAGCCGGTACCGGTCGCTCGCATGGGCGTCGCACCCGTGGGGGATTCAACACCCACACTTTTCCTTCTGTTTTGCTCACCTCCACACCAGTCTGGTTTCTTTACGTCACACTCACTCTGTTTGCCTCCTCTCCTCTCCTGTGTCCCTAAACAAGCATTTAGCGACAGTGGAGAGGAAGACTCCCTTTTAACAGGAAGAAACCTCCAGAGAATCCTGGCTCAGTATAAGCAGCCATCCATCACGCGCGTGCACACACACACACACACACACACACACACACACACACACACACACACACACACACACACACACACACACACACACACACACTCACACCATTTATACCAAGTAGTATTTCTATGGTTACATTGTGATTTCTTAATAAATATTCTATTTTGTGAGAGATCAACTTCAGTGAATCTATAATTAAATGGGTAAACTAGTAGTAGCACATTCAATGTCAAGAGAGTAAAATATTATCAGGAGAGGGAGAATGTTTAAGTGATTAGCGGCAGTGTGCTAGACGATGGCCCCCTCCATGAGGCCACCACAGCTGAGCAGAACATCATTGTAGCTTCTTCTGGGGAGAAAAACACTTAGAGAAAAAATAAAGTTAACAGCTGAAATTGCAGGAAATAATGCAGTTGAAGAGCAAATTGTAGAAGAAAGTAGTTGAGTGTGGAAAGTGGTCAGTGTATCCTCCAGCAGTCTAAGCCTATAGCAGCATAACTACAGAGATAACTCTGGATAAGCTAGCCTTTTTAGATGGAGGCATGTTGGAGGCAGGGCAAGGGAGAGCCGTCTTTACCGACTGTACACTCCACCTCCCTCTACTCCCCCTCTTGTCCAGATCTGGGATGGGATGACCGATGACTGGTACAGAAAAATAGACCAAAGGAACATTGTTGGAGCAGTGATGTTAGACTTCTCTGCGGCTTTTGACATAATCAGTCAAAATTTACTTTTAGATAAACTAAAACGGTATGACTTTGAAGTGTCAGCAATACAGTGGTTGCGGAGTTATCTAACCAACAGAACTCAGTCAGTCTTTTTTAACGGGAGTTACTCGGTACCCAGTTCTGTGACATGTGGGGTGCCCCAGGGCAGTTGTCTTGGCCCTTTATTGTACAGCATTTTTACAAATGATCTGCCTTTTGTGCTGGATAAAGCAACAACAGTAATTTACGCAGATTATTCACATGTATTCACATGCTAAATCTGTTGAAGAACTAAATTCAGTGTTGATTAAAGAAAATATGTGTTAGACTGGGTAAAGCAAAATCAATAGGTATTGAATGTTGCTAAGACTAATTCCATTGTGATTGCTTCTAAACATTTATTAAGATGCAACCCGGTGTTAAAATTAACTATAGGAAATGAGTCAATTAAACAAGTACAGGAAATTAAACTTTTGGGTATTACTATAGACAATCAACTGTCTTGGAAACAGCATCTAAATAATGTTGCAAAGAAAATGGGTGGTGTAATTGCTTCCACCAAAAGATTTGCACCATTTTTGAATTAATCTGCTCTGAAACATCTTACACAAGCGTTGCTATTATCAAATTTGGACTATTGTTCTATAGTTTGGTCAAATGCAAATTCAGGAACAATTGAAAAACTACAGAAAATCCACAACAGAGCTGCACGATTAGTATTAAAAAAGGATTATAAAATAAATATAAGAGATATGCACACAGAACTAAACTGGCTATTTGTGTATGACCGACTTATATTCACTGCTTATTTTTATTTGGAAGCTTAGGGAGACAAAGATGCCATCTGTTTACTTATACTTTACTTCTATCTACTTTACTAATACTTTTCAAACAGAGAAGAAGGGATGATGATATGTATTTTTTTCTGTATGTGGTATTTTAAAAAAATTATGTATGTTTTCTTTGTTTGAAATAAACTAAACTAAACTATTTTATATACATCTCTTGAATTTAGTAAAGATAAGCACTTGTATGATACAAGACATGCCTTAGAAGATAAATTTACATTACGAAAAGTACGATCTGATGCTTTAAAACATACAGCAATGTATAGAGGGATGTACGAGTGGAATCGTCTCCCAATAGAAATCTCACATATTAGGGCTAATAACGTATTGAAAATTAGATTAAAAGAACATTTATGTTGTATTTAGAAAGAGAACTTATTATTTTGATATTATTTTATGTTATTATTATTTTGAAAGGGTTAAATATGTTATGATATAGTATGAAAAATAAGTATATAATATAATGGAAGCCTTGGGATGGTAAAATTATATCTGTTATGGTCATCAGTGTTGAGTTGGTTGGATGGAATTGTTTCTGTATTTTTAGTGTTTTTATATTTTATTTTTTTATTTTTTGTATTTTTATCTATTTGATGTAAAGAAAAAAAAGATAATCCGCACACTTTAATCTGCGATGTAGGAGTTTATGTGGCAACATCTGATTGGTGAGAGCAAGGGGGTTAACCCTAACCCTAACCCTAGCTCTGTTATTTCTTGTGTGAAGTACTTTTTTAAGTGACTAATCAAATTTAGCCAAATGTAGTGGAGTAAAAGTAGCGTTCCTTCTTCAAAATGTAAAGTAGTAGTAAAATTAAAAAGTATGATGCAGAAATAATACTTCTGGAGTAGATTATTTTTCAAAAACTTACTCAAGTAAATGTAACGGTGTAAATATAACTTGTTACTACTATAGAGAGGTAAATGTTGTTGCTTTTAAGCCTATTTTATTACCTTAACTTATGAGCCGGAAGATGTAATATTCTTTATAAATATAGAATATCAGCCCGCTTGGTCTTTGAATGTTTAATCAGAAGATTCTAGGATTCTTTGCTTTTTCGGGGATCAACACTTCGTTTTACTTCAACAAGAGAGTCAAGTTTATAAAAAGTAAGGAATTTATTTTCTAAACAATTAAAAACATGACAACTAGGAAACACTTATGTGAAGAATGAATCTAAAGAGGATGGAATGTGAGGTGTGATGATGTATGAATGTGATGTTACCAGAACCTTCGTATCTGGAGAAGCGAGTTCTGAGTGGGAGTGAATTTGGTTGGCTCTAAACTAATTGATGGTTTCTCAAACCACATCAGACACAATCTTGTGAGCCCACGTACCCGTTCTGGAGACCCCCGATTGGATCCGAGATGTCAGGGAGTCTGGTGACCCCTAGTGCCTCGAGGTTAGTAGGATAATCGCGAGGCGACCAAGTCAGGCCTGAGATGTCTCCGGGTCGCAGTTGTTTGGGTCTTAGGAATAACTCTTAAGGAGTTGAAGTTTTCTCACCTTGGTTCTGAAGGAACCGGTTGCGGTGTCAGCTGTAGATGCAATGGTTAGTTTCCCTCCGATGGCCAGTCGAAGATATGCTCATAACTTGAATGCTGAATTGGAAAGCTGGAGTGCTGAATTATTCAGCAAGTGATTCTGTTTTTAATATTCTCATATCATGATTCGTGTGGCCAATCGGAGCTTGACATGTTAAGAGGTGTTAACCACCAAACCTCAGACATCACGCCTTCTCAGATACGGGATGCTCTGATTTGTGGGTAAGAAAATCTCTGTCTGCAATTACATTAACCTAGCGTCATGAGGAGATATGCAGTGTAGATAATGATTCACTTGTTAAATCCAACATTCCTGATCGTCATATATAAATCTTTCAATGTAATAATATATTCATTTCACAGATTAATTAAAACATTTCATTTAGTATTCATATAACGTGTTCATCAACCAAATTATTATTTAATGATTATTTAACTTAAGAGTTGTAAAAGTTCTTCTGTCTTGTGCTGTGAATAAAAACCAGTCTTGGATAAGAGTGAGCCTGGAAGGACCTTGAAGCAACAGTCTCTTCTGTAGATTAAAGCTCCAGTTGGAGACTTATGTCTCCAAATGACCGATACTGATGAGGTGACCTGTAGATTGAAAAACAGACCATTTGCGGAGGCTACACTATCAACCTCTGCATTAGACTACCACTAGGTGTGTAGGGTGACCATATCCCATTTTGCCAAATGTGGGACAATGTGAAGTCCCCATGTAATGAGAAAAAAACAAACAAAACATATATTCTGCCTTTTACCCTAACATCACTGTTACATATACATAAGATGATTATTCTTATTATCATCATATATTTCTTGTCTTCGTCATCGTCTTCCTCTGCTTATCTGGGTCCGGGTCGCGGGGCAGCATCCCAACTAGGGAGCTCCAGACCGTCCTCTCCCCGGCCACCTCCACCAGCTCCTCCGGCAGGACCCCAAGGCATTCCAGACCAGATTGGAGATGTAACCTCTCCAACGTGTCCTGGGTCGACCCGGGGGCCTCCTGCCGGCAGGACATGCCCGAAACACGTCCCCAGGGAGGCGTCCAGGAGGCATCCTGACCAGATGCCCAAACCACCTCAACTGACTCCTCTCCTTTGATCAGGATTCGGGGAGCAGAGGAGGTTCTGGGGGGGGGGTTTCTCATATTTGTAAAATCAAATATTAACTGGGATCAGATTCATGAGGTTTGTCTGTCGTGCCACAAAGAGTCCCAAATCTGACCATAGCAGAAGGATTTCCTTTGAGATCAGTGCGCTCACGGAGAACGCGCTCCTTCCAGAGAGCTTATTTTGGTAAATCTTCCAATAACACAGATCAGCCATGGTATAATGTCAGATTCCCGTCGGTCACAGGTGTCTTTTATTGGTTTTAGCACCAATTATGCAAAAAAAGCCGTTTTTTCACCGACATAATTACATAGTGGATAAACGAATTTGTGGATGAGAAACACATTTGGATGACTGGGACCTTCGGTATTGCGCTTCCCCGTTGTGCCACTAAATGCTGTGCGTACGCACGGTCTGAGATCTTCTTACATTTTGTAACGTTTCTACGCACAAGTACACAGATCTGTGTGTATGTTTGAAAGATGAGGCCCCAGGTCTCGTCATACATGGCTGGAATCGTTTTATCAGTGGAATGTCTAAAAGATCGTGTCATGAATCAACAAAGGGAAACGCTCTAACATGCATGACTGATAATGGAGACAAAGGCAGTCAATAGGGATGGGTACCTTTGACATTTGAATCGATCCGGTACTAATTCCCGGTACCTACGAATCGATACCGGTACTTAACGGTACCAATTTTCGATACTTTTGAGTGTTTTTTATTTTAATTCTCTTTTATAATTAAATATATATTTTTCTCAATTTATAACAATATTTGATAAATATCACGATAAATAACATACAACTGTTTGTATTTTAACATTGTCCTTGTAGTTTTATAAGCTGATAATTAAACTGAAGCAAACATCTTTGCTGTGAACTAAATTTACTGTGTATCTTCATTCCTTTTGCCGTCCTTTTTTCATTTGATTTTTCCTACTGGGAAGTTAGAATTTCCGAGGAGAAAGCTAATGCACCATTAGCTGATAACAACGGTGGCAATGGAAGCTAACATACCAAGCTAACGTTATCTTAAACAGTTTATTCAGCTGCTGGAGCAGATTAAAACAATGATGCCTCACACTTAGATCGTTGTCACTGGTTTCGTCTTCACCCGTCACATTTAGTAAAGTGAAGCCAAACTTTAGAGTGCGTTCATGTTCTTCTAGTCGGGAATTCAGAGTTCCGAGGAGAAAGCTAACGCACCATTAGCGAAACGGAAGCTAACATATCAAGCTAATTATATTTACCTACCGGAGCAGATTAAGATGAGGATGTCTCACTTAGATCGTTGTCGCTGGTTTCATCATCACCCAGTTACCCATCACATTTAGTGAAGTGGGCCCAAGCTTTAGCCTGCGTTCTTTCTACCATGCTGCTCTGTTTACAACTGGTTCGCAGTGAGCGACGACAAAACGCTCTTGCGCATGCACAGCTGTCTTGGCAAGTTCTCGTTATGATGGACGGGTACCGACACGAGAAACCGTTTGAAATGACGTGAATCGGTGCTCTGTCAGTACTATGAAATTCGGTCGGTACCATAAAAAGTACCGAATTCAGTACCCATCCCTAGCAGTCAATGGGCTGAAAGTGGGGTTTTGGACTTGATTAGAATATGGAGTGACAATTTGGTTCAAGTGAAACTTGAGGGATCATACCATAATCAGGCCATGTTTGAGCCTATTGCCAAAGAAATGGCCGAACGAGGCCACAAACGAACCTGGCTACAGTGTCAGAGGAGAGCATCATATCCAAATTTAAGGACGCCAAAGGTCTAAACCAACGGCAGCGGTTGTGGTCGAGTCACTTGCCCAATTTAAGAGGAGCTTGACTGTGTTTTGGGGGACAAACCCAGCTGTCAGCTAATAGAGCTAATTGATAGCTCTATTGAAACAGCTGAAGAGGAGCCTTGAAGTCCCGGCGCCAAAGCTATTCCAGCTAGCAGCAGCATCAGTGAAAAGGTAAGCTAACTTGTGCTGTATCAATTATGGATAGTACTGTTGTGGTCCCAGTATCGTCCAACTGTTTATAAAGTTATTTTTATGCCTTGTCTGAGCTGATAATAAAACCAAAGTTCTGAGAACATTCTGCTCGTGTCAGGAAGTTAACTGTAAATGCAAATGAAGGCTGAGCCCAAGCAGCTGTAAACATGTACGTGATAAACTTTCGATGGGCTATTTTTTTATGTGTCACCACACCAGATGATGTGACACATGAGTGTGAATCTGCTTCTCAGTAAAGTACTTTTATCTGCAGCAAATGCAGATACCTCTGTGGAGAAAAATACTTCCACCAGAACTACTGGAAGTAAGCGACCCATATTTTTCATTTTTTAGCTGTTTTAAATAGGCTGTTGGTGATCTCTTCAGTATTCCTCATTAAAAAAAAATTCTACACCTTTATGTTAAAACTTAAAAATGCAGAGTGATGCATCCACGAGTTTAATGTTACCTAGGGCTGGTACGATAATCAATAAATCGTACGATAGATGAAAATTAATTCAGTGAATTAATTTTTGTAGCGTCAATATATCGAGTTTAAAAAATATACAACTCTATTATTATTATTTATTATCATTATTGATATTTTGGTTGTTGACATTGGATAGGCCAATTTATTGTTTTGAAGAGACCAGGTCTATTTTTTTGTTTTTGGTGCAATATTTTTTAACGGTGTGTAGCGTCCAGAAATGGTCAGTTTTTCATGTACACTTTGACCTCTTCAGTTTCTTGTCATATGGAGACAGGAGTCTACATTGCCTTTAATCTGCCAGATCCTGCCATTCCATTAGCTGGAGTCCGGGCCTCTGCAGCTCAGAACACATGATAACATATTGACAACAAACTGTTCCTGTTTCAAGGCCTTAAGCTTCCCTTATCGCTTCTACAGGATTCCTCCTGCCTCGGAATAAAAGTGAACATTTTCAGCTCATATGAGTTAATAAATCATGAAATGAAATGAACAATATGGTTAAATGAAATGTTTTGATTAATCTGTGCCTAAGTTAATAAGGTTGAAATGAATTTTAATATTACAATGAAACATTTTGATGTTATGTTCAGTAATGTTTGGTTTAACATGTGAATCAATATCTACACTCATACACAATGTTCATAAGATAAAGTTTAAGTAATTTCATGCACATAGAGATGTTCTTACCCATAAATCAGAGAACCTTCTGTCTGAAAGAAGGCGTGATGTTATGAGGTTTGTTTGCTAACACCTCTTAACATGACACGTCCCGATTGGCCAAGTAAATCATAATATGAGAATATTAAAACAGGATCACTTGCGAAGTGATTCAGCATTCTGTTAGTTTGAGCAGAACTCCTAACTAGCGACCGGGGGAAAACGCTCTAACCATTGCATCACTTGACAAGCTTTCGACAAGCTAAAAGCTGCCTGCAGTGACACAGCAACTTGTTCCTTCAGCTATTCAAAAACAGCTGTTCTAGATGCAAACTAGTTCCAACATGTTGTACCTGGTGACATCTCTGGACTGGAGCATTGGTGCTGCAGTTAATCTACTGAACCTCGGTGCCCAGAGGTCATCCGGCCTTCCTGACCTCCGGATCCGCGAAGAGGGTCTCCAAAAAGGGTGAGGAAGCCACAGCATGAATTGCGTCTTATGCCGTTTTGATAAGAACCAACTTCATAGTTTAATGCAGACCAAATTCTTTTCACAACCAGAACTCAGTTTCTTCTAAATACAAGGTTCTGATAAACACACACTATTCAACCACCATACATCAAACAAAGTACAAAGTCCTCCAACCCACAAAGCTGGAAAAGCACTTGACCTCATTTTCACCAGAAACTGTGCGATAGACACAGTCTGTCACACCGCTGCATCTTTCCGATCATTACTTCATCCATTTCAGCACGACTGTACAAGGGAGGTCCACTGCTTCCTCCCCAGTGGTCTCATTCCACCGCAACCTCCGCAATCTGGCACCCAACCACTTCTCCTCTCTTGTTGCCTCCACTCTTCCATCTCCCAGCACATTCTCTGCTTATGAAGTGAATGATGCCACAGAGTCACTCTGCTCCACACTCTGCTCTTGTCTTAACAACTTGTGCCCTTTAGCCACTAGACCTGCTAGATCCTCTCATTCGCACTCTTGGCTAAATGATACCCTCTGGTCTCTACGCACCAATCTTAGAACTGCAGAACGGAAATGGTGCAAAACAAAAGATCCTGGTGATCAATTGAAATTTCATGAATTACTGTCCTCATTCTCTGCCAGCATCACTGATGCAAAGAAAGCTTTCTACACTGACAAAATTCTCAGCTCTACTGACTCTCAGAAACTATTTTCGACATTCAAAACTCTGCTCAACCCTCCTTCTCCACCTCCTACCGACAATCTATCAGCTGACACCTTTGCCTCATTCTTCACTGACAAAGTGGCAGCTATAAGCAAACAGTTTACTCAACTGGCCACTCCTGAACATTCACTACCACAAACTCCTTCTAGCCCAACCATCTCAAGCCCTACTGCTTCATTTTCCTCTTTTTCTCCTCTCACTGAGAACTGTGTGTCCAAGCTTCTCACGTGCAGCCGCCCTACTACATGCCCACTTGACCCCATTCCGACTAAGCTGCTCCAAGCTATTGCTCCTACAGTAGCCGCAGCAGTCACACGTGATCAACGCTTCACTGACATCCGGTTCATTTCCCACCTCTCTCAAGCATGCTCAGGTTAAACCCAGTGGCGGCTGGCCACTAGAGGGCGATAGGGCGCCGCCCCCTAGTTTTCCCCAGTGTTTTTAATTTTTATTTAAAAAAATAAATTAATAAAATTAACAATAATCACATATTCTAAGTTAATTGTGTGTTTTGTAACAAAAACAAATCATATATATATATCTATATCATTGGTGAGAAGCTCTCTGCCGAGCGGTGGAGGCGACAGAAAGATCGCCCAAACAGCAGTGAAGCAGCCAGCCAATTGCTGACAAGAAAATCAAACGCATAGGAATGGGAATGCATCCAATCAGCGTCGTCGATTCGGAAGCCCGAAGGGTGCTAGAGCCAAGGCTGTTCGATGGTGTTCGGGTTGAGCGCGACTCTTTTTTTTTTAGCCATGCTAGGCAGAGCTAACATTGCCATGCAGCTCGACGAGGGAAACGGAAGAAACGGAGGACGTTTGGCCAGGGAGAACAACAGCAGCTGGGTGCAGAGGTAAGCTGTACATTACATTTCTGTGAACAAGACAATCAGAATCAGAAATCCTTGGTTGTCCCACAAACCGGGACATTTGTTTAATAACATGTACATTGTTTAATGTGCAATAACTGTAAAAACTCATTTCAACACACATACTTATTATACATATTTAATCATGTAAATGTGTATTTCATGTAAATTTGTACATACATCAATCTGATTCCATTTTACTTGTTACACTTCTGCTGCAGCAAACAAATTTCCTAGGTTTTGGGACAATAAAACATTTCTGATTCTCAATTAGATGTTTTTACTTCAAATGTAAAAACATCTGATTGAGAATCAGAAATGTTTTATTGTCCCAAAAACTGGGAAATATGACATTTGTAAGAGGATACTGATGACATTATTTCCTATGAAAGTGTTTCCTATGTGCTTATCTATTTTTTTTTATTTATCTACTTTAAAGAGGATTAAGACTTTCCTGAGGAACACCATGACACAGGATGGGCTGAATGCTCTTGCCATGCTCTCCATGGAAAAAAAGCTTGTCACAAACATTCCTGACTTCAATAAAAAGCTAATCGAGAGCTTTGCCACTCTGAAGGACAGAAGGGCAAAATTTCTGTACAAATGAGGTATCACACACACACACACATGCATCCACTTGATCTTTGTATAAAGTTGACCTTAGCACAACACTCCATAAATATTTAACAGTGTAAATTTCTGGCATTTTGTCTAAGTAGTGTTTACTACTGTAGCTCTCTTCACGACATCACAGACGCAGGTCGGTTCTTTGAAACAGGCGTTTATTACTTGGGCTCCTTGGCTTCACCGTTACACCAATACGCCGTGAGAACTGATCACGAGTGAACAATACAGACCAATTAGCAACTTTACAGTACACATATTAAGTCCAAACACGAATAAAACATTTCTCAAATGACAAATACCTCGTTGGCTGCTTGTCCTGAAAAGAGGTCCTTGAGTCCTTGTGTTGCCCTTTCCTTTAGTAAACCTTTGGCTTAAATCGCTTCATGAGAGACATCTGCTCCCTCACAGTCCATGAAAAGGTCTCGTGCACGTTCGTTAAGGGTATTCTCACGAGACACTAGCTCTTACACTTTACACATGTACATTTAAAATAAAAACATTTCAACACAAATATATATTCATGAAATTATGTAGCTTATTAAAATCAGTCACCTACATCATTAAATCTACACAGAACATTTTAACAGCATTTACAACTACCATTACTGTAACAGTGACGTGCTCATAATTTTTTGTGTTCACTCAAATGTTGAAATAAAAAAAAATGTTTTTGTTATTTGCCTCTTGCATTGCCTATTTACCATTTATGGTCTTGTTATTTTATGTGCAATTTAATGCAGTATTTTTCAACCTTGGTCCGCAAGGCAGCGTGCCAATAGTCAGACACCTGGATCAGTTTGTCCAATGATGTAAGAATGGAAATAAAAGAGCTGTGCTTAATTCAGGAAATAGTGGAGTTGTGCACAAAGCTCAGAAAGCACAAGTTTGTTTAAAAAAAATAGCACAGCCCCACCAAAAATATTTTTCACCAGCCGCCACTGGTTAAACCGCTGCTAAAGAAAACATCTCTTCCTCCAAAGCATGTGGAGAACTAATGACCTATCTCTCCTCCCTTTTCTGTCCAAAATCATTGAAAGGGTGGCTTTCAAGCAGACCACAGAATACCTCTCACAAAACTGTCTGCTTGACCCTTACCAGTCTGGGTTCAAAAAGGGCCACTCCACTGAAACTGCTCTGTTAGCAGTGACTGAATCCTTAAAAGAAGCTAGAGCGACTGCCAAATCTTCAGAGCGTATCCTGCTCGACTTATCGGCAGCATTTGACACTATCAACAATGGCTTCCTTTTGTCCACACCCTCTAGCATGGGCATCACGGAGAAAGCACATGCCTGGTTTGAATCGTACCTCACGGGATGATCATTGAGTGTATCTTGGCTTGGACTGTCCTCTACCATGCACCATCTCTCCATAGGAGTCCCCCAGGGCTCTGTACTAGGACCTCTTCTCTTTGCCATATACACCACCTCACTGGGTGAGATCATTCAATCACATGGCTTCTCCTACCACTGCTATGCAGAGGACTCCCAGCTCTATCTGTCATTTCCACCGGATGACCACACTGTCTCTGCACGAATATCAAACTGTCTCTCTGACATATCAAAATGGATGAAATCCCACCATCTCCAATTCAACCTCTCTAAAACTGAACTACTTGTCATCCCAGCTAAACCATCCATACAGCACAATATCTCAATCCAAAATGACTTCCTATCTCTGGCTCCTTCATGGACAGTTCGAAATCTGGGTGTTGTGATTGATGAACATCTAACCTTTAAAGATCATGTTGCCTCTGTTGCTTGTTCATGCCGCTTTGCGCTGTATAACATACGAAAGATCAGACCATACCTAACACAACATGCCACCCAGCTCCTGGTGCAATCTACTGTCATCTCCCGCCTCAATTACTGCAACGCCCTTCTCACTGGTCTTCCAGCCTGTACTGTGAGACGTCTTCAAATGGTCCAGAGAGCAGCAGCGGTCTTCAATCAGCCAAAAAGAGCACACGTCACCCCTCTGTTCATTGAGCTCCACTGGCTACCGCTAGCAGCATGCATCAAATTCAAATTGCTAACACTAGCATACAAAGTCAGAGATGGTACTGCTCCCATCTACCTGAATCCTCTTGCAAAGGCTTACATCTCGGCCCGGCCACTCCGGTCATCAGCGTCAGCCTGAAGAAGCCGGCAGCCGTCGGCGAAACTGTAGCTACAAAACAGGTAAACAAAACTGTTTCTGGGTTTAAAAAGAGCGAAAGCATGAATAATCCTAGAATCTTCTGATTAAACATTCAAAGACTAATAAGGTTGATATCCTATATTTATATAGAATATCACAGCTTATTGGTCATAAGTAGAGGTAATATATTAAGCTTGAAAGCAACTATATTAACTCCCAATTTCTTAAAGGGTTGAAAGTTCTTTTTTATTTATTTGTTTTTGTTTGTTTTATTTATGTAGATGTTCTGGTTCTGGACATTCTAATGTTAAATAAAGGTTTAATAGTTGCATTTTAAAGGGTGTACTTGCGTTATGATATATTAACATTGCATAAGTGGTTATTTTGGTCTCTGTAATGTCGACAATATTGTAATATACCAAAAGGTCAATTTTCAGCTACAAATTGACCAGGAGACATTCGCAGGCACAAACGCACCTTCTGTATGGCCTCCGAAATCTATAACAAGACTCTGCACCATTTCTTGCTCCTGCAAGAAGCCATACCATCTTGGTATCTGAAGGGAGGTGTGGCTTCTGAACAATGTTTGGTAGAGCCCTCAAACATGTCAAATTCTGATTTGCCAAATTTGCCAGGATTTATAAACGATGAGTTTAATAAAACAGGAATTACGTCCCGAGTAATTCAGTTTCCAGCTGACTCCCGATTTGGCCAAATCAGGGAAGAAACCTTTTTGAAACCATCTCCGTCAAAAGCCCCTCTACAGCGCTGCAAGTGATTACAGACGCCACATCTCTTGTCAGAGCTACGGCACACCTCAGACATCTACCTGCAGTCCCCGGGTTGCATCTCGTGGCTGGTGAAGCTGAACAGAGGAAGCTACTAATCTCTTATTTATTTAGTTATTTTCATTTTAGTGGTATTAGACATTTATGTTTTAGATCCGCGGCTGTGTTCCCAACATTTTTCTCCTGATGCGTTTGAGGCTAATAGTCAACCACAACTACTTGAATAGCTCACAGGAGCAGCTGGGTTTAAGAGAAGGCAGAAACTAAATGCTTTACCAACCATTTTCCCACGCAAGGAGCCTAAACCAGGAAAGCAGCAGGACCAGACGGCATCCCAGGTCGTATCCTCAGAGACTGCGCATACCAGCTAGCTCCTGTGTTCACTGAGATATTCAACATCTCTTTATCTCAGTCGGTGATCCCCACATGCTTCAAGGAGTCCCATCATTGTTCCTGTCCCGAAGAAACCCCACCCTGCTTCTCTCAATGACTATCACCCCGTAGCCCTCACCTCAGTAGTGATGAAGTGCTTCAAACGCCTGGTCAGAGACTTCATCATTTCTTCACTACCAGACACACTGGACCCACTACAGTTGGCTTACCGTCCAAATCGTTCTACAGACGATGCCATCTGTCATCTCCTCCACACATCACTCACTCACTTGGACACTAGAAGGGGGAATTATGTTAAAATGCTCTTCATCGACTACAGCTCTGCGTTAATACCATAATTCCCTCCACACTCACCACCAAACTGGAGCACCTAGGACTGAGCTCATCTGTGTGCCAGTGGATCTCCAACTTCTTAACTGGCAGACCACAGGCAGTAAGGATGGGCGGACATGTCTCAGCCCCCACCACTCTCAGCACTGGAGCCCCCCAGGGGTGTGTTCTAAGCCCCCTGCTGTACTCTTTGTACACATACGACTGTGTGGCCAGTACCAGCTCCACCACCATCATTAAGTTTGCTGACGATACCGTCGTGGTGGGCCTGATCTCTGACAACAACGAGGCGGCCTACTTAAAGGTGGTCAGGAATCTGGAGACCTGGTGCAAGAGGAACAACCTCCTTCTAAACGTCAGTAAAACGAAGGAGTTGATAGTGGACTTCAGTACAAAGCAGGAGAGGAACTACCAGATCCCCGTCATCAACGAGTGCCCAGTGGAGAGAGTGAGCAGCTTCAAATACCTCGGTGTTCACATCACGCAGGACCTGTCATGGTCCTGTCACATCAACACCGTGGTGAAAAAGGCCCGGCAGCATCTCTACTACCTCAGACGCTTGAGAGACTTCCGACTGCCCCCCAGGGTGCTCAGGAACTTCTACTCATGCACCATAGAGAGCATCCTGACGGGGAACATCATAACCTGGTTCGGGAACAGCACCATGCAGGACAGACAAGCTCTACAGAGGGTTATTCGATCAGCTGAGCGCACCATCCACTCCGAGCTCCCTGACCTGCACTCGACCTACAGCAGGCGGTGCTGGACCAAGGCCAGGAAGATCGTGAAGGACCTCAGCCATCCAAATAACAGACTGTTCTCTCTGTTGAGGTCAGGGAAGCAATTCTGCTCCCTGAAGGCCAACACAGAGAGGCTGAGGAGGAGTTTCTTCCCGCAGGCGATACGATCTTTAAACCACACCACCACACAGGGACGAAATTTTGATTTCAGAAGTGGGGGGGACACAGCAGGCTTGTGCGGATTTGGGGTGGGGGGTGTTATGTAAAGACCCCTTGACACGTCACGTGCCCATCTCAATAATTTTTCCATCCTCTATATCTATATCTATATATATATATACATATCAAAGTTAAAAAATGTACAACTCTATTATTATTTTTATTTATTATCATTATTGAAGTGCAGTTTTGGCTGTTGACAATGGATAGGCCATTGTATTTATTGTTTTGGGTCTTTTTTATTGTTTTTGGTGCAACATTTTCTAACAGGGAGTGAGATTCCTGTTTGTTATTTTTATTCATTTAGAAGTTCTGGTTCTGGACATTTCAATGTTAAATGAAGGTTTATTTGTTGCATTTTAAAGGGTGTACTTGCATTATTATGATATATTAACATTATATTAGTGGTTATTTTGGTCTAGATAATGTTGACAATATCATTTATCATCAACAATTTGTTGGACAAAATATCGTCCAGCAAAATTTGTTACATTCCCAGGCCTAGTCAAAAGTATAAAAATTATTTATACATAAATGGTCCCTCCTGAGATCTGGCCGTTTGTTCATTTGCTGTGTTAGAGGACATGCTGAACTAATGTTTTACACATGATCATCACCCCAACATTTGAGTGTATAAAAACATATTAAATATGTTTTTTCCCTTAAAAGTGTTTAAACAGTTGTTGCATTTCAACACACAAAAAATAAATGGAAAAAATAAGATAAATCTAATGAAAAGTGTACATCTTTGACATTAAGCTTAAAAAAATCTGTTGACGATGATGATACTGTTCATTTTTCAGAGCTTTTTAATGTGAACATATACATTGCAATAGATAAGTTTACAATAAAGTTAAATGATAAAGGTTTTGAAGTTACACTTCTACTACTACTAGTAATAATAATCATGATAATAGTAATAATAATAATAAATAATAATAATTATAATAATACGAATAAATTGTGTCTGAGGAGTCAGTTATGTGGAGGAGATGAGTTTGTAAAAGTTAGTTTTGAGTATGTGTGTGAAGGAGGAGGTGAGTCTGAGCTTAATGCAGGGGTGTCACATGTCCAACTTACGTTTTGACTTTGAAAGAAGTCTCTTATATCCACTTTTCGTTTTCTTGACATGCTGCCTCCTGGCTGTGCCTAACTACCAAAGACTCACAAATGAACACTTATTCAAATGTTATGTAATGGAAGCTGAGCTGAGCTCTGATATTACACAGCGTCTAGTTGACGATGTGACTCAGTACCGGTGTTCCCTAGCGGCTCCAAACTAGCAAAACAACGTGAGCACGTTCTGACTGTTTCCAACTTGAGTGACAGCAGCAACAGCCAATAATACGTTAGCAAGTATCAGCAGAGCCAATAGATTAGCTTTTGGGCGGGTCTAATAGGAAACCGGTTTCCGTTTCGGTCCTAGTGCACAACCAAATCCATTTAATGGAGCGTAACATTGTTTTTGGACGGAAAAAAGTGCAGGGGACCAAAACTGCCTTTTGAAAAAGTGGGGGGGGCATGTCCCACCCGTCCCCCCCCAAAATTACGTCCCAGCCACCACATAGTAAGTGCACACACATATGGTTCTCACACACACCGAACAGTCTGGACTTTGCTTAAGCACAGTTGCACTACAAAGTCACTAAAATGTGGTTTGCACAACTCTGGACATTATATATAAATATTTTTTTTTTCATTTCCATTTATTACTTGTTCAGCCACTGATTTGTATAGATATTTTTATTTCTTCATACATTCTTATACATTTACATACTGTGTATTTTGTTGTACAGTTACTTTATTCTCAACTTCAACTTATATATTTTTTATCTTATTCCTTCCCAGCTAAATTTACGTTTTATTCTAATTTGTATTGTTGAGGGTCTACCCTCATGAGGAAATTGCTACGCAGCATTTTATCAAAAGACTGTGCCATCTGCGTTCTGAAAAAGCAGATAATAAGTTCCAGCGCCAAGAGAGACTTCATTTCCCATGGGTCTTTGCGCCCGGAAGCAATGTGATGACGTCACGGCGGAACCCAGAACACGTCCTGCGCATGCGCCGAACCACACGGAGACAGCTGCTGAAGCTATGAAAGGAGGCGAAAAGAAACTTATCTTGTCTTTTGTCCAGAGTTCCACTGGCCGTAAAGACGCACTCGTTCTGCTATTGCTCCGGACAGCATGTGCACAGGGCTAACGGCTGAAGTCACGAGGCCTGGGTGGAAAGCAGCGGAAAAGCCATCAAATCAGCGCGGATGACAAGGGGACGCCTTTGCTTCGCTCAGCTGGTTTGCTCCTGCAAGTTTTATTATTCTCTTTATCTCCCGACTTCTCTTAGTCTGAACAAGCAATAAACCGCGCATTGCTTCAAAGTGATATCGTGTTTTCCTCTTATCTCCGGACCAAAAACGCCATCCGGATCACCGTGAAGTAAAGACGTTTCTTTTATTAATATCTAAGTTTTTAAGCTGTGGCCACAGCATAAAACAGATCATTAGATATTGCCTGGGAGTGACCTTTTGTGTGTCTCTTGATTTATTGTTTTTCTGAGTTTTGTGAAGGAAGTTGGTATTTTTAAGTCACTATGCATGAAACGTGCCACATTACTGAAATGCTAAGATCACTGTGAGAGCTAGATCTTTGTGTCTACAGAGAGAAAGTCTCCACACACACACACACACACACACACACACACACACACACACACACACACACACACACACACACACACACACACACACACACACACACTCCCCCGCATTCCACAAGTGGTTAGACAAAAGGGAGTCAGACATTTTGGACATCATCTCAACACACACACACACACACACACACACACACACACACACACACACACACACACACACACACACACACACACACACACACACCTTGAACACCATTTTTATTACCCATATCAGATTGTTACATCACATTATTATTATTCATTATTGTAGTTGTTTGTTTGATAAAATAGGTTGGTTAATAAATGTTGTAAAATTTCAGTTTTGTGTCAAGCGACTTTTTGTATTGGCTGAAAATCTTTGCTCCTAAATGGATTGTACGAACTTCAGACAGACTAACCAGAGGTTTTGGATTCATTAATATTTCCCTATTAAAGGGATGGTGCCCCATAGATATCTTTGATATCCAAATTAATTAATAAATCAATAAATATTTCCATATTTACGAATTTATTGAAGAATCCAAAAAGTAAGTAAAAGCTTACAAATTATTCGTTGACCTAATAACCCCAACAGTATTGTATTGTGTAATTTGTTGTAAAGCTATTCTATCATTCAACTTTAATTCAGATATATTTTACCTTACTCTTTCCCAGTTAAATTTACCCTTTATTTTAATTCGTGGTGTACAGTTTTTTTTTTATTTTCAACTCTTAGGTCACGAGCAGTTGTGTAAGGCATTTCACTGCATTTCGTACTGTGTATGAATGTGTATGTGATAAATAAAAATTGAATTTGAATTTTGATTTACACGTCCTCGGAGAGACGAGACACTGGACGCTCTCCTGAGCCTACAATCCACTCCCGCATCTGCCGCTTCTGTCACGTTCAGCGAACCATCGGACACACCACTCGTCACGGATGAAGCTGAACATTCACCTCTCCCGTTAGTAAAACAAGCAGTAACTGTAGCAATACAGTGTTCTCCAGATATATAATATCTGCAAAAATGACTTAAGCCGTTTCACTGAATATCCTAATCATCTATAAAGCACACAACAGCTCTGGATGCTAAAATTCTCCTAAATCATTCATCATTGAATAAGTTTGATCACACAATAGCTTACCGTTAATTTCTGCTGACAAAAATGTGAGCTCTTGACAACAAAAACTCTCCCTCTCAGTTACCAAGGAGACGTATTTGCCGCACACACACCACCAGTTTTCTCCTGCGCTAGCTTCATCCCGCCCTTGCTCTTTATTTTGATGCTCGTTTTGTGAAACGTTGTCAGTGATGTCCTCATTAATGTTTCACTCTGGTTCAAATTGAAAAGGCTGAACAGATAACATGTTGATGTTGCTGAACAGTCACTACAGGGTCCCAAAGCCGGCTGGTGCAACTGAGGTACAACCCTATGACGTCACTACCCAGGGTGCATTGCGACGCTAACAACAATGGCGACCTACGAGTTAAACTATTTTTACAAATTTTATAAAAATGAAGACATTACGAAGGTTTTTACACCACTTTAATATAACTGATACTAACATTTATCTTTAATAAACCACAAAGTTTTGTAACCTGGGTTCCTTTTAAGCCAGTCGACAGTATAGAATTGGCAATGCTCTGGGATTTTAATGACATTTTATTGGCAATTGATTGGGGCACTTTGTTATTTTAGTATTTTGGATCTATCGACTGTATTCCATACTGTGGATCATTCTCTCCTGATTTCAAGGATGGAACACTTTGTGGGTGTTAGAAGGGTCGCGCTGGATTGGTTTGTGTTGTACCTGGCTGACAGACCCTTCAGTGTCTCATTGGGGGATTTCTCTTCCTCTAATGCCTCATTCTCCTGGGGGGATCCTCAGGATTCCGTGTTGGGCCCATTGTTGTTTTCTCTGTATCTGCTACCTCTTGGTTTGTTTTTTTACGAAACATGGGTGTCATTTTCACTCCTATCCATATGGTTCCCAGGTATACGTGCCTTTTGAGAGGGGCCACAATCATGCTTTGCAGTCTCTTTTAGACTGTCTCGTTGAGGTTAGGCAATGGATGTTTTCTAACTTCCTTCTTATTGGGTTGATGTCATAGCAGTGGCGCTAGAATTTTAGGCGTGGAGCAGTGCCTATGTAGGGGAAAACTAAGTCTATTTCTACCTTTGATGAACAGTTATGTATCTTTGTCAAGAACATAACCATATCTCAGAGTAAAATGGTGTTCTCTTGGCCTGGAACTAATAAGTATACATTTTAAAATATTTGTTTATCTCAAGAAAAACTCATTTCAAAATGTATTTCATGTTTTCTGAGTCTAAATATATAGTGATAAGGTAATTAACTTCATGTGATTCTGTTTTTCCTACAGATGTTGAACAAGTGGTGCTGGTTACAGAGGCTTCTAAAGAACAAGATGATAGTGTGGACCAGCAGGACCCGGAACACCTTGACATAGAGGAGGAACAGGAGGAAATCTGGACCAGATTTGAGAGAGAGCATCTCCATTTGAAGGAGACTGATGCTGCCAGGTTTCCATTCACTGCTGTTTCTATAAAGAGTGAGGATGATGAAGAGAAACATCTGTTCTTGCAGCTTCATCAGCAGCAAATAGAAGACCGAGATGTTCCAACCAGCAGCTCAGCTGACCAGATGACAGCAGATACTGGTGGTGGAGCAGAAACTAGCAAGAACCCAGATTTGAACCCTCATGAAAAGACATCTGGTTCTTCAGAGACTAAAGTTAGTGAAGATGATAAAGAGGCTGATGATGTGAATAAATGCTGTGAGCTGTCAGACTGTGTTTTTGAAATTGGAGACATAGACAATGACTGGAATGAAAGCAGATCTTCTGAGTCAGATGTTAAGAATGTCAACAAGACCTTTAGCTGCCCTGGGTGTGGTGAACAGTTTTTCCACAAGCAGTCTCTCCAGAAACATGTGCAAGGGACAATTCATTCAGCAAACAGGTCTTCAGGCTGTTTGGTTAATAAAAAATGTTTTAGACTTGAGAAATATGTAGACTCACAAAGAAAAGTCCAGAAAGACCAAAAATTTAGTTGTGATCACTGTGGAAAATGTTATAGCAGAATATCACATTTAAAGGTTCACTTGAGTGTCCACACAGGACAGAAGCCTCTTTCCTGTGAGGTCTGTGGACAAAGAGTTAAGCACAAGAGAAATCTTGCCAGACACATGAGAGTCCACACAGGACAGAAGCCTTTTGCCTGTGAACTCTGTGGACAAAGATTTAGCCAAAAGACACATTTAAACTGTCACATGAGAGTCCACACAGGACATAAACCTTTTGCCTGTGAGCTCTGTGTACAAAGATTTAGCCAAAAATCAACTTTAAACACTCACATGAGGGTCCACACAGGACAGAAACCTTTTGCCTGTGAGCTCTGTGAACAAAGATTTAGCCATAAGTCCAATTTAAATAGTCACATGAGAGTCCACACAGGACAGCAATCTTTTGCCTGTGCGTTCTGTGGAAAAAAATTTACCAACAAAAAAAATCTAAACAAACATACAAGAGTCCACAAAGGACAGACAGCATTCCAAATGAATCCCTTGTAGCTTTACACCCCAAATTTCAGTTTTGCCCCCCTGGTTGCAGTTGTTTACTCTAAATCAGGGATGCATCTGGCCCATTAGACATAATTTCTAATCTGTGAGCCATATTTTGTTGTAGCATTTTGTAAGGTTACCAAAGATCCTCAGATGTCATCTCATTTCCAAGAAACTTAGGTTATTTAACTTATTGTGAATTAAAAATGTTAAACATTCTTTTGTTAATATATCAATATTCATGTGTGAATATACTGGTAATAAATCATGATTAAATTCATCAGGTAGACTCATTTGTTGTACTTAAGATCTGAAATAAGAATAAACAATTATGTTGATTTAATCATTACTTTAAAGCAGTCAAGACATTATTGAAGTCACCTTAGATAAACATTCATGGTAGATAAAACGGAATATAATTGTAAATGCCTTGTAAAGTTAGGAAATAATTTCTGAGACCAAATACCGTAAATCCTCTAATATTAGCCTGTATTTAATTAACTGTCGGGTATCATATTTTGGCCGGTGTCGGAGTCGGCGGAGGTGAATAATGGCCGGATTTTTATTGTGGCTGGGTGGAATGTGGTAACAAGCAAGTACGGGGGGCGGTTGTGTCATCCGTCTCACTTTTGATTTGCCAGTGATAGACCGCGAGGGTAACTTTAACCGTGCGGAGACGAAGAGGAGGTAAAAATTTGATAACAAGTTCAAAGAGAACGTGCTGATTATGCTGCAGAACACTCTGGGGAGCAGTAGCAGGGGTTGTAAGAACTAGTCACTAGTCGACTTCACCGCTCTATAGTGACTTTTTGTGCCTGTCATCGACTAGTCACTGTCACGTGATAATGACCAGCAAGATGCAGTCCACGGAAAAGACAGCAGCCTGCTGTCAGCAGGTGACAAGCTTCTGCACGTCGAGAGGCAACGCGCTGTGCCAGAGCATCGGTACTGACACCCGCCGTAAAATGGACATTTAACCAAATTGTGACCTTTACCCTCTTGCAATTTAACCTTCCCCTCACCCCCATCCTAACCTTAACCAGCTTGCGCATGCAAAGCTCTGATTGTTGACGCGCTCCAGACATCTGCGTCCTGAGCACGGCCACAGTAACATTATCAAATCAGGTGTCGCCACCTCAAAAACTAATTTAACACGCGATCGTTCATGTCGGCTCATTTCCTTTTATGTTTTCTGTCTTTTATTTTATTTGTGCCTGATGCGTTTCGCTGCTGTGGATCAGGGCGCATCACCTGTTTTGTTCTCGATGAAGCACCTAACTGATGTGGCCGATAAGCAGCGTGCACTCCGCTGTTTCTGCGGTCGGTAGATCTTTTAGAACTGCAGTTCAAAGGTAACTCATAAGGTGAATATATATGAAGGCAGGTAGCAGTTTTTCTTTAGGATTGAGAGGAGATGCAGGAAGATAATAAACAGGTAGGACAGAAAAATAGTCAAATAAAAACAAGTTAGTTTTTTTTACCTGGTGGTTGCAACAAGGTAATCAGAAGTGAGGAACAGAAAATGAAATAATTATTTTAATGTTTAGAGCAGCAGGAACACTGAGAGGCTGCAGGCGCATTAGTGAGTTTGCGGCCGCTGCGCAGGGGGAGGGAGAGAGGGCTGAAGCAGAAACTACCGTTGTTAAAAGAAATGTGATTAACTTTGAAAATGTGGGCGCAATTTTAATTGTCAAAAACTCCAACGAACCATTAGTTCATTTTGCTCAAATAGAAATTGAGGCCTGCCTCTAATTCTGGTCCTCCTTCCAATAAAGGCCTGGAGCTTGATGAGCTTGAGTCAAATACAGACCCGGGCCTGTATTAGAGGATTAACGGTATGAATAATTTTATCAAAGTTAGGAGTTGAAGAGTTTGGTATTGTGAGGAGACCTTGGGTTTGCAGCTACGTGTCAACATGAGAGGTTGTTCTGACATGTATCCAGATGGTGTGCTAAGAAGGTTATAAACAGGAGAATGTTTTGGTTTGGACAAGTACACCACAACCCAGGCAGATGGAACCTTTGTTAAACACTTCCATGTCTGGTGACACATGACCTTAAGGCCTGTCCTACGCTACATAACCCCTCCTTCCAAGTAATTGGGGTCACGGGCAAAAGGCCACAAGTCTTTGGCAAAAGTAGATCGGCCATGATGGCGTAGAAGATGGTGTTATATCCAAGGGAAACAAGAGATGCAGATGAAAGAGTGAGGTTATCCAAACACTTCACAATGAAATACGTTCCTTTCAGCCTATTGTAATCCAAACATAGCTATATTCACAGGCAAGAACACTGGACGAGAAGCATGCTGGAACCATCGCAAAGCAGGAAGGCAGGACACCAGAAAAGCACAACAGGAGAAAAGTAGATGGCAGTGAGGTCATCTGGGGGAGTTTATGACATCGTTGGAAACACTCACACAGGACAATAGACCCACACAATTGATGTCAGATGGTGTAAAAAAAATTAAATTAAAGGAACAATGTGTATGTGGATTAACTGAATGACATAGTTTATTGTGTAGCAAGTGATTGATTTAACTACACTTATTAAATGATCAATAAGATGTTATTTTCCATATAAATATGAATTATCAATCTGATTGGTCTTTGAATATTTGCGTAACGCTTCCTTTTACAGTCCCCTAAATACAAAGTACTTACTTGGTAATTGCATAATAAGTTAAAGTGTATTATTTCTGAGTTCTTAAACCGTTATTACCATGTAACTCAGGTTCAATTCTAGTTTTTATTTTAATAATCATTCCCAGTAAATACTGCTTTACACAATAATTACAGTTTATTACAAATGTGCACTTTAATTACCCAATAATACATGTTAACTTACTATGTAATTAATATGTAAGTACTTAGTAGTTAGGGGACTGTAAAAGGAAGCCTTACCACTTTTTGATTTAATAAAACTCCCGATGGGTTACCGGGGTCCCACCCTGGAGCCAGGCCTGGGGTTGGGGCCCATGAGCAAGCACCCGGTGGCCGAGCTTTCGCCCTTGGGGCCTGGCGGGGCCCAACCCGAACCGGATACATGGGCCCCACCACCTGCAGGAGGAACACAAAGGGTCCGGTGCAATGTGGATGGGGTCGCAGACCAAGGCGGGAGCTTTAGCGGTCGGATCCTCAGACACAAAAACTGTCTATTGGGACATGTAACATTACCTCTCTGGCAGGGAAGGAGCTAGAGCTTGTGGAAGAGGTTTAGAAATAGTCAGGCTCACCTCGACACATAGCATTGGCTCTGGAACCCAAGTCATTGAGAGAGGTATGCTGGAGTTGCTCAGGGTGAAAGGCGGAGGGCTGGGGTGGGGTTTCTCTTAGCTCCAAGACTCTCTGCCTGTTGGGGTTTTCTCTGGGAGACGAAAGCATAGCTTCCCTGTGCCTTCAGGTCAGGAAATGGGTCCTTACTGCTGTCTGTGTTTATGCACCAAACTACAGTTCAGACTACCCAACCTTTTTGGAGTCCCTGGAGGGTGTGCTGGAGAGTGCTTCATCTGGTGACTCCCTCATTCTTTTTGGGGACTTGAACGCTCACATGGGCAACAACAGTGAGACCTGGAAAGATGTGTTTAGGAGGAATTCCCCCCCAATCTGAATCCAAGCGGTATTTTCTTATTGGACTTCTGTGCCAGTCATGGATTGTCCATAATGAGCACCATGTTCAAGCACAAAAGTGTCCTGTTCAAGCTGTGTTTTGCGTGACCTTCATCAATATCCTATTCTTATTCAGTTCTTTCTACGAATACCACCTTTTCTGGGATTCATGATATTTTTTCATATTTAAAAAAATGATTTACTATTATTTCTGTTGTAAAGAACTTTGTGATTTTTATCTTGAGAGGCAAATTATAAAAGATTGTTTTCTTTCTTTCTTTTGTTTATATTCGTAAGTCTTTTTCTACCACCGCACATTTTCAGTAATCGTTGATTCCAAGAAAAGCTCATTTCAAAAGGTATTTCTTGTTTTATGAGTCTAAATATAAAGAGATTAGGTAATTCACTTCACATTTTTCTGTGTTTCCTACAGATGCTCAACAGGTGGTTCTGATTAAAGAAGAAACTCATGAAGAACAGGGTGCTGGTGTGGACCAGCAGGACCCAGAACATCTCCACATAAAGGAGGAACAAGAAGAACTCTGGACCAGTCTGGAGGAGACTGATGGTGACAGGTTTCCATTCACCGCTGTTTCTATAAAGAGTGAGGATGATACAGAGAAACCTCTGTTCACTCAGCTTCATCATCAGCAAATAGAAGACAGAAATGTCCCAACCAGTAGCTCAGCTGACCAGATGCCATCAGACTGTGGTGGAGGAGCAGAAACTAGCAGGAACCCAGATCTGAACCCTCATCAAAAGACATCCGATTCTTCAGAGACTGAAGTTAGTGGAGATGATGATGTGAATCTAGACTCTGAGCTGTCAGAATCTGGGTCTGAAACTGGAGATGGAGACAATGACTGGAATGAGAGCAGGTCTTCTGAGTCTCCTATCAACAAATCCTTTAGCTGCCCTGAATGTGGTGAAAATTTTTTCCACAAGCAGTCTCTCCAAAAACATGTGCAAGTGACAAGTCATTCAGCAACAAAATCTTCAAGCTGTTTGGTTAATAAGAAATGTGTTGAAGTGAAGAAAAATTTAGACTCATACAAGAAAGTCCAGAAAGAACAAAAATTTAATTGTGATGACTGTGGAAAACAGTTTAGCAGAATATCAAATTTAAACATTCACTTGAGAGTCCACACGGGACAGAAGCCGTTTTTCTGTGAGCTTTGTGAACAAAGATTTAGCAGCAAGACAAATCTTAACAGACACATGAGAGTCCACACAGGACAGAAGCCTTTGGCTTGTGTGCTCTGTGAACAAAGATTTAGGGATAAGTGTGCTTTAAAAAGTCACATGAATGTCCACACAGGACAGAAACCTTTTTTCTGTGAGCTTTGTGGACAAAGATTTAGCCGGAAAACAAATTTAAACAGTCATATTAAAGTCCACACAGGACAGAAACCTTTTGCTTGTGAGCTATGTGGGCGAAGATTTAGCCGAAAGACAAATTTAAACAATCACATGAATGTCCACACAGGACAGAAACCTTTTGCATGTGAGTTCTGTGGACAAAGATTTAGGGATAAGTGTGCTTTAAAAAGTCACATGAATGTCCATACAGGACAGACACCTTTTTTCTGTGAGCTTTGTGGACAAAGATTTAGCCGGAAAAGAAATTTAAACAGTCATATTAAAGTCCACACAGGACAGAAGCCTTTTGCTTGTGAGCTATGTGGGCAAAGATTTAGCCGAAAGACAAATTTAAACCATCACATGAATGTCCACACAGGATAGAAACCTTTTGCATGTGAGCTCTGTGGACAAAGATTTAGGGATAAGTGTGCTTTAAAAACTCACATGAAAGTCCACACAGGACAGAAACCTTTTGCATGTGAACTATGTGAACAAAGATTTAGCCAAAAATCAACTTTAAACACTCACATGAGGGTCCACACAGGACAGAAACCTTTTGCCTGTGAGCTCTGCGAACAAAGATTTAGCCAGAAGTCCAATTTAAATAGTCACATGAGAGTCCACACAGGACAGAAGCCTTTTGCCTGTGCGTTCTGTGGAAAACAATTTACTAACAAAAAAAATCTAAACATACATACAAGAGTCCACAAAGGACAGACAGCATTCCAAACGGATCCCTTGTAGCTTTACACCCCAAATTTCAGTTTTGTCCCCCTGGTTGCAGTTGTTTACATCAGGGATGCATCTGGCCCATTAGACACAATTTCTAATCTGTGAGCCATATTTTGTTGTAGCATTTTGTAAGTGGTTACTTTTAATAAATTGTTGATAAAACACGAAGGTATTCAGTAAGATTTTATATTCCATATCAATATGAATTATCAATATCATTGAACCTTTAATATTCAATCGATGATGGATAATAGATCTTTTGGGTATGCCAGGGAAACAGCACTTTATAATTATTTGACATGGAGATTAAATAAAGTTATGAAAATGAATTTAATACTATATTTCTGATGATACAGGGCAAATGATTATAAATGACAGTGTTTCCCCTAAGAATTTTTCCAGCTGTGGCGGTGGGGCCAGCCGGGGGGATGCTTGGGGAGAAATTATGACACGTCTCTAAATAAAGTAAAATTTTCTAGTGCAGAGTGGAAACAACCCACAGAAGCACTAATTTGATCTCATTTCAGAGAAAAATAGAACAGGTCAGATGCACCTAATAAATAAAATTACTAACAAAGTCAGGAATCTGCTTCACTTTTCTGGTGCTGAAAATATCACTTATGAGGATCAAAGGAGATACACAGATGAATGCACCTCTTATTTATTATTTGGAGACTACATTTACTGCAGCTGGAAGAGGCAGATATTTTTTCTATTGATACATGGAATTTACAGAATCATTTTAAATTTTAATAGGGGAAGACTGCAGGAGGAAGCGGTAAAATACAGGGGGTCCCCAGCAAAAACAAGAACCTTTACGAGTCTGATGAAACCCGCTGGTATTCCATCAGTCACGGGGCAGCTCCAACGACCCAGTGGCTGTGCTGGGTCAGTTATCGAGCTCAGTCCGGCTTGGCCGTGAATGAGCTGAGGCGACGTCGTGCTCTGCTTAAGAAGAAGTGTTATTTTCCCGCTTCAGAAGAAGCTTCCAACGTGTTTTTACGCTTTCTCCGAGACCTGTCACGTCGCTAAGTTGTTAGCGCTGCGCGCTAACACGTCAATAGTGCAGCATAGCCTGCTGGAGGTTTTAAGGGTTCAGATGAAAACACCCGACCTCTCAGGCTGCTCACACATCGATCTTAAGTTGTCGCTGTTGCGCTCACGCTGTAATACAGTATTAGATGCGGTTAAAGTCAGACATGAAAAAATAAATAAATTTTACATGAATAAGTGATGCTTAGCCTGGCGGGGGGAGGAAAACCTGTCAAGATCGTCAACACTCATTTATCTTAATGCTATTGTAAACCAAAAAGCATTATATCCACTCCTACCTTTCTAATTTTAAACTCAGTAACTTATGCTGTAACTTCACCTTGCTCTGCCTACTCCTCCTTGCTGCCTGCCGGCTGTGATCACAAGCGACAACATAGTAGTTCCCGCTGCTTCTTCGGGAAACAGCGCAAGAAAAAAAGAACAACTTGGGATCTTGTTGGTGTGGCGGTGGGATTTCAGCCGTGGCGGCCCGCCACGGCTATGTCTATGTAAGGGAAACCCTGAATGAAGATCATTTGACAATGAGTGAACTCCTGAAATATGAGCTTAGATGTTATGTTAAAAAGCCTAATTAAGTGTGTAAGAAAATGCGAAATCTAGGTATAGAAACTATTGTCGATGAATTGGATTTAGTTATTAATTATTAATATAAACCATCCAGCACCAGTGTGTAGAATCTAAGAACCGATGTGGTGAGAGTTTTCAGGAGATCCAGCTGGCACGAAGTCCTCTCGACAAGTATGGCCAGGGATTTGGACTCCCATAGTGTCCAAAGGCCGTAGGTTTTTTTGAACATGGGCTGGGCAGCTCAAAAAGATACTATCTGGGTGACTGCTTGAAGCTGGCGGAGATGTTTTGCATCTGATGGCAAGTTTAACAAAGAAAAATTGATCTTGGAAAAGGATGGTTCAAATGCCGCTACAATTACTCTACTGAAAGATTTGGATTTAATCCCCAAAGGATGGCAATTTAGCAAAAGCTGGAGCTTTAGCTGGAACTGAATTTTAGAGGAAATTAACAGAACTTTTAAAGATAATTTGATTATAAATATTAGACAAATCAGAATCCAGAAAATGCAATTTAATTGTGATGACTGTGGAAAACAGTTTAGCAGAATATCAAATTTAAACATTCACTTGAGAGTCCACACGGGACAGAAGCCTTTTTTCTGTGAGCTTTGTGGACAAAGATTTAGCCAAAAGACACATTTAAACAGTCACACTAGTATCCACACAGGACAGCAGCCATTTGCCTGTGAGCTCTGTGGACAAAGATTTAGCAACAAGACAAATCTTAACAAACACATGAGTCCACACAGGACAGAAGCCTTTTGCTTGTGGTCTCTGTGAACAAAGATTTAGCCAAAAGACACATTTAAACAGTCACTTGAGAGTACACACAGGACAGAAACATCTTGCCTGTGAGCAATGTGAACAAAGATTTAGCCAGAAATCAACTTTAAGCTGTCACATGAGAGTTCATACAGGTCAGAAGCCTTTTGTCTGTGACTTCTGTGGACATAGATTTAGTGATAAGAGAAATCTAAACAGACACACACGAGTCCACACAGGACAGAAACCTTTTGCCTGTAAATGATGTGAACAAAAATTTAGCCATAAATTAACTTTTAAGAGTCACACGAGAGTCCACACAGAACAGAAAGAACCACAAGAATTCCAGAAGAGTCAATTGTAGTTTTTACACCTCACACCAGTCTTGTCCCCCTGGTGACAGTTGTTTACACTACATCAGGGCTGCATCTGGCCCATGAGACACCATTTCTGGCCTGCAAGCCACATGTTGTTGCTCCCCAAGCTGCAAATGTTTCACTAAATTTTTTTCAATCGAGAGGTGGTGCTCATCATTATACAACCATGAGCTGCAGCCTGAGCTACTGTCCTAGTTTTCCTTTTCAACTGACAATTACGTAGTCCTTCTTTGCCATGGAAATTAACTTACTCCCAAACAAAACTTTCCACTGCATTTTATTTCTGTCATTAAAGGACCTGCTGAGATCAATTCAGCAATTGGACTTGTGATCACACGTGATTAAGCATAGCATTCTGGGATGTGCGCGGACACATTGGAAGCTTGTCGAGTATAAACAGTCCATGAATCAAACAGTACTGTCGCAGAGAAAAAGCGGATTTGAGTGAAAGAAAGTGTTAAATAACATTATAAAGTCCCAAAAAGGATGCGGAATATACAGGGATACGTTAAATAAAGACGTCGGGTACCGGTATGTGGACAAAATCTGAGTTATAAATGTTTTTTATCCACATGAAAGACCCCAAACCGGAGCACCGATGACATATTGTTGCCGCTGCAATTCTGCATAATGGACATTTTCGGCTTTCTTGTTTGTGGTGTGAGCGGATGTAAACATTCGGATAAGAGATAAATGTTTTGTTGGTTTTTCAAGTAAAACAATCACATTTGTCATCCCACAGAAGAAGTGTTGCAAGAGAAGTTGTGTGTCAGTGCACCCGCATGTGTCTGTGTGTGTGCGCATGCTTGTGGTTTGTGAGATCTATTTGTCAGGTTACACACTAGCATTATGAAACCAATAGGTTTATGAGACCATTTTTGGCAGTCTCATAATTCGTGACTTTTAAAGTGTTGTAATATTTGAAAAACATAAAAAGTAACCGTTAATAGATTAATACAAACTTTGTAACAGCCGTTATCATTTTATTTAGTTATTTCAGCAACTTAACCTTCCTTTTGTGTTTTATAGCCAATTTAAAAACTGATAAACTAGCCTTTTAGATGGAGGCATGTTGGAGGCAGGGCAAGGGAGAGCCGTCTTTACAGACTGTATTCTCCACTGTACACAACAAGCATCGCATGGAACCATTGCCAAATTGACACCTTCCCAAATTTTTATTTAACTAGTCATTTATTTGTTTTTAACTTCTCTACTGCTTCGATGAAAAACAGATTGAGGTCAAAAAGTCAAGAGAAAAAAAACCTTGGTCAGATTTAAATAAAGGAACATCATAATGAAATGCGCTTTTTTTTAACTTGTTTGTCACGGCTTATGAAGCAAATATAAAAATAACAAAAATTTAACAGAAACATCAACTGTCTTTGATTAAAATATTTGTCTGGGGAAATTATTACAACGTATGTGTGGTTTATTAGTCAAATGCAGAACACACGTCTGTAGAAATTACTCTAGTCCAGCAGGTGGCGCAAGTGCACCTTTACGCTGGTCACCGACCACCGGAAAAAGCAGAAACCGGAAGCTGCTAGCAAAGCTAGCTTGTTGTTCTGGTGTGTGAGGAGAATATTTGAGGCTCTGCAGTAAAAATGTCTTCACTTCAGTCTCTGGGAGAGTTGATCAGCTAAAGCGACTAATTGCTGCTGCTGCAGAAATTGTAAAGAAAACCTGCTACCACTTCAGGATCATCCATCAGCTGGGACTGATTCATCGTGTGTTCTTCACCATCTGGACCTGGACAGCATGGACACAGGTACTGGTGGATGAATGAATATATCATCACTGCATGGTGGGACATTAGAGTACCTCTCCCATGAGGTGTTATCATTAAAAAATGTTCGTGTTGTGTTTTAGTCTGCTGCAGCAGCTCGGTCCGAACCTCTCTGGTTCTTTCTTCACAGAGGAGAGAAGCTCCAGAGCTTTTGAACTATTGAACTAACTTTAATTTTAACACAGCAGGACTTCAAGACGAGGAGGCAGTGATTGAAATTTATCTTTGTTTACTAAAATGATTAAACAAATGGTAAAAGACAACTCAGTTGAAACTAGACTTAAAAACAGAAATATTAAAAATAAAATAGTAAGAAATGCAAAACAATAAAAAAACAACCTTGGTCAGTATGTCGTCCGGTTCTTGGTCAGTTTTTCCAGACAGGAGGAGGTTTAGAGAGAAGCTTATTTAAGACTAAATTAAAGTTATTAAAGCCCGTATTGTTTCATTCTGTCTGTTGATCAACTTTACGGAATGGACGATTAAAGCAGTATCGTTGCTTACTCTTGAAACTTTATTAACAAAAGTGCTTTTTCCAGGTACAAACACATAAGCCCAGACTGTTTTCGACTTTTGTGTTGCCTCTAAACAGTTCCCCCAAGAAACACATAAGAAGTATATAACATTCCACTGGTTACACGAATGAGCTCTGGGATGATGGGAGACATCAGTCCGATTCACCAGTGTTTTCTTCACAAATCTTCTGGGGAGATATTTATTCTTACTTAACAGAATGCCCTGGACCCTTCACTCATTGTAATTTTAAATGTCTGCAGGCCTACGATTATTTTGTTTCAAGGGATTTGAGGCCCTCTCCATTGCAAAATGACTTTATCATCGGGGTCATTTAGATTTACAACTTAGGCACAATTTAGATGCGCCTCCTTCCACAATGAAAGAGGCCTTCTGCAGACACATATCCTTTTTCTGGATGCAAAGTCGTCTATGTAGCGGTACACGTCAAAGCTAAACGCAGTACATGGATGCGCACGATGCGAGGTCTGGTGTACAATAGCTCCTCAGATTATAAACATAAAAAAATTACAACATTAACTATATAAATAAAATCATTATTTATATAACTGTGTAACTTGCATAAAGCACCAAGGATCTGTGTAGGACAACCTGCCAAGTACTTGTGTTGTCAGTTATGAACGTTATGGTGATTTACGTCTTAGGGGGCAGAAACTAACTGACAGTACTAACGGTAAAATCCTAGATGATTAACGTGAAGTGGGCTTTCTTATTCAGTGCTTTTACAAGTGCATCAGAAAACCAAAGTATTGTCCTGAAAGTCTCACATCATTTTTTTTAAATGCATGTAAACACTTTAGTCTGGCTGAAGGTGAATTGGTTCTAATTGAGCTGAAGCACCCAGATAATGAGGTAGCAATCCAAATACATTCTGCATGGAAACAGGTCAGCCAAACTTAACCAGCTGGACACGCGCGTTCTGGTCTTCTGAATATCACGCGTAACACCATCAAACAGGACCATGCATACCTGTTGAACTCTGCTGCGGCGTTGTTGTCCATACCTTCAGCCATTGTGCATATCCTGTTTCAATTCTGTCTGCTTGTCTCCCGCCAGCGGGTGTTTACTGCTTGTGTTGCCTATTGTATCGTAGCAGCTGGAAAAATGCACACAAGAAAGGGCGCACATTGCCACCTACTGTTCTGGAGTGGAACAAACTTTATTTGAAAGGCTGGTTTTCTAACGTGTTTGTAAACTAGGATAAGGACTGCCAGCTTATTACCATAAGATGGACCTGTATCGACTTAGATGTCGGTCAGAGCGCTTTTAACCGCAGTGACCGACACATGAATCAGCTTTTTGTTTGGTTTGTTTGTCTGTCCAGAACTCCCACTGCATGATGTCAGCAAAGATGTGGAGGTTCTGACTGACCAGCAGCTCTGGAACCAGGAGAGGACCTCCAGTTTGGACCAGGAACAACCAGAACTGTTACAGGAGGGACCAGAACCTCCACAGATAAAAGTGGAGCAGGATGAGTCAGAACCTTTGCAGGTTCTAGAACAAGAGGAGCTCTGCATCAGTCAGGATGAAGAGCAGCTTGTACTGAAGCAGGAGACGGTTACCTCCCTTGTGACTCCTGCTGATGAGGACAGAGACCACCATGGACCAGAACCAGACAGACACCAGCTCCTTTTGTCACTGCTTCCTGAGGCTGAGACCAGAGCTGCTGCTCCAGGGTCAACAGGTGAGGGCGGCTTTTGTAAAGTGTGGGTGTCGAGATTTCTCTCTCTCTCTCTCTCTCTCTCTCTCTCTCTCTCTCTCTCTCTCTCTCTCTCTCTCTCTCTCTATATATATATATATATATATATATATATATATATATATATATATATATATATGAAATCTTCGGTTCATCACGCAGGATCTTAGTGCGGCGTCGAGTAGGTGAAAGGATGGTTCCACAGTGTGTGGCATCAACTGTCAAACATGGAGGAGGAAGTGTCATGGTCTGGGGCTGTATTGGTGGCTCCAGGGTTGGTGACTTGTACAGAGTGAGAGGCACCCTGAACTAAAACTGCTACTACAGCATTCTCCAGCAGTACCTCCTGGTACGTCCCTAGTTGGTCAGGGGCAATGCCAGAACTACCTCAGGAAAAAAGAACAAGATGGTAAGCTTGAAAACATGAATTGGCCGGCACCGTCTCCAGACTTAAACCCCATCGAGCTGGTTTAGGATTAACTAGACAGAAGAGTGAAAGCAAAGCAACCTACCTAAGTGCCACACATTCATGGGAACTTCTGCAACAGATATGGGACGAACATTCTGACGAATATTTGATTGTAGAAAGAATGCCACGAGTGTGTTCAGCTGTTATAATAATAATAATAATAATAACAAACTTTATTTATATTGCACAATTCATACAGGAAATGCAACTCAAAGTGATTTACAAATTGGTATTCCCTCCCATTCCCAGGAATGTAAAATTATTTAAACAACAATTCCCCCTCATTACACCCATGTTCTGACACACAAACACACGACATAAGAAAGAAAATAAAACACCCTGGGCTGAGTTCAGATGAGCCAGAAAAGCTAAGTTAAGGAAACACCATTAGGGGATCCATCTGCCCCGACAGTGGCAGATCCACAGCAGCAGCCGAGGTACCGACACATGGCACCCAGGGGAGGTAGGGTGGATGCCCCCACCTCTACAGTCACAGTTGCCCTGGACTCAGTCGCTCCCCTTAAACTTAAACGAAAGAAAACCACCTCTGATCCTTGGCTGAACGAGGAAACACGCAGCCTCAGGCGGCGTTGTAGGGCGCTGGAAAGAAGGTGGAAAAAGGACAAGCTACTAATCTCACATCAGCTTCTGATGGATGCCCTTGACCTGTATCAGAGAAGTGTTAGATCTGCCAGGAACAAATACTTTGCATGCATAATCTCTCAGCATCAGGGTGATCAGCATAAACTGTATAGCACTGTCAACTCCATCTTGTCAATAACTGAACCTGGTAGTGTGGATCCCTCTGTGTCGTTGTGTGCTGAGCTCCAGACCTTCTTTCTAAACAAAGTCCGGGACATTAGGGATAGTCTTGTGCAACCAGGATCCGGCTGTCCTGATGTACCACCAGCACCTCCCTCATTCTGTGATTTCACTTCCATATCTCTTAGTGAATTGTCAGATCTGATTGGAAATATGAAATCAGCAGGTTCTCCCGAGGACCCTCTCCCCCCGAAGATGGTGGGTGAGATCATCCCTATTTTGGGCCCCACAATTCGAGACATTTTTAACTCTAGCTTGGCTTCTGGGGTGTTTCCTACTTCTTTTAAAAAGGCGGTTGTGCAACCAATTAAAAAAAACCTGGTTTAGACAGCTCAAACCTTGCAAACTTTCGGCCAATCTCCAAATTACCGTTTTTGTCTAAGGTCCTTGAAAAGATTGTCTATTCACAGATTACAGCACACATGAATAGCTTTTCTCTGGATGACGTGTTCCAGTCTGGGTTTAGGCCACTTCACAGTACCGAATCAGCCCTTCTTCGCGTGACCAATGACATCCTGGTGGCTTCTGACTCTGGGTCGCCTGTTTTGCTCCTACTATTAGATCTTTCTGCAGCATTTGATTCCGTTGACCACGATATTTTGCTGGGTAGACTTGAGTCATGGGTGGGGCTAAGGGGTACCTCACTTCAGTGGTTCTGCTCATATCTGTCAAACAGAGTTTTCAAGGTCCAGTTGGGTAATTGTTCCTCTGCATTCCTCCGACTTCCATGGGGAGTCCCGCAGGGATCTGTGCTTGGGCCTCTCCTGTTTTCAATTTACATCCTTCCCCTGGGTTTCATCCTGAGGAAATATGGCCTGGGCTATCATATTTATGCAGATGATTGCCAGATCTACCTGGCTTTGAAAAAACCAGACTCCATCTCTCTTCTGGACCAATGTTTGGCTGAAGTGAGGGTTTGGCTTGCTAATAATTTCCTTAAGCTAAATTATTCTAAGTCTGAGGCACTCCTGATGACCCCTAACCAAACAACTCAAATATCTTCTGATTTGGCCACTCTCCCTTTTGACCTCAAGCAGTGTGTTACCAACCTTGGGGTGAAATTTGATACACAGTTTTCCATGGGCCCTCAGATTAATGCAGTGGTCAGATCGTGTTTTTATCAGCTGCGCAGACTAGTCCGCTTAAAACCGATCCTGAAACGAGCACACCTGGAATCCGTAATCCATGCTTTTATCATCTCTCGACTGGATTATGCAAATTCCATTTTAATTGGTTTACCTGCCTCCGCTCTTAACAGGCTTCAGGTTGTACAAAACGCGGCAGCCAGGTTTTTAACAAACACTCCTAGGAGAGAACATATCACACCTGTACTGGCGCGGCTCCACTGGCTACCCGTAAACTTTAGGGTCAAATTTAAAATCCTGATTTTTGTTTTTAAGGCCCTGAACGGTCTGGCACCGGATTACCTGTCGGATCTTGTCACTAGATATGTGCCAAACCGGGCACTGAGGTCTGCTGATTGCCTGCTGCTTCGTGTTCCACTAATGAAATACAAAACGCGGGGGCAGCGTGCTTTTGTCTATGCTGCTCCGACACTATGGAATGCACTTCCTCTTTCGGTGAGGCTGGCGCAATCCCTCCTCCGGTTCAAATCGCTGCTGAAGGCTCACTTTTACGACCAGGCATTTTTAAATCCCTGACTTTTATTATTTTATTATGTGTCTTTTTATTGACTGTAATTATCTGCCTTGTTGTGCATTTTATTGTTGACCGTGTATTGTTTTATATTGTGTTTTTACTTTTTATTCTGTACAGCACTTTGGTCGGCTGCCATGCCGTTTTTAAATGTGCTTTATAAATAAAGATGGTATGGTATGGTACAGTTGACCACCGCCCTCGGGGCAGAGGGCTCCCACAGAGGAAGCACTGGAAAAGGATAAAATAAAGGATGGTAAAACTCTGATAGTGTACAGATAAAATAAATAATAATATGAATAAATGAGTAATTAAAATAATCAGTTAAAAGCTAAGCTAATAGGGTAAGTTTCTAAAAGATAGTAAAATGCTGATAGAATAAAACATGTAAGGATAAACTAAATAAAATAATAGATAAATGAATAATAAAAATCTGCTAAAAGCTAAGCTAAAAAGGTGAGTCTTGAGCCTGTTTTTAAAAACGTCAACGTTCTCTGCGGCCCTGGTGTCTTCTGGCAGCCCATTCCAGAGGCGAGGGCCGTAATAATGAAAAGAAGAATTATATCTGCCAAAGGTGGCTACTTTGATGAGTCAAAAGTATAGAATACATTTCTCGTCTCGTCTCGTCTCGTCTTCCTCCGCTTATCCGGGTCCGGGTCGCGGGGGCAGCATCCCAACTTGGGAGTTGGGATAGAATACATTTTGGTCTATAAATTAATTCCATTATTTCTTTTTTAACTCCAGTTGCTTATTTGTACTATGCCTTCATTTCAGAGAGCAATGTGACATTAAACTGCATAATTTACAATAAAAAACAGGAAAAATTAGTGTGCTCTAAAACTTTTGACTGGTTGTGCATATGTGTGTGTTTATATATATATATATATACACACACACACACACATATGTGGATATGTAGGTACACGTGCGTGTGTGCGCTTATATATACATACCCTTTATCTATTTATAATTGTATATACAGTACAGACCAAAAGTTTGGACACACCTCATTCAATGTGCTTTCTTTATTTTCATTACCATTTACTTTGGTAGAGTCTCACGGAAGGCATCAAAACTATGATTGAACACACATGGAGTTTTGTACTTAACCAATAAAGGTGAAATAACTGAAAACATATTTTATATTCTATGTAGAATTTACTGCACTGATTTCCGATTTGCTTCAACTGAGTCTTCCTCGGTCAGAAGGAACGGTCAACTCTATTGGTACAGTTCAAGCTGTTCATTAGCATTCTGTTCCAGTGTGTACAGATGACCTCAGAGATGTGTGGGTGTATACATGGGATGTGATGTGATGTGGTTATGTAGAAAACACTAATAAAGGGGAGAGATCGAGAGACAGCAATACATGATGGTCAATCTACAACTCTATACAATGATTGGCAACTCTAGTACTGTAATCTACACCATCATACTATGTCCACCAGATGGCACTATCAAGCAACAAACAGAGGCTGATAAATATCAGCTAACCTTAGCAGGCTCAACTGCCCAACAGTTCAAAGATTGGAGACACATCACTAATAGATTAAATGCAGTCAAGCGACTGGGATGAATAGCAAAGCAAACACGCCCCCCAATACACTGTAGGCCCCATTATGGCGTTGGTTTCTGTAAATCTGTACTATACAGACTAAACAGTCCACAAATAACAATAAACAACAATAGAGGACATCAGTCCATGTTTATACATGCACATAGATTCAACTCAGCTTCCATACTCACATAATAATTATGCATACAGGAGGTGTACACCCAAGAAACACCGGCAAACACCTCAACGCCTCTCAACTACTCAATCAACAAAACAGCAGGGCACACTCAGGATGCCATATTATATGCTGAGGTGCATCATGGGAAATGTAGTGTGATCAATGCACCGCAAACGGGGGACTTTTAACATTCTATTTTATTCAAAATAGTCACCCTTTGCCCTGATTACTGCTTTGCACACACTTGGCATTCTCTTGATGAGCTTCAAGAGCTAGCCATCTGAAACAGTGTTGAAGGAGGAGTATATACACACTGCTCACAAGAATTAAAGGAACACTTTTTTTTATTAGGCCTGGCATGAAATCAATTTAACCTGTCTGATAATTTCCTGGTTGATTAAGCAGCTGAGGGCATTGTTAATCACTTTCAGCTGTATTGGTGTTCATGGACTTAACGACAGGTGCACTAAAGTGGCAAAAATTACAAACCCCTCAAAACAGAACTGGTTTAACTTGTGGAGGTCATTTCAAGTTTCTCCCTCTTGATCTTTTTTGGCTGGTTTTCCATTCGTGCTAGTTTTGGCTCTCTACTGGCAGTATGGGGCGGCTCCTTAACCCTACAGAAGTTGCACAGGTTGTCCAACTTCTCCAGGATGGCACATCCACACGTGCTGCAGCAAGAAGGTTTAGGCCTAGTCCACACATAGCCGGGTTTTTAAAAAAACGAATATCTGCCCCTCCAAAAACTTGCATCCACACCACCTCGTTTTAAAACAAAACTCTGTTCACACGTACCTGGATAAATACGTTAAGGACATGCTAGACCTGTAGGCGGCAGTACTTCCCCGTTCTTTACCTCGTCCTTCATCTGTGGTCTTCCGCAAGGAGCAGTAATTCCGCTTGCAAAAACAAACAAGCAAAAAGCGCTTGGACAATTGATAAAGTGAGCGCAGCTCTGAGGGCATCCATGCTGTCGGCTAGTGTAAACACAGGTCACACACGTGATGTCAGCATTTTTTGTCGCGGAAAGTGACGTTGCGGACCTTAAAACTCCGGTTTTATCTGTCCACACGCAGACACCCAAAACGGAGAAAACGCAGATCTTCACTTTGGCCGGAGTTTTTAAAAAGATCCGTTTTCGTGTGAAAAAACTCCTTTTTCGTGTGGATGACAGGCCAAAACGTAGAAAAATATCTACGTTTTGGGAGATCCCCGGCTACGTGTGGACAGGGCCTTAATGTGTCGCCCAGCACAAAAGGACCAAAATAAAGGGGGCAGAAAGTCAAAAAAAGGGGGGCAGAAGAAGATGTTTTTCCAGACGCCAAGAAAAATTAAATGCCAAATCCCCCGTGCAAAGTGTGTCACTAGAGTTTAAAACAAAAATTATTCTGTGCAAATATTGGTGTATTCACCTTTAATACTAGTTATTAAAATGCAGCAGTTGCTGGATTGGTGCAGTTCAAAGTGGAGTGCATCAAATAAAACAATATTAACATAAAAAGTGAGACGTGTCATAATTTAAGCGATTCCTTAACCCTACAGAAGTTGCACAGGTTGTCCAATTTCTCCAGGATGGCACATCCACATGTGCTCCAGCAAGGTTTAATGTGTCTCCCAGCACAATCTCCGGAACATGGAGGAGCTTTCAGGAGTCTGGCGGTTATTCTCGGATAGCTGGACAGGGCCGTAGAAGGTCCACAACCCATCAGCAGGACCGATACCTGCTCCTTTGTGCAAGGCGGAACAGGCTGAGCACTGCTCGTGCCCTACAGAATGACCTCCAGAGGGCTACTGGTGTGAATGTCTCTACCCAAACAAGCAGGAACAGACTTCATGAAGATGGCCTGAGTGCCCGACATCCTGTAGTGGGCCCTGTGCTCACTGCCCAGCACCGTAGAGCTCGACTGGCATTTGCTCAAGAACACCAGAATTGGCAAGTCCGCCATTGGCGCCCTGTACTTTTTACAGACGAGAGCAGGTTCACCCTGAGCACCTGTGATAGACGTGAAAGAGTCTGGAGAAGACAAGAAGAACGTTATGCTACCTGCAACGTCATTCAACGTGACAGGTTTGGTGGTGGGTCAGTGATGGTCTGGGGGGCATATCCATGGAGGTACGCACAGACCTCTACAGCCTAGGAAATGGTGCTCTGACTGCCATAAGGTATCAAGATGAAATCCTTGAACCCTTTGTCAGACCCTACGCTGATGCAGCAGGTCCTGGTTTTCTCCTAATGCACAACAATGCCTGGCCTCTTGTGGCAAGAGTATGCAGGCAGTACCTGGAGAATGAAGGAATTGAAACAATTGAATGGCCGTCACGATCCCCTGACTTAAACCCAATAGAACATCTGTGGGACGTTATGTTTCGGTCCATTAGGCGGCGCCAAGTTGCTCCTCAGACTGTACAAGAGCTCAGGGATGCCCTCACACAGATCTGGGAGGAAATGCCACAAGACACCATCCGTTGTCTCATTAGGAGCATGCCCTGACATTGTCAAGCATGCTCACAAGCTTGTGGGGGCCACACAAGATACTGAAAAGCAATTTGAGTTGCAGAAATTAAGTTTTTGAAATAATGGACTAACCTGCCACATCTTCATTTCACTCCGATTTTAGGGTGTCTACACAATTGAGCCCTCAGTAGGCTGATACCTTTTATTTCCATTAAAAGACTTGGCATCCTTTTGTTCCTAAGACATTGCCCTGTCTTTATTTGTATAGATATCCAACTTCATATTGAGATCTGGTGTATCTAATGTGTTTCTTTAAAGTGTTTCTTTAATTTTTGTGAGCAGTCTATATGTATATAGAGAGAGAGATCGAGAGAAAGAGAGATTTTTATTAAAATGTTCAATGTTCTAACTTTAAATACGTTTTGATCATTAAATATTTTTTAAATGACGATCTATTTCAGAAGTATTTGTTCATTTATGACAAAATTGCTCAACACTATAAAAAACTGACACGCTTCCAATGTGAAGTAGGGGTAGCTGCCACGTGGAGGTGGGGGGCTATAATTGAGAAATATTGTGTTAATCAGTGTTTTCCTTTGCATTTTGTCATGTCCAGAACTTCCACAGCATCATGTCTGGGGAAAGGAGGGGGTTTTGACTGACCATCAGCTCTCTAACCAGGAGACCACCTCGGATTTGGACCAGAAGGAACCAACACCTCCACTGATCAAAGAGGAACAATATGAACTCAGTATCAATCAGCATGAAGGACAGTTCATTCTGAAGCAAGAAAATGTTACCTTTATGGTGACTTCTCCTTCTGCAGAAACATGTCAGCCAGAACCAAACAGGAACCAACTCTTGTGCCAGGGTTCTACTGGAGCTGAGAACCAAGATCAGGATGGATATAGTACTGAAAACTCAGAACCTAACAGCAATGGAGAACTTACACAAAATAAAAAATGTCAACAAACCAAAGATCACAAACACAGGATAGACAGCCAGAAACTAAAAAAGCACAAGAAGGCTCACAGAGACAAGAGAGCATTTACATGTAAAATGTGTGGAAAATTATTCAGTCGCAATTGGTTTTTAACTCTTCACATGAGAACCCATACAGGTGAGAAACCATATTCATGTAAAACTTGTGGTAAATGTTTTTCTAGGAGTGATAACTTGACTAGTCACATGAGAATTCACACAGGTGAGAAACCACACCTATGTAAATTTTGTTGTAAATGTTTTACTAACAGGAGTGACTTGACTAATCACATGAGAACTCACACAGGTGAGAAACCACACACCTGTAACATCTGTTGTAAATGTTTTACTATCAGGAGTGACTTGACTAGTCACATGAGAACTCACACAGGTGAGAAACCATTTCCATGTAAAACTTGTGGTAAATGTTTTTCTAGGAACGATAACTTGACTAGTCACATGAGAACTCACACAGGTGAGAAACCACACCCATGTAAAATTTGTTGTAAATGTTTTACTAACAGGAGTGACTTGACTAGTCACATGAGAACTCACACAGGTGAGAAACCATATTCATGTAAAACTTGTGGTAAATGTTTCTCTCAAAGTGGTCACTTGACTAGACACATGAAAACTCATCACATGTGAGAAGTATTTTCCATGATTGATCTGTAGGGCATGATTCAGACCAATATTTTCCTTGTTTTGGCCAAGGACAAAATGACAGCGACAAACTCAGTGGGGCCCAAACCTGCAACTGCAAATGTTGCAGTTCTATGGACATTGAAACTTGAACTATTGGATATTAGACAGAAATGGAGATCTTTTTTTTTTTGTGTGGATTAAGTAAATAAATGACCAGTGGCGGCTCATCTTTAGGGGGTGCTAGGGTGCCACCCTACCAGTCTCACGGGAAGAGGAGAAAGAAGAATATAGGAAGTTACCATTTTTACACTGACGATTATCAGATCTACCTGGGGACAAATGGACCAAACACAGACTCGCTACTGTTGGAATGTCTCTCGGAGGAGAAGGGATGTTAGCAGCCAAATTCCTTAGACTTAACAAGTTTAATACTGACTGAAGTATTTTTTTATCAAAAACTGTATCTCACACTTCATCTGCTATCAATCCTCTGAACTTTGACTTCAAACAGTGTGTGACCAATCTGGGGGTGAAATTGGATGGTGGGTTATCGATGGTCCCTCAGATAAATGCGGTGGTAAGGTCATGTATTTTTTTTCAACTACGCCTTCTAACTCGCGTTAAGATGATACTGAAATGATCACATCTGGAATCTGCTTTTCATGCCTTTCATCACCTACCGTCTGGACAATGCTAACGCACTTCTTATTGGTACTACGGTTTTGGCCTTGAACCGGCTGCATTTAGTACAGAATGCTGCAGTATGGTTCCTAACAAACACAAATAGACACAGTCACATCACCCCGGTTCTGTCGCATTTACATTAGCTTCCAGTAACATTCAGGGGGAGATATAAAATTCTGCTTTTTGTGTTAGAGGCCTTAAATGGTCTTGCTCTAACCTATTTATCAGAGCTGCTTACACAGTACGTACCGGCTCGCTCACTGAGATCGGCTGACTGCTGCTCTGTGCCCATGAAATATAAAACAAGGGGGGAGCGGCGGTGGTCGGCTGTGGTGGCCTGGGTGCTTTCCAGGTGTGCCTAGGTGGAGGTGGGGCCCTCTGCCCTCCCTGCCCTGGGCGCCTTGTGTCGGTGCCTTGGATGCTGCTGTGGATCTGCTGCTGCCGGGGTAGATGTCTCCCCTGACGGTGTTTCCTTATCCTTAGCTTAGCTGATCTGGCTCATCTGATCTCAGTCAATTGTTTTTTTTTTTTTTACCATGGGGAAGGGGGCATGTGTGTGTGGTGTGCGTGTGTGCCGGAGGATGAGTGTTGTGAAGGGGTTGTTAGTGTCAGACTTTTTAAAATTCTGGGGGTAGGAGGGAGTGTGGGTATGCGGGGCCTTTTTAATTTGTTAAATACTTTGAGTTGCCTTCGGGTCGGGGAACAGGTCCTGACTGTTGTTTGTGCTTATGGGCCAAATATCAGTTCAGAGGACCCACCCTTTTTGGAGTCCCTGGGATGAGTGCTAGATAGTGCTCCATCAGGGGACTCCATTGTCCTGCTGGGGGACTTCAATGCTCACGTGGGCAATGACAGCTTGACCTGGAGGGGTGTGATTGGGAGGAACGGCCCGCCTGATCTGAGCTCAAGTGGTGTTTCTTTATTGGACTTCTGTGCAAGCCGCAGTTTGGCCATAACGAACACCATGTTCGAACATAAGGATGCCCATCGGTACACTTGGTACCAGGGCAGCCTAGGTTAAAGGTCGATTAGATAGACTTTGTAGTCGTATCATCTGACCTGCGGCCGTATGTTTTGGACACCTGAGTGAAGAGAGGAGCGGAGCTGTCAACTGATCACCACCTGGTGGCGAGTTGGATCAGATGGCAGGGGAAGATGCCACGTAGACCTGGCAGACCCAAACGCATAGTGGGGGTCTGCTGGGAACGCCTGATAGAAGAACCTGTTAAGACGGTTGGGGATGGGGAGATGCTGACGTCAACTGGGGCTATAGTCGGACGGTGGAAGGAATACTTTGAGGAGCTCCTCAATCCCACCTATGAGCATTCCGAGTAGGAATCAGAGCCGGGAGACCTGGGGATGGACTGTCCAATCTCGGGGGCAGAAGTTGCTGAGGTAGTCATGCAACTACACAGCAGCGGAGCCCCGGGGACGGATGAGGTTCATCCTGGGTATCTCAAGGCTATGGATGTTGTAGGGCTATCATGGTTGACACGTCTCTGCAACATTGCATGGTCATCGGGGGCAGTTCCAGTGGAGTGGCAGACCAGGGTGGTGGTCCCCATCTTTAAGAAGGGTGACCTGAGGGTGTGTTCCAACTATAGGGGGATCACACTCCTCAGCCCCCCTGGAAAGGTCTACTCCAAGGTATTGGAGAGGAGGATCCGATTGACCAGCTCTATACCCTTGCAAGGGTGATGGAGGGGGCATGGGAGTTTGCCCAACCAATCCACATGTGTTTTGTGGATTTGGAGAAGGCTTATGACCGTGTCCCCAGGGGCACCCTGTGGGGGACGCTCCAGGAGTATGGGGTGGGTGGCTTTCTGTTAAGTGCCATTCAGTCCCTTTACCAGAGGAACATGAGTTTGGTCCGCATAGCCGGTAGTAAATCAGACCTGTTCCCAGTGAGGGATGGACTCCGCCAAGGCTGCCCTTTGTCACTGGTTCTGTTCATTACCTTTATGGATAGAATTTCTAGGCGCAGCCGTGGTGTGGAGTGTGTCGAGTTTGGTGGCAGGAGAATCTCGTCTCTGCTTTTTACGGATGATGTGGTCCTCCTAGCTTCATCCAGCTCTGACCTTCAGCTCTTGCTGGGTAGGTTCGCGGCCGAGTGTGAAGCGGCTGGGATGAGGATCAGCACCTCCAAATCTGAGACCATGGTTCTCGACTGGAAAAGGGTGGCTTGCCAACTCCGGGTCGGGGGAGAGCTCCTACCTCAAGTGGACGAGTTTAAGTATCTCGGGGTCTTGTTCACGAGTTAGGGTAGGAGGGATCAGGAGATCGACAGGCGGATTGGTTCAGCGTCTGCAGTGATGTGGACGCTGAGCCGATCTGTCGCGGTGAAGAGGGAGCTGAGCCAGAAAGCCAGGCTCTCGATTTACCGGTCGATCTATGTCCCAATCCTCACCTATGGTCATGAGCTTTGGGTAATGACCGAAAGAACGAGATCGCGGATACAAGCGGCCGAAATGAGTTTCCTCAGTAGGGTGGCCGGGCTCAGCCTTAGAGATAGGGTGAGGAGCTCGGACATTCGAGAGGCACTCGGAGTAGAACAGCTACTCCTCCGGATCAAAAGGAGCCAGTTGAGGTTGTTTGGGCATCTGGTCAGGAAGCCTCCTGGACGCCTCCCCGGGGAGAAGTTTTGAGCATGTCCCGCCGGCAGGAGGCCCCCGGGTCGACCCAAGACACGTTGGAGAGGTTACATCTCCAATCTGGTCCGGGAACGTCTTGGGGTCCTGCCGGAGGAGCTGGTGGAGAAGGCTGGGGAGAGGACGGTCTGGAGCTCCCTAGTTGGGATGCTGCCCCCGCGACCCGGACCGGATAAGTGGAGGAAGACGACAACTTTGAGTTGCATGTATTGTAGGATAAAGTGCTATATAAATAAAAGTTGATTGATTGATTGAGCAAGCTTTTGAGTGTGTCACCCCAGTGTTCTGGAACACACTACTCCTTTCTATTAGGCAGCCTTCATCCATTGCTGTGTTTAAATCTCAGCTGAATACTCACTTGTACAAATTGGCTTTTGAACAATGCCTCTTTTATTGTGTTTTTACTGATTGTTCTTATCTGTAATATGTTTTATGATTGTTAAAAAATAATTCACCAGCCGCAACAGTAAATGATGACCTTTTTTTTTTAACAAAAATACTTAAGAGCACCCCTCCTTTGGCAGCCACCCATCATGTGGTGGCGGGGTTTGAGTCTCCCAATGGTCCTAGGAGCGAAGTTGTCTGAGGCTTTATGCCTCTGGTAGAGTCATCCATTGCAAACAGGTCCTAGATGAGAGATCAGACAAAGAGCAGCCCAAAGTCCCCTTAAGAAGAAAAATATACTTGTAAACAGTATTCTCTCACTCGGACACGGGTCTCCGGGGCCCTCTTCTGGAGCCAGGCCTGGAGGTGGGGCACACTGGCGAGTGCCTGGTGGCCGGGCTTTCACCCATGGGGCCCAGCTGGGCTCAGCCTGATGAGTATGTGAGTATTGTGATTGGGCCTCAGAGAGGCCAAAGGAACAGCAGCAGATCCAGAGGGCAGGAAATCTAGAGAAAAGCTTTTCTAACCCACAACCTGATTCTGGAGCTCCGATTGTCACAAAGACCGCAGAATATCTTCTCCGGTTCTGGAAAGAACTCCACCAAGTTGAGGAGGAGAAGAAAGTTTCCACAGCCTGGTGAGAAGATTTCTGCAGCAGCAGCAGTTAGTCGCTTTAGCTGATCAACTCTCCCAGAGACTGAAGTGAAGACATTTTTACTGCAGAGCCTCGAATATTCTCCTCACACACCAGAACAACAAGCTAGCTCTGCCAGCAGCTTCCGGTTTCTGCTTTTTTCGGTAGTGTGACCAGCGTAAAGGTGCACTACCGCCACCTTTTGGACTTTCTGAGCTCTGATGAACAATATAATGAAAGAATAATGCTAATTAATTACATGTTCTATATATTATCAACTGAATACAATACTATAATAATATATACTATTAAATACTCTATATATGCTGTAAGGTAGAAAAACAAGGGCCCAGGTGCAATTTGACCCCCAGGTGAGTCATGCGCGCTAACCAGTCAGCCAAAGAGACATCCCCTTGGCCTAGTAGCCAGGGCGCATGATCAATCGGGACACTGTGGCAGGATGCTCACACTGCCACATATACATAAATTATAGATTATTATAACACACCGACCACTGCCCAGTTCTCTAACCCACCAGCACAATCAGCAGCAGACAGAGATGTGGACGTCCTAAAGACGAGACACTCAGACACAAGAGGACCAATGTGGTTTCTGCCATCCAGGCCGGTGAGGAGTGCTCTGAGCAGTACATTGGGGAGACTGAACAGCATCAACTAAAGAGGAGGAGCCAACACCTCAGGACCACAATCAGCTGTCAGGACACCTGAGGACAAAGATGTTTGTGTTTTAGACAGAGAACACAAGTGGTCTGAGAGAAGCTTCTGGAAGGTTTGCTTGTGTAAACAGACAAGCCCTCTGAAGATGCTGAACTCTTGCAACAGAATGATTTTATCTTCATGCTCATGTTAACAGGCTTAAAGTAGAAGTGATCCTGAGCCTGAAAGGTTTTGGTCAGAACAAGGAAATCATAACATAATTTTTGTCATCATTGGTTAAAATGCTCTTTTAAAGGTGATTCTAACACAACAACCATGGAAACTTCTAGTAAAAATGAGCTGAATGTTTGAAGTAGAAACTAGAAAAGAACACAAAGTCAGATCTACGTTCCAGAGGACACGAACACAGACTTAGCTAACAGCAAAGGGACACATTTGTGTCAATAATCTGAACCCAGACCAGTTTTAGTCCTGGCTTTAAACCTGGATCAGCCTGAAGTGGAGAATTGTTATCAGCAGAAAATGTGGACCTGAGCAGGTGTTACTGCCTTGAACTCCAGCTGTGCTGTCAATGAGAAGCGTGATGATGTCACTTGTTTTTGAGGCCTCCAGCTGATCTAAAATGCTGCTGCAGCCAGACTCGTGAGGAGACATCAGATTTCTCCCACCTGAACTTGTTTCTCACCCTAAGAAAACCAGGCATGAAATAAGTAGTTCCTCCAGACAATTTAGATGTTGAATTCTAAAAACTCAGATGGATCAGTTTCCTCTTTGTTCCTAAAAACCTGCAACTGTGTGATTCCGGTTAAATCTGCTCAGTTGATCATTTCTCTCTGATCTTCAACTGTTTCACTTTCCACTATTATTATTATTCTCAACCTGTCGCCTTTTGAACTGAAGCTGTAATCCACACATTCATCTCTTCCTTGTTGTTGCTGTTCATGCTGTTCCAACTCCAGCCCATCAGGTGGCGGTAAAGTACTTTTCTGCTGGTCACCAACGACACATAACCTGTTAGCAGCGTTAGCTTGTTGCTCGTTAGCAGCGTTAGCTTGTTGTGTGGGTGTGTGAGGTGAACCTCTGAGGTTCTGCAGCAACAATGTCTTCAGCTCAGTTTCTGAGAGAGTTTATCAGAGAGCGGCTAACTGCTGCTGCTGCAGAAATATTCTCCGAGTTTGAACAAACCATCGTCCGCTACGAGGAAGAGCTCGATCGTCAGCGCAGACTGCTGGAGATCAGCTGGAAACCACAGATCAACTTACACAGAATAGGTATGAAACAGCAGCGGGACTCGTGTGGTTTTACTGAGGACACAATCTCAGGACAGTCTGCTTGGGTCCGTTTGCTGTTCTGAAGCTTTTTGACACAACTGAGCTGAAATCAGCCGGTAAACTTTGTTCCACTTTAGATAAATAAATCAATAACATTTCAGGGGTTTTAGGAAGTTTTTCATTTTCAGTAACTCCACTAAATCAGTTTAAAAGAGACAAACTTTAAAGACTTAGTGAACGTTTCCAGCTGATGTTCTACAATCAGAGACTTGTTTAGAAGTTTCTGTTAGTCTGATCTGTTTGTGGACATTACCAAGTAAAGCTGTCAGCAGCTTCAAAGTGGAGATGATTCCATGAAAACATCTCAGTCCTGTTTTCATCAGAGACTGATGCATCTGAGGAACATCTGGATGTTTATGTCTCTATAAACTCACCTGTAGTACCTGTGTGTCCATCCCAGAAGTCAGTAAGAATCTAAATCAATGTATCTGATAGATACTGAGTCCAGTTCTGCTGTGGGTCAGACACACACACACACACACACACACACACACACACACACACACACACACACACACACACACACACACACACACATATTTACATGTTTATATATATATATATATATATATATATATATATATATATATATATATATATATTAGGGCTGGGACTTGATTACAAATTTTAATCTAATTAATTACTGGCGTTGTAATTAATTAATCTAAATTAATCACATTTTAATCATTTAGGAAAATGTGCTCTCAAAGCAAAACTTAATTAAAATTATGAGACAGAGAATCAAACATTAGACATGGTTATTACTGTAAACTAAAGCTTTTAATAAAAAAATGCATTTTAATTATTCAAATGTCACTGTGTGATATGAAACAAGACCCAAATCAACTAAAATTTATAATTACAAATAGAAAACACCTGCAAAGGGTTCCTGAGCCTTAAAAGTCTCTCTGTCTAGTTGAATTACTGAAATAAATTTGAGTTTGCACCAGATTCTAATTTTTCCAGTTTCACTTGTTTGTATAATTGGGATTTTTTATTAGCATTTCTACTCATAATGTAGTAAAAACACACATAAATAATAATACTTCAAAATGACAGTAGAACAGGCTCAAATATGATCTAGAACTTAAATGTACTAACTTTTAACACCAGAGCAGGCGTGGCATATTCTGAGAATGATCAGGAACACTAACTGGTTCCAGTTGGATGACTGGAGGTTGATGGGATGATAAAAGATCATGGCGAGGAAATAATGATCTGACGAACAGGTGAGCGGACCTTCCTTACATGGGAAGTCCTGATGTCACGTTAAGAAGGGGATGCTGCAGACCCGCAGATTCACACCTGCAGCAGCGAATCTGGTGTGATCTCCAGCCTGATCACAACTTTCTCGTTCCTCGCTGCCCCTGATACACTTAAGCATCCGCCCCTTAGCTGATGACAGCTTCAACACACCTCGCAGCTTAATGATAGTAATGCATGTGATGTTTAGACAGACTCGTCTCAGAAACACAGAATTCCCCGACAGAATTGTTTAGAAAATCATCAGAAAAGTTTCAGAGTGTTTCTGTTTTAACTTAAACTTCTGTTTTCAACTTAAAGAAACGTTGTTTGTGATTGTTTACATAGTAGTGAGAACACGGAGCATTCTCCCAGCGGCAGCCAGGTGCCCCTCGTTTGTTTGACTACTTTCATAAACTACTGTTAGGGCACAGAATTATTCTGTCTGGTGCTTTCAGCTCTGCACAGATGTTACGTAAATGTTAAAAATATAGCTTACCGCAACTTTTGTAAAGTTCCCGGTGCCACCGGGCAGCCGCAGCGGTATCGATCCCTGAAATATGTCCGCGACACGGACTCCGTTGTTGTCTGGAAGTATTTTTTTTTCAAGTTAAGAAAAGAGGCGGACGTGTTTCCTAAATCCTGCATCAGTCCAAGCAAGGCAACTTCTTTCTGTTTTTATTCAGTTTTAGTAGCCATTAGCACTCTGCATTGTGTGCGTCAGTGATATTCAGTCCAGGAGGAAGTCGTGCAATGACAAAGGTTCCGCCGTGCTCGAAATGCAAGCTGCGATTAAATGCGTGAATTTTTTTTAACACGTCATTTTTTTCTAATTAATTTATCATAATTAACGCGTTAAAGTCCCGGCCCTAATATATATATATATATATATATATATATATATATATATATATATATATATATATGGCTGCGTAGTGGCGCAGTGGTTAGAGCTGTTGCCTTGTAGCAAGAAGGTCCTGGGTTCGCTTCCCGGCCTGGGATCTTTCTGCATGGAGTTTGCATGTTCTCCCTGTGCATGTGTGGGTTCTCTCCGGGTACTCCGGCTTCCTCCCACAGTCCAAAGACGTGACTGTTAGGTTTACTGGTCTGTCCAAATTGTCCTTAGATGTGAATGTGTGCATGATTGTTTGTCCTGTGTGTCTCTGTGTTGCCCTGCGATGGACTGGCTCTCTGTCCAGGGTGTACCCCGCCTGACTGCCCGTTGACCACCGGAGATAGGCACCGGCACCCTACCCCCCACCCCCCCGCGACCCCACGTGGACACAGCCGGCTCAGAATATATATATATATATATATATATATATATATATACATACATACATGTGTGTGTGTATGTTTATATATATATGACATATGTATACATCCATCTATCCATATTTAAATATATTCAGCTTAGTTCATTTTATGGGATTTTTGTGTTGCATAATCATAACACAGCGTACCAGTTACTTGAAAAATTTAGTATTTTTAAAATAAGTTTTGATCATTAAATGTTCTTTGCAATCTATACTTTTTAGAAGTATTTGTTCGTTAATGACAAAAATGCATGTATTCAGTGTGTATTAGGTGGAACTGCCACATGGGGGTGGGGGGATTATATTTCCTGTGATTTTAGGAGGGGATAATTGAGAAACATTGCATTAATCAATGTTTTATTTCGCTTTTTATCATGTCCAGAACCTCCACAGCATCATGTCTGGGAAAGGGATAAGGTTCTGATAGACCAGTAGCTGTCTAACCGGGAGACCACCTCAATTTTGGACCAGATGGAACCAGAACCTCCACTGATGAAAGAGGAACAGCAGGAACTCTGTATCCGTCAGCATAAAGGGTCATTCATTCTGAAGCAGGAAAATGTTACCTTCATGGTGATTTCTCCTGAAGAAACAGACAGCTCTGAACCAGAACCAAACAGGAATCAACCCTTGTGTCAGAATTCTACTAAATCTGAGAACCAAGATCAGGATGGATACAGGAATGAAAACTCAGAACCAAGCAGCAAAGAAGAATTGACACAAAATAAAAATGTCAACAAACCAAAAATCACAAAGACAATGTAGACAGTCAGAAACCACAGAAGCACAAGAAGGCTCACAGAGATGCACCGTTTACATGTAAAATCTGGGAAATCTTGGAGTCGCAATTGGTTTTTAACTCTTCACGTGAGGACTCATACAGGTGAGAAACCATATTCATGTAACACTTGTGGTAAATGTTTCACTCAAAGGTATCACTTGACTGTACACAAGAAAACTCATCACATGTGAGAAGTCATTTCCGTGTTTGGTCTGTAGAACGAGTTTCAGACAAACATTTTCTTTAACTTCTCCTGAAAATTCACACTTGAGATGTAATTCATTAAATGTGTTTGTTAAAGATTGAATATGGAACATGGGCACCATAGTGACATCCAATAGGTAGAATTTGCAGCTCCAACAACAGAATATATTTTTTAGCAGTCTGGGTGTTTGCCGATACCTAAAGTGACCAACCAGTCCTCACGTGGCAGAAGATCCTGCTGGCCTGCTCCTTGTCTGAATATCTTCCTGAGGAACTTCTTCTGTGGGTCAGTGAACCCTCTGATCTCTGTCGCCATGCCAACACACTCAGGAGGCATCTGGCTGCTTCAGATCTTATGGTGATCCAGGTCTAGACCACACGTAGCCGGGTTTTTTTAAAGACGAATATCCGCCCCTCCAAAAACTTGCATCCACACCACCTCGTTTAAAAAAAAACTGTCCACACGTACCCGGATAAATACGTTGTTAAGGACATGCCAGACCTGTAGGTGGCAGTACTTCCCCCGAATTGTCCTGAGAGCATCCATGCTGTCGGCTAGTGTAAACACAGGTCGCACACGTGATGTCAGCATTTTTTTGTCGCGGAAAGTGACGTTGCGGACCTTAAAACTCCGGTTTTGTCTGTCCACACGCAGACACCCAAAACGGAGAAAACGCAGATCTTCACTTTGGCCAGAGTTTTTAGAAAGATCCGTTTTCGTGTGAAAAAACTCCCGTTTTCGTGTGGATGACAGGCCAAAACGTAGAAAAATATCTACGTTTTGGCAGATCCCCGGCTACGTGTGGACAGGGCCCCAGAGGAAAGCAGAGAGAAGCAGGTTCCCCCTGATGAGGTATATCAGCAGAACATCCATTGAGGGGGAACTCTGTAACATCAGCCAGGATTTTCTTGTTGTGGAAGTGCAAAGGAAGTTGACGCTCATCCAGACCATCTCAGATGAACACAGCCTGGAACTCTTCAAAGTTCCAGGTTTCTTTGGTGTCACTGAAGAAGTGAACAACAACAGGGATGAACCATTTTAGAAGAGTCAATCGTCGTAGTGGAAATTGTGATTTCAATTTGATTCATGGTTTCCTCTGAGTCAAGCTTCAGAACAATGTAATGTTTACAAACATTACAGGAAATGACATCACAACATTAAAGAGCAAGTCACCCCCAAATAAATTTTTTTTTGCTGATAAACTAAATAAGCGAGTGTCTAATCGTGCTGCAGACACGTGTCGTCAATAATTTGGCACTTCAGTGCATCTTAGTTCAAATTTAAATATTCTGCCTAAAACTGGCAGTGTTGTGCCGTTGTCAGGTAAAAACTCTGCACTGTATTTTAATTTAAATCTGCCACCGCTATTGGCTAAGAAGTATGCTATGATGTAAACTGGTACATTATGATGTCACAATGCTGTCGTGAGCCTGAGTGTGTGTGTATTTGTTAGCGGCTCCGCCCTCTCGGTCTGCCAGGCAACAGCATTTGTTTCATTTTTCAAACATGAAGTGGGAGTGGAGTTAGACTCTGGTAGGGATTGACTTGCTCTTTAAAAGCTGTGACTCTGATGATGCAAGGATAAAAACTACAAGTAAGAATCATTTTTATATGTTTATTAACGAGAAGCAGGCATACAGAGTTTTCCCTGCCGTGTTTCACTAAGGCGGGTTAAAAACACCAAACACACTTTACACACATTGTTGACATTTCTGTGTTTGCAGATTAAGAAAATGCTAAAAATAAAAAAACAGTCTGTATTTAGTAAAAGTTAAGAGTTACGGAGCAAAAAGGGACGTCTGTGATTAGATTAGTGTCACTAAAAATAAAATAAAAACAGCATTTTAACACACCACCTTGTCGTTCATGGCTTCAGTCTGCATGTTGAAGCATGAGACCCGTAGATTAAAGCAGATTACCGGCAGATTAAAGTTAACTTCTTAGAATGATTATTTTTAAACAAACAAGTCTCCAAAGGGCTCTGTTTTCTTGAAACGTCCACATCAGCATCACAAAAAGCAAAGTGAAACCGCAATGAAGTTAGCTCCAGGTTGTCAACATGAGTGAGTGGTTTCTTGAAACGTGTACATCTGTGGTTGAGGATTCAGGTGTGGGTGAAGATGATTAGCCATCACAGCTGCAGTAAGTTTATCTACAGTTCAAATATATTTCTAGCTTTAGCTCTGTATTTTTTATTTTTTACAGTTTTCATTTCTAGTTTTTACCACTTGAGTATGTTTTATAAAATCTGATGTATTTATAACTTTAGAGATTCTTCTGATGAAGAGCCATCCATCATCACCAGCAATAGACAATGTCAGAGACAGGATGCTGCTGGAGATGCTCCACATCTTCTGGACAACAAAGTCAGTCCCGGTGCCGCTGACCCACGACACCCAGATTTATCTCCAGAAGAACCCTGGCTATCGGCTCCCTCTCACCACCAGCTCCACAAACAAACCAACAAGTAGCAGACGGAGGCCATGAGACATCAACCATTTCAGGAGCAGCAGTGTGCACAGCTGCTTGGTGAGGATTATTCCAGTTATAACATACTGTTTTGGTTTAAAATCCCAATTCTAAACCACACACCAGCTTTAAATGTTAATAGCCCAAAAAAACCAGAATTATACTTAAAATAATTAAATCTCAGACCATCAGAAAGATTGTGATCTTGACCAATGTCTTGATACAGGAATCTTTAATCAATTATTGTCATATTATTATGGTATGTGTGATGTGAACACTCCTCCCAGGGCGGAGGTCTGCACTCTGACTGCTTTCTAGTTTTTATTAGTTAGTTATATTTCTTGAGTGAGTGTTTAATTTTAATACTGCACCATGTTTTGCTTGCAATTTGTGACAATTCATGGCGTGTTTATAGATCATCAATTGCAGTTTGTCAAAATAGGGGGGCCCAGAACATTATCTTGCATAGGGCCCCCACAATGCTAGAAACGGCCCTGGTTTCACGTAATGGGCCCGATACACAGGAGGCGACAAACGACCGCGATCAGCGAAATTCTTTGCTGTCGCTTTTATTACCTGACACACGGGAGGCGACCCGCGGAAGCAGCCAGCGGCAAAGCCGTCTACGCGTTCTGTTCCGTGGCGAAATCGAATCTTCCGTTGTTTTGACTGGCTGTGTCAGGTTGGAGGGAATTAAGGTTATTTAAGCGGTTCAGAGTTTAAAAAGCGGTAGATGTGATGTGAATATCTCTATATTCTTTGGCAGAAATATTGTACAGTTCTGGGAAATCCGTCACAGCAAGTATCCACTTCTCCTTCATGTTTGCTCGGAGGTGTGCGGAGCATCCTGCCCGCTCATTGGTCAGTGAATGAAACCTCCGTTGATTGGTCCTCGTCCGAGCGACAGTGATGAAAAGTTGAAAATATTTCAAATTTCTGGGATTGCGTCGCTGGTTCGCCTGTGCACGACACGTGCACAAGCGCAAAATTTTTCGCGTTTCGCTTAGTATGAGGGAGACCCGCGATTATCGCTTTGTCGCGCATGTCTCATTGAAAATGAATGGAGAGGTGATGTCGCCTCCCGTGGATCGAGCCCATAAGGCCTGATGAGGTCGCTAGATGGCGACGCTCTTATTTTCTCCACTCTGAGTCCTGAGAGGCAAAGAAAAAAGAACGATGCTCCACATGGAATATGTTCTAATAAATACCTGAATATAACAACATTATACATATAATACATTATTCTAACACAATGGCCACACCTTCATCTAAAAGACAGGACACTTGAGGAAAAAGACGTTTGTATTTTGGACAGAGAAGACAATTGGTCTGACAGAAGCTTCTGGGTGCTTTGCATGCAGTTCAAGGATGCTTCTGGGTCATGTGACCGCTGCTCTCCTTTGTTTACAAGCTAGTCTGGAGTTCAGACACATCGGGAATGTTTAGTGACTGGAATTCAGAGCTGCTGCGGAGCCGTCTCTCCTCTGGACTGGTTCTCATGGCTTTACTTCATTCTGTGGAGAAAATTCCACAAGAGTCTTCAGTCAAGTAGGAACATTGGAACCATCGTCTCTCTGATCAGTAGCTGTTCATTCACAAACCTCACCTCCTTCTAGAGGAGACAACAAGCTAAAAGCACATTTGCTCTTATGAACTGGACACATAACATCTGAAGCTACAAGTTGGACTGCAGGAGATTTGGACTCTTCCACCACTGCTCTCTCTCTGTTTCCATAGCAACTAAGTGTAGATTTCTTTTTCATTGGCTAAAATTAAACAGAACCTCATTGAGATGTGAAACTATAAATGAAGTGATTTGAATTATTGGTTCAGCAAATAATTTCCCTACATCTAAAGACAACAACGTTCAGCAAGAAAGGAGGCCGAATCTGGCACTAGGTCACTGAGCCCACCAGAGCCCACACAACAATAAGCCTTAAAGAGCAAGTCACCCCCAAATCAGCTTTTTTTTCCTGATAAACTATATACATGCGTGTCTAATCGTGCTGCAGACACGTGTAGTCAATAGTTTAGCACTTTAGTGCATTTTAGTTAAAATTTAATTTTTCTGCCTAAAACTGTCAATGTTGTCAGGTAAAAACTCTGCACTGCAGTTGAATTTAAATCTGCCACCGCTATTGGCTAAGAGGTATGCTATGATGTAAACTGGTACATTATGATGTCACAATGCCGTTGTGAGCCTGTGTGTGTGTATTTGTTAGTGGCTCCGCCCTCTCGGTCTGCTAGGCAACATCATTTGTTGCATTTGAAGAGGGAGTGAAGTAAGTTTCTTGTAGGGAGTGACTTGCCCTTTAAATGCTGTTGTAGGCCGCTTTCGTTGGAGCGGCTGTGGGCAGATATTTACTACAAGAAACCTTTTCGTTTCGGGATATATTCAGGCTTTGTGGTGTAGCGAGTTATATTTATCTTGTTTAATTGGAGCATAGAACATAGCAGTAACAATTGTAAACTAGTAGCAGCCGTAATTCATGTGGGTCAGGTTAGTTTGCAATAAAGTTAAAAAACAAAAACAGAAGCAGTCAGCGGGCTAGGCTGAGTTTGCGTGAATGGGCGGGGCTGACTGGTGCAGCTCCGCCTTTGTAGTTCTGCAACAGCACCCTCTCCCGGTTTGTTATACTTAGGTCAGCAGCGCCCTCTGCTGGACGACCATACAAATTACACACAAGCTACGACTCGGGTATCTGACTGAGACAAGTGGTGCAAAATAGGGCCGTGTAAAAAAACAATGTGTAGCTTGAAAAGCAGCACATCAGCAGTTTTGTACTGTTGCGTTCACTCATTTGTGTTTGTGGTGAGGAAAAAAATGACAAAACCATACGTTTGTGGGAAGATGTTAATACAAGTGTTTGAATAACTTATTCTCTAGATTTGCTGGACTAAGTGGAGCAAATTTATTAGAGCAGGAATTCCATATTCAGTAACTTGCAGTAACACATTTGTGTACCTGCAATGAATAATTTGTGAAGCGTAACAGTAGTTTGTGTTTGTAAGTATGTGGATGTGTTTTGCACCACATATTTTGGATCAACTGGGGCAAAATTGTAGCTGTAAGATTTTTTAAGGTGTGACTCAAAGAATGCATTTTGTGTACTCGTACCTAACATTTTGAATAGTTGTAGCTGTTGTTTTGTACCTGTGACAGATGGGATTTTTCTGAAATTTTCTCTGTGACTTCAAGTTCCCAGTGACAAAACACAAATCTTATTGCATCAAATATACCTCCATAATTAAGTGCCTGACTAATGTCGACTGTAGCACTATCCGTTTTCAGTCAGAGCTGTGGCATCACTTGTATAGTCGTCCGCTTTGAATTATTTGTATTTGTTTAGTATCTTTTTTTCTCCTTCTCTTATTTATTGCTATCGTTGTTATAGCGTATTTTGGATCCTGAGTCTGTTAATAAAGTTGATTGAATTGAATTGAATAAAAATCTGAACCAGTATTTTTAGACATTTTATAATTTTACAATATTTAATTATTTATGTCTTGATAAATTACATTTCATCAAAACAGTTTTCTTTTTTTACAAACGTTTTATCTGCTTGGTCAAAGAAATTAGGAGTTATGTTATTTTTGTTTATATATTTATTTTATATTAACCAACCAAAAGGTCTAATACAACAATTTGTCCAGTAACAATCCAGACAGACAGAGGTCAACTAGATTTCACATTTGTCACCTAACTAATTCCATAAATAATAAAAACAAAAAATACATGAAAGTCTGAACTAAAACATGAACAAGACCCACAGGACATCAAAAAGCATTCATATTCTTCAATTTCCTCATTGATCATTTTAATCTAACACACACAGGTGGTATGTCTGGTTACTACCACTTATGTGCATTTAACCATTTTTACTTGAGTTCTTAAAATTTTGAAGCGATGCTATCTTTAACACATTTTTGGCTACTCTATCCACCTCTGGTAGTTACAGGGTAATCATTACTTCCAAACACTGATATTGTGACAGGCTACTCCATTAAAATGCTTGTTATACATGCAGTCATTCTGAATCTTTGATAAATTGGGCAGAATTACGTTTGTTTTACTTTGCGTTTTGTGAATCAAGTCGCATCTAGCACCCTCTGCTGTCCGTACGGAAAATAGCACAGGCACATGACTAATCTAGGTGGATTAGTGCAGTGTTTCTCAACCCTGGTCCTCAGCGCCCTCCTGTCCTGCATGTTTTCCATGTCTCTGCTACAGCACACCCGGTTCACATATCTGCATTGCCTCATTAGTATGACAGCAAGCGCTGCAGAAGCCTGTTAATCACTCATTCAAGTCAGGAGTGTGGCAGCCGAGAAACAATGCTGTTGGAAATGGCAGGACAGGGGGGCGCTGAGGACCAGGGGATTAGTGTGTGGCTAGGACCGCCCCCGTCTCAGGGATTTCAAAAGATTTTTTCTTTACTTTTTCTCAATTCTACACAAAAGTGAAATAACAAAAATATAGGGGTACATGATTAGTGACTAGAATATTATAAAGTAAAGTTTCATAATGTATTTTGTTTATTTCATTCATTTGTCATGCATGAATTTAGTTAACAATTATTTTAAAATAAAAACAGAACATAAAGTCACATAAAATAACTGAATGAGTTTAACTCATTAAGCACATTATTAATTGTTCTATTTTGACAGATATGTCACATCAAAGACATTTTTCAATTAGGGATTTAATGCCCGATGTGACACATTTGTCTAAATTAGTATTTGTCAAATTGTTTCAGAAATACTGTCAGAGTTAAATGTGACATATGACATGTTATCTAACAGTTAGAGTTGCTGAATGAGGAAGAACCACCGTTGCAGAGATGAGGAAGTTTATGAAATTAGCTGCCCAGGTCAACCAAGACTTTAAAAATGGTCCCCATATGTTTTCTCCTAGTCTTGTTTTACAGTAATGTAGTTTTTTTTTAAATGTGGTCAATTCTACTGAACATTTAAAGGATTTCTCGCACATTTGTTTTTACATATGTAGTGTACATCCTTTTATTCTTTATTTATTTGGGAAATCAGTTGTGACACCAACATCTCTCCACTTAGGACAATAAAGAGATTTTATATGCTTCTCTAATCTATTTTATTCTTTTCTGTTAAAATAAATACTTCTTTAGGACACGAGAAGAATTCCTCAGTAAATCGAATAAGCACAGGTGGAAAGCTGTTTACCGAACAAATGCATTAAACAGATAAAATAAACATTTCCTGGTTATTTTTTCTGCAGAACACAGACTCATCCAGGGATCTCTACAGTAAGTTGGCTTCACACGAGCCAGGCTGCAGGATCTCTAAAGTGACAATAAGTTTTACAGATTTTCTGAACCAGGGGTAAAACAGGGCATAAATTAGAGGGTTTAAACAGGAGTTAAAGTAAAAAAGAAAAACAAAAAAGGAAGAAGGAGATTTGCTGGTGAAATGAACGTCAATAAGAGAATAACAATAAAAAGGGCAAAAGCATAACAGATATACAACAACGAGGACACCCAGAGTCCTGGCTGCTTTTAATTCTGACTTCTTTGTTTCTGGATTAACTGCCTGATGGCGTGCGACCGCTGTAATCTGAGAGCGCATGGCCCGAGCCTGAGAAACAGCCACCGCAAATACTCTCATGTACAGAAATACGATGACTGTCACTGGAGCTACGAAGTTCAAAATGAGATCCACAGTTCCTGCAACCACGTCCATGACAAAGGCACACTCTCCTACGCAGGAGCTGCTTCTGCCAGGTTGGATAAACTCATCCTTCAGAAAACAGACCCTGTAGACACCGGCGCATATCCAGCACGCACCCACACAGCTTTTGACTCTGGCCAGAGTGACTCTGGTCAGGTAGTAAAGCGGGTGACAAATAGACACATACCGGTCCACAGAAATGAGCACAATGTTTCCGATTGAAGCAGAAACAACGTGGGCGATAAGATAACCGTAGAATACACACATTATCTTCCCCCAACAGGTGATCTTTTTATATATTTCTAACGGCATCAGCAGGAGACCCACAAGAAAGTCTGAGACAGCCAGAGAGAGGAGGAGGACGTTAGTGGGTGTGTGGAGCTTCCTTCAGGGAGACGAGGAAAAAGCAAAACAACACATTACTTTACTTTTAGATTGTTTAAGAACCACATTTCTTAAGGTTTAGAGGTGTCATTGCCTGAAATGGGAGACCGAGATGATGATACAAAGGTTTAGAGCAGCAGTGATCAGAGAGACCAAGGACAGCACCGTGTTGAGGAGCACAGCTTCAGACCAGTGGAGTGTTGGCTTCATGCAGGAGGTGTTGAGAAGCTCTGGGAAACAGAGCTCTTGCTTTTTATCCACCTCCATCATCAGACAGGCTCAGGTGTGACCAGAACTCTAACAGCCGATTTTAATTTATCTCACATCAGCGTTTTCGTCAGCGATGACGATGATGAAATTATTTTGTTGACGCCCCTTTTTCTCGTAACGTAAACGAGATGCTGATGAGCTAAAAGTAGCTCTGTGGTGACTAAGACTAGGTTCACAACTCAAAGCTGAATTCTGATTTTTGTGTCTGTTTATACTTTACTTAAATAAAACATCAAACTCTCCAGTGTGAATGGTTCACGACCCCACACCGACGGCATCTTGAGTTTAAACAAACAGAACATTGCAGCGAAACAGAGTTGGCAGAAAGAAAGAGGACGACAACATGTTAAAATGCTGAAAAGAATGTGTAATATACACTGTAGCCCCGAATAAGTTCACTGAACTCAAAATTTATGAGGAAACTGATTACCTAATAATTTTTAAGTTAACTTGTCTAAAAACTATAAGTTTACCATAACTTAAAAAATATGACCTGAATAAAACCAAAGCATTTAACTACCTCCAACCTTTAACTTGGTACTTAAGCAACTTACAAAGTTCAATTTAACTAAACTTGCATGTTTTATTTTATTTGAACTTTATTACATGTTTTTACTAACTTAAATATTATAACTTATATGAACTCTAAATGGACCTATTAAACCCTAACCCAAATAAGTTGAATTTACTTAAAAATGACAATGTGGCAGACTGGTGAAGGCAGTAACTAGCATCAGATCGTGACTCACACACCCCTAGATGCTAACAGCCAATGAAAGTGGAACACTCAAAGTCATGTCAAGAGCATCTGGTGTGAACAACCACAGTATTATTAACAATGGGACGGCACAGCCGTACAGCATTACTTTGACCAACCTCCTCACTTATGGTGCCAACATGATACAAAACGTAACACCACATATGCAACACTGAATGAAATAATAACTGAGAACAACAATCATACACAATAAACATGCATAAGCACCACCCCAAAATAGAGCAAAATAACTGAAAACATGACCACCCACAATGCACCTCCCCCACCAGTTGTTTATTGTTCCTGAAATCCAACAACATTGCTAGTTTGTGGTTGTTTTTCTTGTAAATTCACAAATATTTAAAATAATATACAAGTCTGTTTATCAGACACACTTTAGGGTTGACGTAAAGATGAATGGAATAATATAGAAACAAAATAATAAATCAATCATTTTTATTACTCATTAAAGTTAACTTGTCTTTATTGATTAATTTAAGTTAAGCTTACTTAAAAAAGAAATAGTTCAGTTTAATTAAAACATTTGAGTTCTACTTAAAACAAGGAAAAGGTTGAACAAGCTCAACACATTTGAATTCTAAAAACATTTATTTAAATTATGAGTTTTATCTACTCAATATATTTGATTATTTTGAATGTTTGGGTTTACAGTGACGGGAGCACATTCAACGGGGAACCGCATTATGCCGACAAACGGTTTGGACCCATATGATCCAACAACGACTGGAGCACCAGCAACAACATGTTGCCGTGGCAGTTCTGCATAACTGATATTTTCGGATATCATGTTTGTGGTGTGAGCGCTCACTCTTCAGAACTGTCCTGGAGCTACAAGTCGTTGGGGTCTTGTGTGAAGTTTTCAAACGATTGGGTTCGGGAGCTGGAGATCATGAAACCTGCTAACAGAACAGCAGTCCAAACAAAGGTAAGCTCCAAGTGTCCAGATGTTATACACCACTGTTTTGTATATAAATGTGTATAAAGACAACTTTGAACTGTAGCACATGCATTTATCCTGACTAGCAATGATTTCCATGTTATTATTGCTGCTTTTTTCAGTTTTAAGAAAATGAACAGATGCTTAATGTACGTACGTTAATTCATGTCTCCTCAGGTCTTGCACTCCCAGTGCATCAGAGACTCCTCTGGAGCCATGGGTGATCATTGCTAACAGTGGCCAGGTGTGCTGTGCACACTGTACGTGCATGGCTGGCACTGCAGAGTCATGTTTTCATGGTTAGGGCTCTGATGTTTAGGACTGAGACAGCAGTCTGCATCTGCAGAATAAAGACAGTGATGTGTCTGCCTATTGTTAAATCCCATCTGAGACTAACAATGTCTATGGTAAGGTTGACCATAAGATGGACTTTAGTTATGCGAAAGCGCAGCAGGACGACTTGTTTCTGCTCCCTATTCTCCACAAATAAGTCTGTATGTCAACCATGAACACATACTATCACGACTCGGCTGACTCTCACCTGGCAGCTGTGATGCCAAAACCCCTGCAAGACCATCTGGTGCACCCCCAGGTTCTTAACAACAGTGACTGTGAAACCCAGGGGTTCCACCTTAACAATGTTGGACTTGATGCAACCACAGCAGCAGATCACTCCTGGTTCTGTGATGCTTTTTGTGGTCCTGCAGCTGTCCAAAAGAAACATCTACATTTTATAATGACAGAAGAAATTGTACTTCCTCCGTTTTTTTGTGTTTGTTCTTATGTTTATCTTTTCATATTATATTGTCTGAGGAAGATTTTGTACATTCTTTGTTGCATTTTGCCTTGAAGCGTCCCAACTGCTCTGTTCTGTGTTCTCGGGATGTTAATAAATGCTGAAAAAATCTGATTGTGACAGTTCTTACATTTGCACATCACACTATTATTGCTTTGACTCTCTAAAGCCCTTTTCAGATTGGCATTCTGGAATATGCGTAGACAATTCAGTCCGGTTTTTAACCAGAACTGTGTTTTCAGACACACCACTTTTGTACCTGAACTTGTCCTTTCGGCTGCCTTCACACAGCAGGGAAAAGTTCCAGTTCCATATTGCGTAAACATGGTGCGGCGGGCGTACATGCGTCATTTACCCAAACAAAGCCATTCAGTCAAACGTGGCCGACGAAGAAATAGAATTCCTCTCACTGATCGGACTTATGTTAAGCATAATTCTGCGCACACGAAGACGCATAAGAGACCTGGATGATGAAGCTCACTGGTTAAAAGGAATCACGGAAGCAGTGTGATGCGCTCCGTCACGCGTCTAGCAGACGGTATACCGTAGGAGGCGAGCTGCCGTGGTTCGCCGCATGCTACAGGAGCGAGCTATCTAGGTGCTCACAGTGTCCCCCGGTCCCCTCCTCCTCCCCCTCCTCCCTGTCCGGAATTCGGCCTCACCAGTCTGAAGCAGCCACCTTGTCTGTGACAAGTCCGGTCCTGTTACTAGGGGCTTCGTCCGGTTTAATTACAGAAAAGGTTATCCGGATGTTTGTATTCAGACACAAAGGTCTTAAGGACAGAGTCCTGAACATTTTCGTTTTTCATGGCCTGTCTGAAGGGGGCTTATGACACATTTACGCTTATCGTGAAGAATATAAATATGAATGCAAACACTTTTTTACTGTATTTAATAGACTTTAATTTCATCACAACACTCAAGCTCGTGTTTGTCAAAGGACAACACATGGATCTTATCAAGGAATGTCGTGTCTTCATCCTAACGTGGTAACACTACGTGTGTCCGTACTTTAGCTGACATAATATTGTGTACTTGTTGCAAACAGTTCTTTCCACATGAATTCAGAGGTTGACCACTTTCCTTGTGTATTCCACTTCTTGTCACTTACTGAGCTGTTTTCACTGGATATGTTTTATGTCAAAGTGAAATCGGTCATGTAGAAAGTTTCATGAAGTGTTTAGACACTGAGACGCTGGGGAAGCTAAAAAGGCTAAAGAATAAAACTAAATATTTCTGTAACTGATGTCATTAACACTTTTAATCCATAAAGTATACCTAACCTATGAATGGAAACCAAACTTTAGGTGTTAATGAAGCAACACTTGATTGAGATTGCCTCAGATGTTTGTGAATCATCAGCTAAATTAAGGTCTAACCACCTTTGTTTGCAGCAGCACTCCAGAGGCTACGCCATTGTGTGACTCTGATGCATGGAGGTGTGAAAAAACAATCGGTCTAAAGGGAACTGATTTTAGGAGCAACTGACAGTCAACAAAACAGAAAACACACCTTAAATCTCTCTGGACGTCTCTGAGCGCTCGTGTTTGATTTTAATGGGGTCACACGTTACACACACATTCATTTAGAGTTGAAACGAACTTTGTGACAAACTGACCCCTGGAGAACTTTTCATACCTAATTGAGACGATAACTTTAAATCTACAGAAACTAGTACACACCGAGTTCCCTTCAACAGTCTCAAATTAAAAATTAAACCAAAGTTTGTGGATGTCTTGTATAATATCGACCCTCCAAACATTAGATATTCATCTGTTTTCTAATGAAAATGTTGCACGAGTCAGTTATTTATAAAGATAAAAAACATAACCAGATGTTTTTCGTTTTACATGCTCATTTCCAGTCCCTAACCAACATTTAGCTATAGAATGTTTCCCATCTACTTACAGACGATAGAATGACTTCCCCACTAAAATAAAGAGTCCTCTTTTGCTCATGCTGGAGTTTCTCTGCTAATGAAGTTTCTAATATAAATTAAGTGAATTTGACTTGACACTCAAATCATGAAAGAGGCATTTCCACAAACATATTCAAGTTTGTAAAACTGTGCAAATGCATGATTCAAGCACATTTCCTTGGTTAGGGTTCGAGTCTGCTGAAAGGAATTTGAATAATTGGTTATACACCCTCTAAAAATTGAAGTAAATGTGAACAGGCCGTGCATTCTGCACAAATATCATTTCCATACACAAGGAGATAATCTGAGTTGGAAACAGGTAAATGAGTTAAAGGCATGCAAAAACACACTGTCCTCTCACCAGAGGCAGTGAGACAGCTGTGGTAGAGCAGTTAAGTGTCTGTCCCGTAACCAGATGGTTGTGGGATTGAGTCCTGCTCATCCGTTGCAGTCTTTGTGTCCTTGGGCAAGAGACTTAACCAGCCTCACCTGCAGGTGGTCAGAGGGACTGGTGGGACCAGTGTTTGGCAGCCTGGCTTCAGAGTCTCAGGGCAGCTGAGGCTACATTGTAGCTCATCACCACCAGTGTCTGAATGACTGACTGTGTTGTGAAGCGCCTTGGGGGAACCGGCTAGTCCAGGAAGTTAACTAGATTTTATTAACTAGTGTTTACAAATTTAGACAAAATCAGTCACATGTGCTAACCAGTCATTTAAAGCGACATCCCCTTGGCCAAGTAGCCAGGGCGCATGATCAATTGGGACACTGTGACAAGACGCTCACACCGTCACATCTGATGTGAATCCCGCCCGGGCTCTCATTTCTCCACCTTGCCAAATGCAGTTTAATGAGTACGGACACACATTTTATGAAAATAAAATGTGTTGTAATTTGCATTAAGACTGAACAACAAATCTTTGGTTTTCGTAGAACAGATTTAATGTCTCAAACAATAAACTTAGAGTCAAGGATAACAAGCAATATTACTTCACTATTAATTCTTTTATTTTTTATTAGAAGTTTTAAACATTTTAATACCATGCTTTATTTGCACAATCATACATTATTACAATCCTAATCTACAATAATAGATCCACCACCACTCTTAACCATGGTGTCCCACAAGGTTCTGTACTGGGGCCTCTGCTTTTCCTCCTCTATCTGCTTCCTCTTCAGCACATTTTGAGCTTCTTCAAAGGAATCTCCTACCATCTTTATGCAGATGACATCCAACTGTACATCTCGTTTAAGCCCCATGAGATGTCTAAGCTGCAGCTGTTACACACCTGCTTAGACTCTATTAAAACCTAAATAGCTGGGAGCTTTCTACAGCTGAATGAAGATAAGACTGAGATCCTCATCTGTGCCCCAGACAAGCTGGTTCCCAAAGTCAGAGACTCTCTTGGTCAGCTTGCTTCTCACACCAAACCCTCTGTCAGGAATCTTTGTGTGACCCTTGATCCAGCTCTCACCCTGGATTCTCATGTCAGTTCTCAAAGGTCAGCTGAGACTTTGACCGCGGTGGATCAGTGAAGCACGATAGCCTCCGTTATACTTGGCCAGCTTAGTAAGTAAGTGTAACGTCACGAAATGGCCTGATTTTAAGATCCCACAGGTCAAATGCACAGCCAGGTCAACTTACCCTGCAGTACCCTACAGTATCTTTTCCCCTCACAGGAGTCTTGAAGTCTGCATGTAGCCCTTTAATCAGAGCCTACCAGCTGGACTGCAGAGATATTAAATGATAAACAATAAACGTTTTCTCTTCCAAGGTCCCTCACAGAGAAATAAACTCCTTTATTCCCAGATGGAAGAAGAAAAGAAGATTTTATAATTTAAAATAATCATTGAATGAACTTTTGTTATTGCTAATTATAAATAATGAAATGTTTCATTGATTTGTGTTTAATGTGATTAGTATGTTTACTTGACGAGGTCATAACATTTGCACTCAGAGTAAAGTTAAGTTAATGCATGACACATAAGTAACCCTTTGTCTAGATTCAGAGTCTCTCCATCACAGAGGGTGTGTTCTGAGATGCTTGGTAACATCCTCAAAGTGCCAACTTCTGGTTGGCTATTCAAGATAACATCAATCCATTAAAACTAGTTTTACTCAGGTTTTTCCCAGAGTTCAACTTCAGACAAAACAGTTCGAACAGCTGACCAGTTCGAGAGCAAGCTTTAGTCCGGCCATCTTTATAGCAGACCTCTTTAACCAAGGATTTTGACACGTTGTCAAAACCTTAAACCTTATGCGCGCTTGCGAAGCTGAGAACAACAAGATAGTTTTCTTGCAGAACAAAGCTGACTCAAAACTCCTTCAGAGTTATTTTTAAGACGCTTGGTTTCATCTATCGTTGTGACCCTGTCAGCCATGCCCTGATGCGGGGGCTGGGGGGTGCGTCGACATGGTCAGGACATAGAAGGGGGTGCGCGGCTAAATAAGTTTGGGAACCGCTGATGTAGAGCAATGAAAGTTATAATCAGGATTCTAAAATGAACTCTAAAGTTAACGGGTAACCAGTGCAGAGACATTAGAATAGGAGTGATGTGTGCTCTTCTGTTTGCTCCAGTTAGGAGCCTCGCTGCAGAGTTCTGGACCAACTGAAGGCGGTCAAGGGCTTTTTTGTTAAAACATGTGAAGAGTGTGTTACAGTAATCTAGACGGGAGGAGATAAACAGTTCCAGAGATCCCCACCGAGTCACCAAGTCTGTTAATTAAGGTGCTGTGATCAACAGTGTCAAAAGCTGCAGAACGATCTAATAATACTAACACTGTCAACTCCCCGTTGTCTGCAGCCATCATGATGTAACTGGAAACTTTAAGCAAAGCTGTTTCTGTTGAACACTTTTTACGAAAACCAGACTGGAATTTATCAGAACTGTTGTGTAGTTCCAGAAAAGTAATCAGTTGATCTGCCACAACCTTTTCCAATATTTTAGAGATAAAAGGTCTGTAATTTTTAGGCTGAGATGAGTCCAAACTTGGTTTTACAAGGATAGGTTCAATAACTGCATGTTTGAAAACAGATGGTACAGAGCCAGATTGTAGGGATAAATTCATAAAATTGGCCGATTTGGTCAAACATCCTGATTAACAAGGTAGTAGGAATGAAATCATCAGGGCATGAGGTTGGTTTCATGTGTTTCTGAATGAGGCAAATGGAAGTAAAGACAGACCATGACTGAGAGGAAGGTGGTTGGATGGGGGTGAAAAACTTGCCCTGATATTTCTGATTTTATTCTGAAAGAATGCTAGAAAGTTGTTACAGTCAGACCTTGTGTAAACTGTCATAAGAGGGGCGTGAGGTGAAACAATCTGGTTTATGGTGTCAAACAGGACTTTAGAGTTATTTTTGTTTACAGCAATCAGCTGAGCAAGTGACCCTGGATGTTTTCACCATCTCATTCAGAGATGTCATCAGTTCTTTAAAGTACAGCCTGTGACTTTCTAATCTAGTTGACTTCCAAAGTCTCTCGGCTCTGTGGCATGTCCTTCTGAGACAGTAAATGTTTTGAAAATTCAGATGGCACAACGGTGGCACAGGAGTTACGTGCTCGCCCCGTAATCGGAAGGTTGCAGGTTTGAGCCCCGCTCAGTCTGTCACTGTCGTTGTGTCCTTGGGCAAGACACTTAACCCACGTTGCCTGCTGGTGGTGGTCGGAGGGACCGGTGGCGCCAGTGCTCGGCAGCCTCGCCTCTGTCAGTGTGCCCCAGGGCAGCTGTGGCTACATCGTAGCTCATCCCCACCAGCGTGTGAATGTGTGTGTGAATGGGTGAATGACTGATTGTGTTGTAAAGTGCCTTAGGGGTTTCCAGGACTCTAGAAGGCGCTATATCAAATACAGGCCATTTACCATTTGATTAATCCAGGGACTTTTTCTCTTGCTAGAAAAAGTTATCTGCTTAACAGGAGCTACTTTATCTAAGATACTGCAGCATTGTTTGTCCAATGACTGGATGAACAAGCTTGGATCATCACCCTGAACTGAGCTGCTGTAATATAATCTAGAATATCCATCCACTGCTGACTAGGGATGGGTACCTTTGACATTTGAATCGATCCGGTACTAATTGGGGCAGCAGTAGCTCAGGTGGTAGAGCGGGTTGCCTCATGATCATGGGTCATGGGTTCGATTCCAGCTCCCGCCAGGGGTATCCTGCTGTTGTGTCCTTGGGCAAGACACTTCACCCAACTTGCCTGTGTTAGTGGTGGTCAGAGGGGCCGATGGCGCCAAATGGCAGCCTCGCCTCTGTCAGACCTCCCCAGGGCGGCTGTGGCTACAAGTAGCTTACCATCACTAGCAGAGTGTGAATGTGAGAGTGTGTGAAAGCGTCTTTGGGTGTCTAGAAAAGCGCTATATAAGTTCGATGCATTATTATTATTATTAATTCCCGGTACCTACGAATCGATACGGTACTTAACGGTACCAATTTTCAATACTTTTGAGTGTTTATTATTTTAATTCTCTTTTATAATTAAATATATATTTTTCTCAATGTATAACAATATTTGATAAATATCACGATAAATAACATTAAACTGTTTGTATTTTAACATCATCCTTGTAGTTTTGTAAGCTGATAATTAAACTGAAGCAAACATCTTTACTGTGAACTAAATTTACTGTGTATCTTCATTCCTTTTGCCGTCTTTTTTCATTTGATTTTTCCTACTGGGAAGTTAGAATTTCCGAGGAGAAAGCGAACGCACCATTAGCTGATAACAACGGTGGATATGGAAGCTAACATATCAAGCTAACGTTATCTTTAACAGTTTATTTAACTGCTGGAGCAGATTAAAACGATGATGCCTCACACTTAGATCGTTGTCGCTGGTTTCATCTTCACCCAATCACCTGTCGCTTTTAGTAAAGTGAAGCCAAACTTTAGAGTGCGTTCATGTTCTAGTCGGAAATTCGGAGTTCCGAGGAGAAAGCGAACGCACCATTAGCGAAACGGAAGTTAACATACTGTATCAAGGTAACTTTATCTTAAACATTTTATTTACCTACCGGAGCAGATTAAGATGAGGATGTCTCACTTAGATTGTTGTCTGTCGCTGATTTCATCATCCCCCAGTTACCCATCACATTTAGTGAAGTGGACCCAAGCGTTAGCATGTGTTCTTTCTACTATGCTGCTCTGTTTACAACTCGCTCGCAGGGACCAACGACATAACGCTCTTGCGCATGCGCAGCTGTCTTGGCAAGTTCTCGTTATGAAGGACGGGTACCGAAACGAGGCACCGTTTGAAACGACGTGAATCGGTGCTCGGTCGGTACTATGGAATTCGGTCGGTACCTTAAAAAGTACCGAATTCTTTACCCATCCCTACAGTGCTGACTGATTAATGATTTGTCTCTCTGATTTTAGGTTGTGATGGACAGATTCAACGTTAGACAGGACATTAAAGAACATGCAGCTGTGGTTACTCACATGAACCTCTTCAACATGTAAATGATTCATTTTTAGTCCCAAAGAGAAAACAAGATCTAGAGTGTGGCCCATTTTGTGTGTGGGGCCTGAAACGTGCTGCTCTAAGTTAAAAGACTCCATAATAGACATGAACTCCACTGCTGTGCTACAATTGGGATCATTAATGTGTAAATTAAAGTCACCAAGGATTAACACTTATTCTAGTTTGATCATTGATGATAGAAAATCTGCAAATTCAGAGAGAAAAGGGCCAGCTGGACCCGGAGGTCGGTAGATTAAAATACAGTGAAATAGATTTTGTAACCCTGCTTTGATGACCTGACATTCAAAAGTTGTAAAAGGGCCATTTGTCACCAGATTACAGACACGTTTGTCCTTAAAGACCACAGCAAGACCTCCACCACGACGTGTCGGGCGTGGTGTGGTAAACACAGAGCAGTTTGGTAGACATATTTCATTGAATTGTACAAAATATGGATGGAGCCTGTCTTCTGGTCCGTACTGAGAAAGAACCGCCCCCGCGCCAACGTCCGAGGCATCAACCTCGACCACAAAGGGCATGGCAGTGTCTGGATTGCGGCGGACAGGAGCAGTCGTAAATTGGGTAAACAGGTGGTGGAAGGCGTGGACAGCTGCTGGGGTCAGGCGTAATGGTCGGCCTAGTGAAGGTGGTTGGGTGATGGAGGTGAGCAGGTCGACCACTGAGCTGAAACCCCTGATGAAGTGGCGATAGAAGATGCAAAATCCCAGAAAGCTCTGCAGTTGTTTCAGGCTTGTCGGAAGGGGCCAGTCCACGATCGCCTCCACCTTCTGGGGTTCCATGGTTACCCCCTGATTGGACATCACGAAGCCCAGGAAGGAGATGGACTGCTGGTTGAAGGAGCATTTCTCCAGTTTGCAGAAGGGATTGTTTTCTAGGAGCCGAGTGAGGACGGCACGGAAATGCTGGAGTTGTTCCGTTTCGGTCCTGGAGTAGACTAGGATATCATCCAGGTAAGCGAACACCCACCAGCCGATCATGTTGTGGAGGACGTTCTTGATGAGACTTTGAAAGACGACAGGGCTATTGCACAGTCCGAAGGGCACGACCTGGTACTCTCAGTGACCGGTGGGCGTGATGAAAGTGCTTTTCCACTGATACCCTGCTTTAATATAGACCAGGTTGTAGGTGCTCTTGAGATCCAGCTTGGTGAAGATCTGCGCCTGGGATAAGGAGTCCAGAGCAGTCGTGAGAAGTGGCAGGGGGTGATGGTCCCGGATGGGGATCTTGTTAAGTCCCCTTTAATCGATGCACGGACATAGGCCACCATCCTTCTTCCTCACAAAGAAGAACCCAGCAGCCCCCGGGCAGGAGGAGGGTCAGATGAAGCCTTGGAGGAGGGCCTTGCCGATTTAGTGTCTCCAAGGGGGAGAGAGATAAAAGACGCCCCCTGGGGAGGGTAGTCCCGGGTTGTAGTCTGATCTCCATGTCATAGGGGCAGTGCAGTGGCAGAGCAGAGGCACGTCCGTCATCGAAGACGGTGGAGAGGTCCTGATAAGGAAGCGGCAGGTTAGGTAGTGAGGGTCTTGGTCCCGCAGTACAGCCGGCCATGGGGACAGAGGACGGGGAGAGGTGAGCTTGACACTGGGTCCCCCAGCCTAATAGGCAGTTCTGGGACCAGGAAATCTGGGGATCGTGGAGGCAGAGCAAGGGGAACTCCAAGATTAAAAGAGAAGAGGGGGCTGAAATGACCAGGAAGTGAAGGGTCTCCTGGTGGCATCGGATGGTCATCTGAAGAGACTGGGTGTGGTGTCGGACTGGGTATGGCCGGAGGGGCCAGCTGTTCACCGAGGTCACAGGAATGGCACGTTCCAGATGGGCTAGAGGAATCTGTAAGCATTGGGCCAGATCCTTGTCAATAAAGTTGTTGGCTGCCCCAGAGTCGACCAAGGCGTCAACTTGGTAATAGTCTGTGCCACAAAGGAGGGTAACTGGAAGGAGGAATTGATGGGAGGACACAGGGGTAGAGGATGACCTGGACTGAGTTCCCCCAACTCCCAGTGGGTGCTGTCGTTTACTGGCCACAGTGGGCAGACCAGATGACAGTGATCGGGGGAGCCACAGTAGGCACAGCGCCCCTCACGCCCCCTTCTCTCTCTCTTCGGGTGGGAGGTGGCCCAGCTGCATCGGTTCTTCCACAGAGGAGGCAGAAGGGTGCCCCGGGGCTTAAACGGGTGAAGGAGGAGGGGGTGTTGGAGTCCTGACAGTGGGCAGGGATTCTGGGTCGAACTAGAACCCTCTGGTCAATGCCCAGAGCGAGGTCTGTCACGCCATCCAGGGTCTGGGGTAGATCCCTACCAGTTATCTCTTAAGGTGCCAGACCCTCCAAAAAGACAGCACGGAGGGCGGGGTCATCCCACTGCAATTTGGCAGTGATGGTGCAAAACTCTTACACATACACACACACAGGGTGCTCTCATTGAAGGAGTTTCAGAAGGCACGCTCTCTTTGACGGAGTTTCAGAAGGCAGGCCTGAGCTCCCATCTCGGTATTGGGTGGGACGAAGATCTTCCTGAGGGCGGCCATGAAGGCGGCGTAGTCATTGCAGGCCAGGGATTTTGAGTTGTAGAGGACGGCGGCCCACTCCTGGACACATCCAGTGAGGGGGCAGAGAGCTGCACAACTCAGGAAAGGACAGTGGGGTATCTTCCTGGTTGGCACTCGTACAGCATGCTCAGGGATGCTAACAGGCCATCGGGGCTCCCATCCAAGCCGTTTCACTTCTCCGGAAGGGTGAGTAGCGGCTCCTCCTTTGCTGGGGCATAGACCTGCTGTTGTAGCATGCTAAGGGTACCTTGGAGAGCAAGGTCAGACAAGGAGTTTCCCTTGGTGTTGAGCCGATCTACCAGGGCACAAAGCTGCACGACCTTGGCTTTCATCCACTCAAACTCTGCGGGGTTAATGGATTCAGTCATCCTGTCACAGCAGTTGGACTGGTAGGAGTTGAGCTGTGGCGTGAGTGACATCCCAGATGTAGAAATGCAATCACTGGGATTGAGCCGGCACGTGGATTGATCTAGATTGATGCCAACAATCTTAAGCCCCCCGAACCAGGGAGCAGCGAACACGCAGGCAGACCAAGGCTCCACACTCAGCAGTAAATGTGGCAGGAGGAGGGCAGGCAAAGATGTCTAGCAGCACAAGAAGACCCAAGTGAGGGGAGGAGACCAAAACCCCACCTGACATACACAGTCATACACTCCCTCCGTCATGCTCACACATACACATACAACCAGAGACTTACAAAAGTGAACGCTAGACACCCACTCGCGCTCCCTATACACACCCTATTAACTCTGGTCCTGGTACTGCTGCACAGAGGTTGCTGCACAACCATCCCAGGACCAGATTTAGCCCCGTACTGCTGGGGTGATGATGAGCAGACACCCCCGACGATGAGCAGACACCCCCATCCAACGCAGAGCAAAGTACGATGTAGGGCAGCAGTAGCTCAACAGGTTGAGCGGGTTGTCCAGTAATCGGAAGGTTGCAGGTTCGATCCCGGCTGTTGTGTCCTTGGGCAAGTCGGAGGGACCAGTGGCGCCTGTGTACGGCAGCCTCGTCTCTGTCTGTGCACCCCAGGGCAGCTGTGGCTACATCGCAGCTCATTACCATCAGTGTCTGATTGTGTGTGTGAATGGATGAATCATACACTGTAGTGTAAAGAGCTTTGGAGTCCATACTCTGAGAGGTGCTTTACAAGTGCGGGTCATTTATCATCATTCAAAATCCACACAACAATAAAGTTTTAAGTATCAGGCATGACATTAAAGCAGATGCTTTGATGCTCCACCTGAGAGTAAATCTGTAAGGTTCGTCACCAGCATTCAGACATCAATTCTGTTTGCTTCACAGCGAGACAGGACAGGGGGGGGGGGGGGGGGTGTTGGACTGCTTCCTATGTTGATTGACAGCTGCCATTTTCAACACACAATCAGTTCATGAAAGATTTGGACACAAAGCGGGAGACTGTCATTAATGTGGGGCACCGTCTCAATTTGCAGGACCTGACAAACAGTGGAAAAAAAGGAGATGAATAAATGTCAAATTTTAGAGGTGCTTCAGAACCCCCTAAAACTAGCTAGAAACATCTATGAAGTGTGACCAAGTACCAGTTAAGGAAACGAAAAACAAACAACTAAGTACTCAAGGGAAGCTGGAGAGATCATGTGACAATGACTTAGGTAGTGATGAAAAAGTGCACGTCAGTAACAGATTAAAAGGTACGTGTGTAGGATTTGAGGTCAGAACACTGCTGCCATTGCACCTCTCTCTGACCCTCTAATGGAGGTCCTTGACACAGATTTCTGCTTTCCACAACTCCCTAACACTTCCTGTAGGAAGCCTTCTCTTTCAAGTCTCACAACTGTGTTTCTGAGGTTTCTCCTGTCCTTCATCGGTGTGCTCACTGTGGTTCTCAACCTGCTTGTTATCATCTCAGTGTCCCACTTCAGGCAAGGAATTATCTTTATTCTAATGGTTATTAATCTGTGCTGATGTATTTTTAAACACTTTAAATACTATGCAAATAAATTTGAAGAAAGTACAGTCAAATGCTTTGAAAGTACCCTTAAAGTACTTAATAAAAACTACATCTGTTTATTTTATTTTTTAATTGTGCTTTTATTTCCTCTCAGGAAGCTCCACAAAACCACCAACTTCCTGCTCCTGTCCCTGGCCATCTCAGACTTCATGGTAGGCCTTGTGTTCCTACCAGGAGAAACTCTCAGAGTAACTGCCTGCTGGTTTCTTGGTGATCACTTGTGTTTGTTGTATACATACCTTTCGTCCCTTACTGTCACTGCTTCAATTGGAAATGTGGTGATGATATCAGCTGATCGCTTTGTGGCTATCTGTGACCCTCTGCATTATCACACCAGAGTCACTGTGAAAAGAGTCCAGGCCTGCATCTGTTTGAGTTGGCTCTACTCAATTTTGTACAACGTTACTTTTGTGAAAGACGGTCTAAAGGACATAAATAACTCTTGCAATGGGAATTGTGTATTGATCATCGACTATTTTGCAGGGTTTCTTGATCTTGTTCTAAATTTTTTGGTTCCAGTTACAATGATTGTAGTTCTGTACATGAGAGTATTTTGTAAAGCTGTTCTTCATGCCCGTGCTATCCGCTCTCATGTTACAGCTGTTACTGTCAAGCATTCTGTGACGCCATCAGCCAAAAAGTCTGAATTAAAAGCAGCGAGGACTCTTGGGGTTCTTGTGGTTGTCTTTCTAACTTGTTTCTGCCCTTTTTACTGTGCTGCGCTTTCAAGCGATAGCTTCTTTGATGTATCAGCCATTGCCTTCTGTTTTTTCAGCATAAGCTCCTGTCTGAACCCTTTGATATATGCCTTATTTTATCCGTGGTTTAGGAAATCTGTAAAACATATTCTCACTTTTAAAATACTACAGTCTGGCTCATGTGAGGCTAACGTAACATAGACAAAGAAGTTGTTTAGAAGTTTTAATTTGAGTGTGTTATTCATAATAAACCAGACTTACAAAACTAGACTTATGATAATGATAATAACCAGCATTTGTATAGCACCTTTCAGAGTAAGGATTCCAAAGCGCTTTACACTACAGTGTATCATTCATCCATTCACACTCACATTTACACACTGATGGTGATGAGCTTCGATGTAGCCACAGCCGCCCTGGGGCGCTCTGACAGAGGCGAGGCTGCCAAGCACTGGCGCCACCGGTCCCTCCGACCACCACCAGCAGGCAAGGTGGATTAAGTGTCTTGCCCAAGGACACAACAGCACACAGAAAGAATTTTTTTTTCCACAGAAGAGTGATTCTGTTGAATTAAATAAACAAAAAGGTTTTTAAAACCTGAAATACTGAACAAAGCCACATTTGTCTCATTAAGCACATTATGGGACACATTAGTTTATCCAGATTGATCTCTGCAGTTATGTTGCTATATAGGCTTAGACTGCTGGAGGATACACTGACCACTTTCCACACTCGACTACTTTCTTCTACAATTTGCTCTTTAAGTATAATATTTCCTGCTATTTCAGCTGTTAACTTTATTTTTCTCTTAAGTGTTTTTCTCCCCAGAAGAAGCTACAATGATGTTCTGCTGAGCTGTGGTGGCCTCATGGAGGGGGCCATCGTCTAGCACACTGCTGCTAACCACTTAAACATTCTTCCTCTCTGATATTATTTGACTCTCTTTGATACTGAATGTGCTACTACTAGTTTACTTTTTAATTATAGATTCATTAGGATAAATACAATAAAGTTTATCTCTCACCAAATGGAATATTTACTAAGAAATCACAATGTAACCGTAGAAACACTACTTGGTATAAATGTTGTGTGTGTGTGTGTGTGTGTGTGTGCGTGCGCGCGTGCGTGCGTGCGTGCGTGCGTGCGTGTGTGTGTGTGTGTGTGTGTGTGGGTGTGGGTGTGTGTGTGTGTGCTCTGTCTTCTCGATCCCCAGTGAGTCGTGGAGGATGGCTGCTTATACTGAGCCAGGATCCTCTGGAGGTTTCTTCCTGTTAAAAGGGAGTTTTCCTCTCCACTGTCGCTAAATGCTAGCTTAGTATGAGGCTTGCTGTAAATCACGGACTGGTGATGACAGCGTGCATGAAGAGTAGTTGGCTGGCCCGTCGGCCATTTTGGAGTACCGGCCTTTCTGTGATTCTCCAGAATCCACAGATGGCCAGTCCGCCCCTGCTGGGAACTTGAAGTCACGGAGAATAATTGAGAAAAATCCTATCCATCACAGGTACAACACAACATCTGCACCTATTCAAAATCTTTGGTACAAGTTCACAAATTGTATTAATTGAGTCACACATAAAAAAACTTGCTATTGCATGTTACAGAATATGTATATGTATATATATTAACATATTCCCACACACATATGGTTTTGTCATTTTTTTCTTACCAGAAACATAAATGAGTGAATGCAACTGTACAAAGCAGCTGATGTGAGTCACAAATGCTGCTTTTCAAGCTATACATTCTTTTTTTTAACAATGCCCTATTTCACACAACTCGTCTCAGGCAGAAAAGGAATTATAACCTGTGGGTAATTTGTATGCCCGAACAGCTGGGGGTGCTTTTAACCTTAGTGTTAAACAGACAGTATACCTCCAAGAATAGCAAATGTAAGGATGTGATCATCACATTGTGATGTATGTCTGCTGCTATGTATCCATTTAGCAACTCTGCATTAACTATTGAGCAACAAGTTTGAATGAATTCACATTTGTATGCTTTCCAACCTTATTTAGACTCATTTAACTTTTTCCCCTGAACAAAGTGATTTATGTTTATGTGCTTGGCAGACGATTTTGTCCAAAGCGACTTACAGGTGATAGTCAAGCCAGCAGGTTGCCCTTGAGGCTTAACACTGTAGAGGACGTTGAAAGATATAAAGAAAAGACTTAAATGTGGTTTTCATCACCATGTGCAGCTAATGCTAAACTGAGAGGCAAGCATGGATGAAAAAGCTGCTTCACCTCTAAACGTTTAGAGTTACTCTTGGTTCGTGGGGGCAAAAGCCTATTTGTAAAGTAAGAGAAAGAGTGAATAGCTTACTTAACCAGTGCGGAGCCGAGTTTGGTGAAGTAAATTTTTTATTGGAAAATTGCTGCTCTTTTCTCTACAAGTCAGGAACTGAGATGGACCTCCTCGTCGTTGTCGTCATCTTCCTCCGCTTATCCGGGTCCGGGTCACGGGGGAAGCATCCCAACTAAGGTGCTTCAGACCGTCCTCTCCCCGGCCACCTCCACCAGCTCCTCCGGCAGGACCCCAAGGCGTTCCCGGACCAGATTGGAGATGTAACCTCTCTAATGTGTCCTGGGTCGACCCGGGGGCCTCCTGCCGGGAGGACATGCCCGAAACACCTCCCCAGGGAGGCGTCCAGGAGGCAGACCTGACCAGATGCCCAAACCACCTCAACTGACTCCTCTCGATCTGGAGGAGCAGCGGTTCTACTCCGAGTCCCTCCCAAATGTCCGAGCTCCTCACCCCATCTCTAAGGCTGAGCCCGGCCACCCTACGCAGGAAACTAATTTCGGCCGCTTGTATTCGCGATCTTGTTCTTTCAGTCATTACCCAAAGCTCATGACCATAGGTGAGCAAGACCCCAAGATACTTAAACTCCTCCACTTGAGGTAGGACCTCTCTCCCGACCCGGAGTTGGAAAGCCACCCTTTTCCGGTCGAGAACCATGGTCTGAGATTTGGAGGTGCTGATCCTCGTCCCAGCTGCTTCACACTTGGCCGCGAACCTACCCAGCTAGAGCTGATGGTCAGAGCTGGATGAATTTAGGAGGACCACATCATCCGCGAAAAGCAGAGACGAGATTCTCCTGCCACCAAACTCGACACACTCCACACCAAGGTTGCGCCTAGAAATTCTGTCCATAAAGGTAATGAACAGAACCGGTGACAAAGGGCAGCCCTGGTGGAGTCCAACACCGGGAACAGGTCCGACTTACTGCCGGCAATGAGGACCAAACTCACGCTCCTCTGGTAAAGGGACTGAATGGCCCTTGACAGAAAGCCACCCACCCCATACTCCTGAAGCGTCCCCCACAGGGTGCCCCTGGGGACACGGTCATAAGCCTTCTCCAAATCCACAAAACACATGTGGATTGGTTGGGCAAACTCCCATGCCCCCTCCATCCCTTGCAAGGGTATAGAGCTGGTCCACAGTTCCACGGCCAGGACGAAAACCACATTGCTCCTCCTCTATCTGAGATTCAACTATCGATCTGACCCTCCTCTCCAGTACCTTGGAGTAGACCTTTGCAGGGAGGCTGAGGAGTGTGATCCCCCAATAGTTGGAACACACCCTCAGGTCACCCTTCTTTTTTTTTTTTCCTTTTTTTTTTTAACCGTGTCCTGTCTGGCTGTGAAGCAAGCAGAATTGATGTCTGAATGCTGGTAACAAGCCTTACAGATTTACTCTCAGGTGGAGCATCAAAGCTTCTGCTTTAAATGTCACACCTGATACTTCAAATTTTATTGTTAATGCTTTTGAATGCTTTGTAATTCCGACCAGACAGGGAGACAGAGGTGAAAGAGAAAGGAAAATACAAATGGTGGGAAGGGGGGGGGGGGGGGGTTTCCACAAAGATAAACAATAATGAACAAGAGTCGGCTTCTAGACCTGCAGAAAGAGAAGAGCAGAAAAAAATGGGACACACAACAATACATCAGGAGCAGGCCCGGAGTGGCTAATCGGGAGGGTCTGGAGAATTCCCGGTGGGCCGCGCGATGTTTGGGCCGCATGGGCCGGTGCTCTCGTTTTTGTTTTTTATCATTTTATTTTTATTTTTTGGTGCCGGTGTTCAGTCATGGCACTGAGGCCGCCGGGCTGATCTCATACGCTCCTCCCGGCTGTCTCTACCTGCAGGCTGCAGCTCGTTTTTTTTCTTTTTGCCCAATATGCGCCTGTGCGCAACACGTGACCTCGCAGTTGACGGAAAGATGGAAAGTAGAAAGAGCAAGGGTGGCGCGGAGAAGGCAAGAATTAAAAAGAGGAAAGCGCTGGAAACAGATGCAGCTAAATGTGCAAAAATGAGCACCTTTTTTTCTCAAACAAGCTTGCGGTCTTTAACTTCAAATGAAGATAAAACGGGTAAGGCAAGTCAAGATGTTAAACTTTACCGGCTGCAAATCACCATTCAAGTTAATTAAGCATCAATAATGAATTATATGGCGTCATGACATAACGTTATGTAATATAATTAACAGTATGATATGACTGATGCCACCAAACTGTCTTGTAGCCCACAAGATCCAGTAGGCCTAATAAGCACCAGGCAGAAACCCACCATTCCAGAGTGGACATGTACAGGTAGGATTACTTATTGAGTCAGTGAACTGAATATTATTAAAATTTATATGATGAAAACTATCCTGGCTCTATATGAAAGTGTCCTAAAATGCTAGATGATTCAGCATTGATCAGAAAGCGTGTAAAAAGGAAAATGAATGCTGAATTGTGACAATTTTCACACAATGTAGTGTCAGAAGAAGAGCCAGGAGCCAGCAGTGAGGGTATTGCTCCTGTTGGGATAGAAGGTGAGCCAACTCATGTGCAAACAAGCAAACATTAGTTTCATTATAATAATTTTAATGTCCAAATAATAGTAGTGACCTGTTGTATTTTTATTAGTAAATGCACAAAGCCCACAACAGATAGTTATTAGAATGAAAGTAAAATGAAATAAGCCTGCATATTTTGCCATAGAAAATATTTTAATTGGTTACAAAAAATGTGTTTTCCATATCAAATGTGCTGAAGCTTTACATATGATTATTTTAATTGTGTGCAGGTGAGTCTAGGGAAACTGGAAAAAGTGTGAAAGGGAGTGCTGAGTCATTTCATTTTAAAGGTTTGAAAATCTCAGAACAGCTGTTTGAACAGAATGTAGATTGTTATATTGTTAGAGAATGTGTTGTAAAGAACAATGTTGGAGATGTGCACTGATGTTCAAATAAACCTACATTGTAAAGCAACTCTTTCTTGCACTGAATTACAAGGCTTTACCGAGTAGTGTGCTTTTGTAGACTATACATATAAAGTTCTAACATGATTTTAATAATAATTCATTAAGTGGGCCGGTCTGGGGTCTGAAACTCCAGGGCTGAAAATGTGTCCCACTCCGGCCCTGATCAGGAGCAAGCTATCACTGCGTCAATGTAATGATGAAATATAAAATCAACATTGTTAAACTGAACAATCACACGATAATAAATCATAGTGCATTTAGTGGCAACGACAGCCTTGAGACAAGTGCTGAACGTGCCCAAGCCCATACTTTTGAGAGCAACATGTGAGCACCTGTGTGTGTACACGCGCTTATTTATGTAAGGTTTCCCAATAGGAGCGTCCAATAGAGATTGTGAGGGACCACATATCTCCCCCCCGTCTCTGTGTAGGTGACAGGGGGAGCTCCAAGTCCCAGAGATCCAGGCGCTGCCCCAGAACACAGGAACCCCAAGGGGACTGCAACCAGAAAGGCCCCCCACCCCCCTCGAGAGGAGCAGAGGATCGCCCCGGGGGGGGCACAACCAGCAGCCGGCAGAGTCCCGGGAGATATCAGCGGCAAGCCCACAGGCCCGCCCGCCGCCTCCCACCCCCTAGCCGGCCGAGCCCGGGACCCAGCGACCAGAGACCCAGGGGCGACCACCCCCGCCGGGGACCCAGCAGAGCCCAGGGACCCAGACCCCACCAGGCAGCCACCGGGAATGATCAAGCAGACGCCAAATCTTAAACCCCCTGACCCGGGAGCCACGAACACTCAGGCAGACCAAGGCACCACACCCCACACCAGATTTGGCAGGGGGAGGGGAGACGAAGATCTATATCATCAAAGGAGGTCCCAGGAGAGGGGAGGAGTCAAAGGCCCCACCTGACATATACAGTCATACACAAACACAGTCACACACTCCCTCCCTCATGCTCACACATACACATACAACCAAAGACTTACAAAAATGCACGCCGGACACCCACTCAAGCTCCCCATACACACCCTATTCACTCTGGTCCTGGTACTGCTGCACACTGGGTACAACTATCACCGGTTACCACAGTTTGACCCTTTCTGCTGGGGTGCTGATGAGCAGGCTCCCCCGCCCAACGTTGAGTACAGCAACCCACCACCCCAGACCCCAACCAGACGGCCAGATCTCCCTCCTAGTCTCCAGCCCCAGGAAGCCAAGCAACAACAGAGGTGTGCTAAGACCCCTAGTCTCCCTCCGCCTGCTCCATTATAGTGTTGTGTGTTGATGAGGTGTATTCCATGGCTGTGGTGAGCGGGCAGTGCAGGCATTGTCTGGCCTATGCCAGCGGATGCCACCGCACCACCCCACTTGCACCCACAGCCCTCGGTGTCTAAGTGCAGTTTAAAATTGGAAGTGGGCACCGGCATTCGGGAGGAGGCTGAGAAATCCCCCTGCCAAATGCCGTTGAATGTGCTCACTCCCAAGGCCCTAAGTGTGTGTTTGTGTGGAATGTTGTTGGTGGAAGTGTAAAAGGTGCAAATAAAATTGGGGGGCAGGTTGCCACAGGAATGCGGAATTGGAGTCCATACCCGCACTCCCTGACTTGTCCACCCCCCAAGGTACTATGTGTATGTTTGTGTGATGATGTGAGGGAGCAGGAGGAGAGAAATATGCGGGGATGGGGAGGAACGGCTGGTTGGGCTTAGCCCTCCAGGGAGCCAGCTGCCCCACTGGCCCCAATAGGCACCTCTGTTGTCAAATTGCCACTAAGGGCATGGAGACCCCAGCCCATCCTTCCAGGGCCCAAAGCAGCAGCATTACAGAGCCTCACGGAGTCCAAGGGCACCAACCCAGCCCCACCCCATTAGAAAATCTATGCCCATCCCTGCATTTACACAACTTCCAGAATATATAAGATATAGGACATCCAGGTAAGGTTGGATCCTCCCCCTCCCCTGTGATGGAACAGCAGAGGAGCCAAGGTCTACATGAGGCCCCTGAACCCGGGCCAGGCACTGCTGCATGTTCCTGCCTTCTTCCTGGCAGCATACATGTCAGGACCCGACCCCCAAGGCCCCGCCCAGATCCCCACACGGGGCCGGCCACCCCCACACCCCGGGCCCCCAGACCCCCACCCAGACCCGCTCAGGGGCAATGCAGCCGCCAGGCAGTGACCCATGGCCGCCTCCAAGACCTCCACGGGGCCCCACTCACGACCGCCAGTAGTCCACCCCCCGAGGCAACCCAAGCACCTCCCAGACACCCCCAGTGAACCCACCTCCAGGGAACATCCGGATACTCCAAACTCAGACCCTCCACCCCCCCACCCACATCATCCCGCAGGACAACATCAACGGTCCCCCATTATCGCTATGTGATGGAACCGATCAAAGGAGCCCAGAGAGATTGATTTGAAGTGGAAGCAGAGGCTAAATCAAGTGCAATATGATCTAACAAAATATTTCTATACTGGTTAATGCAGAGTTTCTCTATTTCTCCAATTCAAGAGGATAGTTTTCTTAGCGATGCATATGGCAGTCAGAACCATGTGAACCAAAGATGTTTCAATTGGGACATCGTCCAGGTTTCCCAGTAAACAAAGAGAGGGGGTGGTTGGGATATGGCATTTCAGACATTTTGACAGATCTTTACATACTCTACCCCAAAATTCCTGGACAGGTGGGCAGGACCACAGTGCATGAATGTGCAGTGTGTACAGGTGTCAAATGACACAAACCCCATCTGGAACATCCAATGACCTGTATAGTGTACTCTGTGTAGAATTTTGTACTGAATTAATTTTAAATTGGGGTGTCTGATCATTTTAAAAGTTTTTAAACAAGTTTGGGATCAGAAGTCCTGGTCAAAGCTAACTGATAGATCCACCTCCCATTTTTCTATAGGGATTGCAATTTTATTGTCTGTTTTGGACAGTGTCTTATATACTTTAGACAGTAGTTTGGGGGGTTTGAGATTATAAAAGTCAAATACCCTTGGTGGTGTTTGTAATTCTATTTTATTGATCTTAAATTTTTGTTTGACTACAGATTTAATTTGGTGACACTTTAAAAAGCTATTCTTATCCATTCCAAATTGGGAGACTATTCAATTAAATGGGATAAAGTCCAATCCTTCATATATGTGTTCCAGGTATAGGATTCCTTTATTTTTCCAGTCCGAAAGGTTCATCATTTGGTTATTTTGCAAAATAACCACAGAAGGCACAGAGCGCTCAAAGCCTGGGTGAGCGGGATCAAACCATTTTTGAGGCGGGGATGATTGCTTTATTTTTAATAATAAAATATAACATTTTAACCTACTGTAAGGTTTCAAAATTTTACTAGTGCGTTACAATTACCACAAACAGTAGAAAAAAGGAGATGAATGAATGTCAAATTTTAGGCCTAGTCCACACGTAGCCGGGGTTTTTTAAAAACGAATATCCGCCCCTCCAAAAACTTGCATCCACACCACCGCATTTTAAAAACAAACTCTGTCCACACGTACCCGGATAAATACGTTGTTGAGGACATGCCAGACCTGTAGGCGGCAGTACTTCCCCTGTTCTTAACCTCGTCCTTCGTCTGTGGTCTTCCGCAAGGAGCAGTAATTCCACTTGCAAAAACAAACAAGCAGAAAGCGCTTGGACAATTGATGGATCGGGTAGTGACAGAGCGCAGCTCTGAAGACTTCCATGATGCCGGCTAGTGTAAACACAGGTCGCACACGTGATGTCAGCATTTTTTGTCGCGGAAAGTGACGTTGCGGACCTTAAAACTCCGGTTTTGTCTGTCCACACGCAGACACCCAAAACGGAGAAAACGCAGATCTTCACTTTGGCCGGAGTTTTTTAAAAGATCCGTTTTCGTGTGAAAAAACTCGTTTTCGTGTGGATGACAGGCCAAAACGTAGAAAAATATCTATGTTTTGGCAGATCCCCGGCTACGTGTGGACAGGGCCTTAGAGGTGCTTCAGAGCCCCGCAAAAACTAGCCAGAAACATCTATGTGCCTAACTGGAAATGTGACCAAATGAATAGCTTCCTCTTTTTACTTACATCATTGGTCGGCCATGATCCTGGTACCTGGGCCTTCAGTGTGTGTTAATGACTTAATTCACAACTATAATGTTAGAATTACAAGTCACCAATAGTCTACAAAAAGAAATATGTTATTACAGAGGTCCTGTTTAGACCATATTGATCTGGACTTGCTGTGTTTATCATAATACAGGAACAGGATGTTTATGGAGGGCTGGGGGGTGACTGGGCGATGTGTAATCTGATTATTATGCATCGTTGCTTATTCATCAGTTGGTCAAAAATGGCATTTTGTGTATTGTGAGTTAATACCATTGGTATTAAAAACACTACATACAAATGAAACAATTCAGGGGCTGGAACTGTGAGAAGAGTTGTAACTGTTGTTTTATACCTTTGACAGATAAGAATTTTCTGGATTTTCCTCTCACGTTGAGTTCCCAGTTAGAAGGCACAAATTATTTTGCACCACTTGTACCTCCATACCAATTAAGTAAATGAAAAACAAACTACTAAGTACTCAAGGGAAGCTAGAGAGATCATGTGACAATGACTTAGGTAGTGATGAAAAAGTGCACGTCAGTAACAGATTAAAAGGTACGTGTGTAGGATTTGAGGTCAGAACACTGCTGCCGCTGCACCTCTCTCTGACCCTCTAATGGAGGTCCTTGACACAGATTTCTGCTTTCCACAACTCTCTAACACTTCCTGTAGGAAGCCTTCTCTTTCAAGTCTCACAACTGTGTTTCTGAGGTTTCTCCTGTCCTTCATCGGTGTGCTCACTGTCGTTCTCAACCTGCTTGTTATCATCTCAGTGTCTCACTTCAGGCAAAGAATTATCTTTATTCTAATGGTTATTAATCTGTGCTGATGTATTTTTAAACACTTTAAATACTATGCAAATAAATTTGAAGAAAGTACAGTCAAATGCTTTGAAAGTACCTTTAAAGTACTTGATAAAACTACATCTGTTTATTTTATTTTTTAATTGTGCTTTTATTTCCTCTCAGGAAGCTCCACAAAACCACCAACTTCCTGCTCCTGTCCCTGGCCATCTCAGACTTCATGGTAGGCCTTGTGTTCCTACCAGGGGAAACTCTCAGACTAACTGCCTGCTGGTTTCTTGGTGATCACTTGTGTTTGTTGTATATATACCTTGTGTCCCTTATTGTCACTGCTTCAATTGGAAATGTGGTGATGATATCAGCTGATCGCTTTGTGGCTATCTGTGACCCTCTGCATTATCACACCAGAGTCACTGTGAAAAGAGTCCAGGCCTGCATCTGTTTGTGTTGGCTCTACGCAATTTTGTACAACGTTACTTTTGTGAAAGACGGTCTAAAGGACATAAATAACTCTTGCAATGGGAATTGTGTATTGATCATGGACTATTTTGCAGGGTTTCTTGATCTTGTTCTAAATTTTTTGGTTCCAGTTACAATGATTGTAGTTCTGTACATGAGAGTATTTTGTAAAGCTGTTCTTCATGCCCGTGCTATCCGCTCTCATGTTACAGCTGTCACTGTCAAGCATTCTGTGACGCCATCAGCCAAAAAGTCTGAATTAAAAGCAGCGAGGACTCTTGGGGTTCTTGTGGTTGTCTTTCTAACTTGCTTCTGCCCTTATTACTGTGCTGCGCTTTCAAGCGATGGCTCCTTTAATGCATCAGCCATTGCCTTCTGTTTTTTCAGCATTAACTCCTGCCTGAACCCTTTGATATATGCCTTATTTTATCCGTGGTTTAGGAAATCTGTAAAACATATTCTCACTTTTAAAATACTACAGTCTGGCTCATGTGAGGCTAATGTAACATAGACAAACAAGCTGTTCAACACTACACTTTTTTCCACAGCGGAGCAATGCTGTTGAATTGAATAACGAAAAAGTTGATTAAAACCTGAATTATGCAGCAAATTTAACATGTTTTTAAATGTCTGCAATGACAAAAAAATGAACACATTTTCCCCCTGAATGCATCTGTAAACTTTCGTTTTACAAATTTGTTATTGTCCACGTGTACTTTCCAACTCTGTCATTGCCAAATTATTAATTTTCTCTGTTTAGTCCTAAATGAAATGTATTAGACCCCTTTGACACAGGGTGACAACTCTTAAACACTCGCCACAATCCATCACAGCATCTCCAGGTGGTTCAGAATGCCTGTGCTCGTCTTCTGGCCAAATCTAAAAAGTACACCCACATCACCCCGCTTCTCTTCCAGCTTCACTGGCTGCCAGTAAACTTCAGGGTTCATTTCAAGATCCTGATGCTAGTTTTTAGGGCCTTACATGGACAAGCACCATCACTCATTGGTGATCTTCTCAGTTCCTGCATCTGCAGGTCCCTGAGGTCCAGTGATCAAATGCCGCTTCCACATCTAGTCCGGTCCGGTTTAGGTTAGGTGGAGTTGGATCCGGGTCCCGTACCGGTAGTGTTTGTTCACACGCACTTCTCAGGAATGTAGAAATCTCTGAGCATGTGGGCGAAGCAGAAGATGCACGGAGCAGTCTGTGGCGTGTCCCTTGGTTGAACAACAAGCAGTATTGCAGGGCAGGGCTGCCAACTTTTGCACACTTCAAAGAGTGAGAGAGGGTCATGGGGTTGGGAACGGACAATTCGCCAACCGTTTGGGGGTGGGGGTTGGGGTGTGTGTGTGTGTTTGTGGGGGGTCTACACTGTACCGACGAGGATTAGAGCCACTGACAAGAAAATAAAATAGAAAAGAAAGAGAATTCTTACTTTTTTTCTCAGGGCAAGTTGAGCAAAATACACTATCAGTAGAGTGAATAAAAACAGGATTTTGTGTCAGTTTGAACCTATAAAACACTAGGTTTGTTTACTGAAAATGTACAGTTAACATTGTACATACGTATGCATACAGAAGAAGACGATCTTTTATATAGCGCCTCTCAAGATGAAAATCACAAGGGGCTTCACAAAAAAATAAAAAATTGATGTACAAAATTTTTAAAAAAAGGTTAAAAATACATTTAAAAGGACAAAAAAATGTAAGGAAATGGAGATGAAATTAACAGGAAAGAGGAAAATTAATGGATTCCGCGAAAGGTGAAATAAGAACAGAATAACGAGAGGGTGGTGACGAAGGTCACGCAAAAGCCAGCCTGAACAGGTGAGTTAGAACATTTACAACAAACACCATTGTGTCAGGCTAAATCCCAGTATGGTAACAAATGTAGCAAACATGCCGGTAGCGCATTGTAAACACTTGGTGATGATTAGGTTATTGATCCACAACAAAAGGCAACAGACGCCTTGCCGCTCCAAAGTTTCACCGTTTGTGTCTCGTTTGGTTTGAAGTTTAAAAAAAAATTCTCCCTCTGTTTAATCCTCATCCTCCACAGTTCCACGTTGCAACGCTGAGCTAAATTGCTAAAAACATTAGCACTCTACAAACTATTTATGGTGAGGACAGGGGCGGCGTTAGGCCCAGCTACTTGGGCTCAAACCCCGAATGTTTTATGAAAAGTCCTGGGTAATGGAATACAGGCCAATATTAGAGGATTTGTGGTGTGTATTGATAATTGTGGTATTCGTGCTGATGGAAAATTATATCCAGGAATTCAGACAGCCACTGAGGGCAGCCAGGGTCCTAAAATAGTGAGCTTTGTGACACGTTCACTGTTAAGCAACTGATGGCAGCCAGCCATGTGATGCAGTTCGGATTCTGTGTTACCAGTTGAAACTAATAATGAAGAAAGTGAAGTAACAGTGAGCTATTTCGCAGAGAACGTTAAAATCTATTAAACAGATATCAGAACCATCTGTAGTTGCTTCTTGAAAAGGAAATAGCAGCTAACAAGATGGCCCAGCGGAAAGGGTAAAATGCGATTTAGCAGAAAACTACTCACAGTTTCATATTATCAGCCAAGTTTTGCAAGAGGAAGTAAGAAAACTGTTTAAACAGATCAGCATGTGCCAGAAAACTGAAAATGTGACACTGGCCACAGCCATCAAGCTGCAAGAATTTGATATGTGATGTAGTTAGCAAATATGTTATTTCCTGCATTCTGGTAGCCTAGTGAACTAGACCAAATTTTTGATTTGCAAAGTTTGGCCTAGGAACGCTCCACAGGGAGCGTAAGTCTCTTCCCTTTCTGGTCGGCTCATGGGTTCCTAGAAGAATGAAAAAATAATGCAAGTCAATGGGGCTAACAGAGCTATTTTCTAATCTGCTTTGCCTTACGCCGTGTATCGCACATGTAATTCAATTTAAATGAAAACTAGTGATTTACGTTTTGACCACGCCAATCATGTACTTTGAGATTTATCAGCTTGTAAATGTTCGTATTTATCATGACCACAAATCAGACATTGGTACGTCGCATAAGTGACATCACCACATAATTTCCTCTCCCCTAACATAGCTGCTACTTACCACATGGCCAGATTTTTGGTGGTTCTTTCTTCCTGAAAGAACGGATTTGAAATTTACTGAACTTACAGCCATTTTCCTTCGGTAATAGCGTTTCCCCCCATTCGAAAATAAGTGAGTTCTTGGTATCAAAATTATTCTTTAAAATTCACTGACATCATCTGTGAAATCCATGGCACATAATAAGCAGAATTAGAAAATAGCGTTTTTAGCCACATTGACTTGCATTAATGTTTTAGTTCTACTGAGGACCCATGGTCTGGAAGTAGACTCCCAATTGGAATCTCCCCAGCCCTTAGCAGCATTCAGGCTGGCCAATCACAGCTCTTTATAGGGGATTGAGACAAAAAGAGTGCTGTGATTGATCCACAGTGGTGGGCCAATCACAGCACTCTATCCGCTCTGGTGGGCGGGATGATGAGTGGAACAAGATGGCGACAGCTCTTTTCAAATGGCTTTTACATCAATTTTGGACTTTTAGGACTTGGGCTTCATTAGAATAAGGAGCAGATAGATGTGTTTAAGTCCTTTATTTAGAAAAAGATGTTTTTTTGCCTTCTTCAACAGCAAACTGCTTCATTTACTGTCATCTGTTGTGGTGAGTCACGTTGTTCGATGTCCAGTAGCATGCAAAGATAGTTTGAAAGACAACGTTACAACCCGCCCCATGACTGACAGCCATCAATGGAGCATTGCCAGACTAAATAATATATTTGTTTAGTCTAATTTACCAGGCTAGAACTCTCCTCTTATAAGCTGCAAGTTATCTAACCCTTATCTACGGTCTCTCTAAGGCCGGGGACACATTGGCCGCCGAAGCGCCGGGAGGCGAAGCGCTCACGAAATTCGGCCGCTGCTCGCTGCTCTTCAGTTCAGACCAGACACTTGTTTCTCCGCTCCAGTCGAGGCGCGCCTCGGCTCAGCTGTAGTTTTTCTTTTAACCACTTGGTGTCCTCCATTTTCTCTCTGCCATTCCCTCTACACCCCCCTCCCCCTTGCTGTTTGTGTGTGTTTGTCCGGGTGTGTGTGAACCTATGGTGTGAACCAGTTGTTAATAGCTGGTCTATGACTTTCTGCTTCTCTGTCCTGTTTGCTCCGGTTGAAAGACACCCAAAACCACACCCCCTTCACTTGGTCATGCACACACACAAATTCGCTGTGTGTGTGTGTGTTCATGTGGTTTTTATGCAGTGTCTGTTTATGAACACATTTGACTATCATGGAAATTTTTTTTAAATGCTTTATTTTGTTAAATTTACCAGCCTGCCTCTTATATCTAGGTTTGACTTCCTGCCAGAATTGACACGGTTCACCCACGGTTCGATAAAAAAATAGAGCAAACGCCGAAACGATTGCTGCACGGCACGGGCTGCAGCGCCGGCGCTTCGGCGGCCCATGTGGCCTATAGAACAGAATAACAAGGGTGCCGAATGAAGGCGGTCCCCGTTTCGTGGAGCTTTGGCGGCCGGTGTGTCCCCGGCGTTAGTCAGAGCCCGTCTGTGGGCTCTCCGCTAAGAGTGCCGGTGACATTTGTCCCGTCATTTCTTTTATACCTACATTTTCTGGAAGCTTCCAAGTCATCTCCAAAAGCTTCAATCAACATACATTCCTCATACATTCATCTTTGCTAGTTCACTCCTGATGCTGTCCCTGCACTTATAAGTATTTCCTGTCCCTTGTGACCTCAGCTTCCTGAATATCATGCATGACCTTTAACACATTTAGGAACATCTCCTGTTGGTAAGACAATGTGGGTACAGGTTTATACATTTACAAAGGTTAAATACAAGTGAGTAACACATAACAATAACAACTCCACCCACATTTGTAGTTTCAGTTCTCATTTCTTAAGCAGCAGTTCATTAAATCATATTTTTTTCTATTCTTTTTACAACATCAACGTCCCAGCTGCTCTTGTGTGTGAGTGAGTGCCTGCTTTTGAGGAGAACAGAGGTCAGTGTCTCGTGAAGTCAACTGCAGTGTTCTGTTCATTCGAACCAGGCCCAAGGCTTCAGCTGCAGGCTCATTGTTCAACAGGTTTAATTAATAGATGTTAGGAAATAGTGACTTAAACAAAGAATGAATCACCTTTAGATGTTGCTTTTGTGTTTTCAACATATCGGTTGACCTCTAGATGTTATTGCTGTAGTTTAGTTATGATGTGATGAACACATGAATAAGGGTTTCAGGGACAGAGAAAGGAAGGGAAGGTCAAAGTGTAACAAAATGCAATCTAGTCACATGACTAAGTCACCCACAGTACCTTTACTACCAACATACACTTTTTCCTCTTCTATCACCACAATCTGCCCCTTTTACAATTCTGTCTGCCCCCTCACACATGCCAGCCTAGAACCGGCCCTGCTCTATACGTACATTTATGTTTACAATGTAGAGACTGAAGAAACTATTTTCTCCTTCACTGTGTGGCAAGGTGGAGAAACAAGGGCCCGGGCGGGATTTGATCCCAAAACTCCCGGGTGAGAGTCACACGCACTAACTAGTGAACCAAAAGGACAAGTAGCTAGGGCGCATGATCAATCAGGATACATTGACAGGACACTCATACAGTCACAACTGGACTTTAGATTTTGAAATTGTAAATTGTTCTGGAGGTTGTACGTCCCTCAGTCCACTGTGACTATAACATGTTGGCCTCACAGGAGCCGGGCTTCAGGATCTGTAAAGTTACAATATGTTTAACAGCTTTTCTGAACCAGGGATAAAACATGGCATAGATCAGAGGGTTTAGACAGGAGTTAAGATAACCAAGAAAGAACAAGAATGATACAAATGTTGTAGTTGTAAAACTATCTATAAAATAAAAGCAGCAGTAATATGGACAGAAACACATCAGATACACAACAACAAGAACACCCAGTGTTCTGGCTGCTTTTAGCTCTGATTTCTTTGTTTGTTGTTGCACTGAAAGCTGAAGGGTGACACTTCTATTGTGAGAGTACATGGCACGAGCCTGAGTCACAGCCACCACAAATACTCTCATATACAGAACTATGATGACTGTAACTGGAAATAAAAAGGATATAAACAGATCAAAAGTTCCTACAAATGAATCAACAGACACTGTACATTCTCCAATGCAGGAATTACTCCTGCCTGGCTCAATCAGCATATCTTTTAAGAAGAAACCTATATAGAAAGCAACACAGCTCCAACAGAGACAAACACAGAATTTCATTCTTGGTAAGGTTATTCTGGTGGGATAATGCAGAGGGTAACAAATAGCCACATAGCGATCAGCTGATATGAGAACAATGGTTCCAGTTGAAGCACTGAGAGAAATAGAGGAAACATAATAGTAAAATAAACATGTGATATTACCGAGTATCCAGCATTTTGTCTTTCTAAAGATTTCAAATGGAATGATTAAAAAGCCAACAAGGAAATCTGACACAGCCAGAGAGAGGATGAGGATGTTAGCAGGTTTCTGGAGCTTCCTACAAAGAAACAAAGTCAGTCAGTGAGGTTAAAATAACGTATGCAGCATAGAATCACATTCTGATCAGATAAGAAATTGATCAATTTGATGTTTTTTAATATCTGCCTGAAATAGGAGACTGAGATTATGATGAGGAGGTTTAGAACTGCTGTGATCAGAGAGAAGAAGGACAACACGATGTTCAGGAGGACAGCTTCAGACCAGTGAGGTGTTGGCGTCCTGCAGGACCTGTTGAGTTGTGGAAAACAGAACTCAGCTCCAATCTGTATCTCCATCATCAGATGGATACTGCTGTCTGAGCAGAACCCTGTCACACAGATCATTTATACTTTTCCTTCATTACACAATTCTTATTTGTTCTGAGCACTAACATTACTCTTCCCTTGCGGCCAAAAACATCAAGGGAGCCCAAACAGGCCAACAGATTATGTTAGACAGGAGTCACCATGGACCAGTAGCGGCTCATCCATAGGGGGCACTAAGATGCTGCCATCCCTGACTTGAAGGGAACAAAAACAACTAAAAAGTATAAAAACTGAAAATGTATAAAATGGCCACTTGGACTTTACACAGCTGAAACAACAAAGGTCTAACCAGATCTCTTCTACATTTTGCAGGTTAATGCTAAAGGATTGCCATGACATTGCTCATCTTTGCAGATGAAGTAAGTAGTAAGTAAGTAAATTTTATTTATATAGTACCTATCACAGACATAGAATCACAAAGTGCTTCACATTTCCATGGCAAAATCGAAACTTCCGTTGTTTTGTTTGGCTGTGTCAGGTTGGAGGGAATTAAGGTTATTTAAGCGGTTCAGAGTTAATAAAGTGGTAGATATGATGTTTCACAAGGTGCTGCTAGAGTTATGTGAACTCTTACTTCTGATTTTACTATATAAAATATAATAATAATCAACTTCTCCTTCATGTTTGCTCGGAGGGTGTACGGAGCATCCTGTCCGCTCATTGGTCAGTGAATGAAACCTCCGTTGATTGGTCCTCGTCCGAGCGACAGCGACGAAAAGTTGGAAATATTTCAACTTTCTGGGATCACGTCGCTGGGTCGCCTGTGCACGACACGTGCACGAGCGCATAATGTCACACACACGTTTTTCGCGTTTCGCTTGATAGGAGTGAGACCCGCGATTATCGCTTTGCCGCGCATGTCTCATTGAAAATGAATGGAGGAGAGGCGATGCTGCCTCCCGTGTGTCGAGCCCATAAGCTGCTGCTAGGCCCTTCCCAACAGACGCGTAGCAGCAGGGGAGCAGCTGTCACCGACCGAGCACAAAGTCACACGAGTGACTTCGTCAATAAACGCAACAACAAGCAGGAGAAAACTACAACATGGCTCCAAAAGGTTTGTGTTTATGTTCTGTCCGTTTTATAATCACGAATACGGACCTGAAAAACAAAGGAGACCGTTAGCTAGGTGATAACTTCTCACGGGGCCGCACAGTTAGTAACTATTTTTTAAAGTAAAGCAACCGGAAGGCAGTATGTTTCTTTATTCTGAAAATCACGGGAGCTTCGCTCCGTTTCCGTTTCCGCATCCGATTTCCTGTCTTTCCTTCCCCAAAAATGTCGAACTTGACCCGTTTCAGAGGCGTTGCGCGTAGAAAATAGAACTTGCGCGTTAAAGGGCCGCGACATGCTGCTCCTGAGCCGACTCGTGCTGCTGACGGCTCCGGTGGAAAAGGTTCTGTTGACCACAGCGGTTCCAATCAGCAGTTATGACGTGCTGCTGCAGTAACGTGCTGCTGACGGTGTCAGGACTCAGGTATCTCCCGGCTGACCTTCGGACCACAACTCCCAACATGCCCCTCGTGGGGAGCTCCCAGCGTGCTCCTCGCGGGGATTCCCTCCACGTCACAGCCAAGCAAGGCTATATATGGAAGACGCCGTGACCGGCTTCTCATCTCAGTCATCGTTTCTTCCTCACAGAGATACGACCAGAGAAATAATAAAACTGTTAAACGTCTCACCTTGTTCGTCTCCTTCATCCAGTCTGATCAGCCTGACAGGATGACTGAGAACCGAGTAGATTCGACGGAGATCGATCGTCTCCGCCACGAGAACGTGCAGCTGCGTTCCATGGTAGATCAGCTCAACACCAAGGTGAACTCCTTGTCCGACCACACCCTGCGTCTATCCACGGCTCTCACGGCTCTCCAACAACAGGCAAACGATCAGCAGCAACAGATCGCTGCACTCCAGCAGCCAACCCGCTCTGCTCCTAGGGAGGAGCTCCACTTCAGCCTGCCGGAGAGGTGGAACGGGGAGACGGGGAGCCCCGATGGTCTGCTCGCCACGCTGGACATGCAGTTCGAGTGCCAACCTGGACGCTACCCATCTGCACGCTCCCGAGTGGCGCATCTCACCTCCCTGCTCTCCGGACGCGCCGCGGAGTGGGCTGCTGCGCTTTACAATTCCAAATCCCCTGCCTGCAACGACTATGCTGCGTTTGTGTCCGCTCTCCGGAAGACCTTTGTTCCCCCCAGCAGCGAAGTGGGAGCAGAGACACGCCTTCTCAAACTCCGCCAGCGAGAACGCTCGGTGTGCGCTTATGTGTCGGAGTTTCGCACCATCTCTGCCAAGCTGCAGTGGAATGACTCTGCTCTGCGGGTCGCCTTCCTGGAGGGGCTGGCACCCTACATCCGTGATGAGTTGGCGGGAAGGGAGCTGCCTCAGACCCTGGATGAGGTGGTTGATCTGGCGCTGCGCATCGACCAGCGGGTTCTGGTTCGACCCAAGTTATCCACGCGTCCACCCAGGACGCCGGTACCTCGCCCTCGTTCACCCACGCCAGCTCCTGTACCCATGCTGGCGGAGGAGCCCATGCAGCTCGGCCACCTTCCCCCCGAGGAGAGACAACGACGGTGGCGCGAGGGCCTCTGTGCCTACTGTGGCTCTCCCGACCACCGACGCCTGGACTGCCCGCTACGATCGGGAAACGGGGGGCCCCACTGAGTATTGGGGTCGCTCAGTCTGGGTCTTCTTCTACCCCTGTCGCTACTAACCGTCTCCTTATTCCTGTCACCCTCCTCCATGGTGAGGCCTCACTCCACGTAAACGCATTTGTGGACTCGGGGGCCGCGGACAATTTCATGGACCTAGATCTGGCAAAACGCCTACGGATCCCCCTACAACCCCTGGAGAGAGTTATACCAGTGACCTCGGTGGACGGTAGGCCTCTCCAACCCTACCCAGTCCGAGACCGAACCCAGTCACTCCGTATGATCACCCAAGGCCACCAGGAGACCCTCCATTTCCTGGTCATTTCTGCTCCCTCTTCTCCTCTAATCCTGGGGTTCCCCTGGCTCAGTCTCCACAACCCTCATATTTCCTGGTCCCAGAACCGCCTGCTGGGCTGGGGGACCTCGTGCCAGACCCACCTCGTTCCTCCTCCATCCTCGGCGGGTCTTCCGGACGGGGGCTCCGGCTCCACACCGCCCCACCTGCCGCTGCCCTATCGGGACCTGGCCGCGGTGTTCGACAAGCGGCGCGCCACCTCCCTGCCACTTCACCGGCCATATGATATGGAGATCAAGCTACTACCCGGAACCAGTCCTCCCCGCGGGCGCCTTTTCTCTCTCGCGCCTCCCGAGACCAAAGCGATGGAAGAATACATCGCCAAGGCCCTCCAGCAGGGGTTCATCCGACCCTCCTCCTCTCCGGGTGCCGCTGGCTTCTTCTTCGTGAAGAAAAAGGAAGGCGATCTTCGCCCCTGCATAGACTATCGGGGTCTAAACAAGATCACGGTCAAGGACCGCCATCCTCTGCCGCTCCTCACTACCGCTCTGGATGCCATCTCCCAGGCACGGATCTTTACGAAACTGGATCTCCGGAGCGCCTACAATCTGGTCCGTATAAAGGCCGGGGATGAGTGGAAGACCGCGTTCATAACACCCACCGGCCACTGGGAGTACCTGGTTATGCCCTTCGGACTATGCAATAGCCCTGCTGTCTTCCAACGTCTCATTAATGATGTCCTCCGCGACATGCTGGGACGGTGGGTGTTCGCCTATCTGGACGATATACTGATCTACTCCAAATCCGAGGCCGAACACATCCATCATGTTCGCGCCGTCCTGACCAAGCTCCTGGACCACAACCTGTACTGTAAACCCGAGAAATGCTCCTTCCATCAGCAGTCCATATCCTTCCTGGGCTACATGATCTCGGACGAAGGGATAACCATGGACCCTCAGAAAATCCAGGCGGTGAAGGACTGGCCCTTGCCAACCAGCCTGAAACAACTGCAGAGTTTTCTGGGTTTCTGCAACTTTTACCGCCGTTTTATAAAGAACTATAGCACCCTCGTAGCCCCTCTCACCTCTCACTCGACCAGGCTCCCCTGGCCAGCTGTTTCGTCTAACTCCCGACGCCATTCGGGCCTTCCGCCACCTGGTCACCCGCTTTACCTCGGCCCCGATCCTCCGCCATCCAGATCCTGCAGTTCCCTTTGTGGTCGAGGTCGACGCCTCTGACGTCGGCGCCGGCGCCATCCTGTCTCAAGGCGGGCCCGACGACAGGCTCCATCCCTGCGCCTACTTCTCCAGGAAGTTTTCCACCACCCAGCAGAAGTACGGTGTGGGCGACCGTGAGTTACTGGCCATAAAATGGGCATTGGAGGAATGGAGGCAGTGGCTTCTGGGCACCACTCGGCCTTTCACGATCTGGACTGACCATCAGAACCTGACCCACATTAAATCTGCCAAGCAGCTTAACCCTCGCCAGGCTCGCTGGGCCCTCTTCTTTGAACCCTACGACTTCCATCTCGCCTACCGCCCGGGAGCCAAGAACCAGAAGGCGGACGCCCTCTCCCGCCAATTCACCCACTCCACGCCCTCGTCCGAGCCAGCGCCAATCCTCCCGGAACACCGCTTCCTGGGCCAACTGAGGTGGCCGTTGGAGGAAGCTATCCAGAACGCCCTCCGGGACGACCCCGCGCCTCCAGAGACCCCCGCAGGTCGCCTCTATGTCCCCATGGCCTGTCGCAGCGAGGCGTTGTCCTGGGCCCACTCATCACACCTGTCTGGCCACGCTGGTTTCTCCACAACTCTTAAATTCCTCCAGCGAGCCCTCTGGTGGCCAGGCATGGCGAGGGATGTGAAAGAATACACCAGCGCCTGTGACGTCTGTGCCCGCTCCAAGAACCCCAACCAGGCCTCGGCTGGTGCCCTCCGACCTCTTCCGGTGCCCAGCCGCCCCTGGTGCCACGTGGGGCTGGACTTCGTCACGGGTCTCCCGCCGGTCAATAACCTCAACACTGTCATGACGGTTACGGACCGCTTTTCCAAGTCTGTCCATTTTATCGCCCTTCCGGGTCTCCCCTCAGCCCAACGCACAGCGGAACTGTTCCTGGAGAACGTGGTGCGCCTCCACGGGTTCCCAGTCGACGTGGTCTCGGATCGGGGGCCCCAGTTCACGCCCCGGTTCTGGAAAGCTTTCTGTCGGCTGATGGGAGCATCGGTCAGTCTATCTTCAGGCTACCACCCGGAGACCAATGGCCAGACGGAGCGGGCTAACCAACAGCTGGGTCGGTACCTTCGTTGTTTTGTCTCGGCTCAACCCTCGCAGTGGCCTAAATACCTCCTCTGGGCGGAGCTGTCCCACAATCTTCACACCTCATCCGCCACTCGGCTGTCCCCTTTCGAGGTCTGCTATGGCTTCCAGCCCCCGGTCTTTGCCCACCAAGAACCCGAGGTCGCCGTTCCGGCAGCGGAAGCCATGGTGAGACGCTGCAAGAGCGCCTGGATCAAAGCACGAGCCTCCATAACCAGAGCTAACACCAGCTATGCTCACCAGCATCACCGTCGACACCGTCCTGGTCCCTCCTATGCTCCTGGGGACAAGGTCTGGGTGTCCACGGCTGACCTTCGGGTCCGTGCCGGGTCCAAGAAACTCGCCCCTCGGTTCCTCGGCCCATACCCCATCCAAAGGGTCATCAACCCGGTCACGTACCGGTTGCGGCTGCCGGCTACTCTCCGCATCCATCCCACCTTCCATACCTCCCGGCTCAAGCCCTACGTGGAGTCCTCCCTTCTCCCGCCTCCGGCTCCGGCACCGCCTCCTGCCCGCTTCCTCGACGGTGAGCCTATCTACACCGTCCGGCGCATCCTGGACGCTCACCGCAGGGGTCGGGGCTGGCAGTACCTGGTGGACTGGAAGGACTATGGCCCCGAGGAAAGCTCCTGGGAGCCGGCTCGGTCCATCCTGGACCCTTCCCTGATCTCTGACTTCTGGGTCCGCCGGGGTCGCGCTGGGACTTCTGGAGCCGTCCCTGGACCGGGGGGTCCTGTCAGGACTCAGGTATCTCCCGGCTGACCTTCGGACCACAACTCCCGACATGCCCCTCGTGGGGAGCTCCCAGCGTGCTCCTCGCGGGGATTCCCTCCACGTCACAGCCAAGCAAGGCTATATATGGAAGACGCCGTGACCGGCTTCTCATCTCAGTCATCGTTTCTTCCTCACAGAGATACGACCAGAGAAATAATAAAACTGTTAAACGTCTCAACTTGTTCGTCTCCTTCATCCAGTCTGATCAGCCTGACAGACGGCTCCGGTGGAAAGAAGGGGTAAGGATAAAGGAAGATCATTCCAGAGTTGGGGTGCAACAGTCTGGAAGGAGCGATCACCTCAACTTTTGTATCTGGTCTTTGGAACTTCCAGAAGGTTCTGGTGTGTGGACATGTGGGCTCCGGTTGGAGCATAATGGGCTCGACACACGGGAGGCGACAAACGACCGCGATCAGCGAAATTTGTCGCTGTCGCTTTTATTACCTGTCACACGGGAGGCGATACCCGGCAGCGGCCAGCGGCAAAGCCGTCTACGCGTTCTGTTCCATGGCGAAATTGAAACTTCCATTGTTTTTGTTTGGCTGTGTTACGTTGGAGGGAATTAAGGTTATTTAAGCGGTTCAGAGTTAATAAAGTGGTAGATATGATGTTTCACAAGGTGCTGCTAGATTTATGTGAAATCTTACTTCTGATTTTACTATATAAAACATAATAATAATCAACTTCTCCTCCATGTTTGCTCGGAGAAGTGCAGAGCATCCTGTCCGCTCATTGGTCAGTGAATGAAACCTCCGTTGATTGGTCCTCGTCCGAGCGACAGCGATGAAAAGTTGAAAATGTTTCAACTTTCTGGGATTGCGTCGCTGGGTCGTCCGTGCAAAATTTCACACGCACGTTTTTCGCGTTTCGCTTAGTAGGAGAGAGACCCGCGATTATCGCTTTGTCGCGCATGTCTCATTGAAAATGAATGGAGGAGAGGCGATGTCGCCTCCCGTGTGTCGAGCCCATAAGGCTTTAACAATTCAGTAATATAGGGAGGAGCTTGACGAGCATATGAAAGTTATAATCAGGATTCTAAAATGAACTCTAAAGTTAACGGGTATCCAGTGCATAGCCATTCGAATAAGAGTGATGTGTGCTCTTCTGTTTGCTCCAGTTAGGAGCCTCGCTGCAGAGTTCAGGACCAACTGAAGGCGGTCAAGTGCTTTTTTGTTAAAACATGTAAAAAGTGTTTTACAGTAATCTAGACGCGAGGAGATAAAGGCATGGAGAACCATTTCAAGTTCATGTTTTGACACCAATCTTCGCAGTTTGGAGATATTTCTTAACACTAGAACTCTCGGAGAGCCGCCAATTGGCAATGTTGTTTTCACCTAGCATTCTTAAACACTTGTGAAGTTCACCTTTGTTCTGTAAATGACTTCAGGAGATGCTGGTGCTCCCCTCACCTCCCCCTCTTGCCTGTTTTTTTCTAGCAGTTAGGTAAAGAGGCAGCTAGAGAAAATCGAGAGACACAAGACTACTCAACAAGAGTGTCATCAGTCAGAGGCTACATGCAGGATATAATGACAGAGCAAATAGGCATCTGTAAAATGTGATATTTTTTAAAAAATTATTATGTTTGTAGCCTTTATAGCTTATTCCATCTTTTAGTTCTTTTTAAAACACAGGTTTTATTTACCTGCAACGTTTCGTTTGCGGCTGCAAACTTCGTCAGGCTGACGTTGATGGTGGCGTCACTTCCTTCTCCATTTATCCACGGGCAGCAGAGGACATTGTCGCCCTCTGCTGCCTTCTCTTCCCTCTCCAACAATGCAGTCCCATGCGTGGTCCAACGTGTAAACTCCATTAGGGCTGCAACAACGAATCGATAAATTCGATGAAAATCGATTACTAAAAGCGTTGGCAACGAATTGCGTCATCGATTCTTTGTGTTGCACAACTCTTCCAAAAGCCCCCTCCCCTCCCGCCCGCCGTTGCGCGCAGACCGCAGAGCCGGCAGGTGTTTGGAAAGAGGAACATGCAGAAGCAGGGAGACCCCAAAAAAGTAAAAACTTCTAAAGTTTGGGAATATTTTCTGTTAAATCAGGCAAAGACATTCGTTCAACGTTTGTAGGTCAGACTTAGCATGGCACGGGAGTGCTGCAGTGATGATGCAGCGTCTTAAACGCAAGCATGTCAGAATCATCAGCGAGGAAGGAGAGAGCTCTGTGTCCGGGTAAGTTAAAAACTTTTCAAAAGTGATTCACCCAAGCCCCGGATTATTACACAGGCTAGACATGCCCTAAGCTCGTTAAAAAAAGTCTATAAAATCGTAAGCGCAAGGCTATTAGATGGGGGGGGGGGACTCGCGCCGCTACGAACCGGTTCCGCCAGACTACTAGCATGTGGTTTTACAACCACGATGTCCTCAGAAGCGAAAACGCTTTTAAAAGGGAGGGAGGAGTCCTAACTGTTGCTGCAGGCGTGTTGTGTGAGAGTGCAGTTATATACTGGTTAATATATTTTTGGGTTCAGTTGCTTTCATGTGGTCTAATGTGAGTCTATTTGGGATCATTGGAATGATCAGCAGCATTTCTTGATGTGACTTTATGGCAGTTGCCCAGGGCATCATCACAAGGAGGATGGCATTCATTTACTTTTGTTTTATTTGGTATTTTTTCAGTCATTTTTGGAAGTAGTGATTAATTTTGATTAATTCACAGCCTATGTTTAATAACATTTAAAAATTAGTTGTTTGACATCCCCAATTATAATAAATGTCTACAGATGAGATCAAACAAAACAGATGAGAATTGCCCTTAAAGAGCAAGTCACCCCCAAATAAACTTTTGTTTGCTGATAAGCTAAATAAACGAGTGTCTAATCGTGCTGCAGACACTTGTCGTCAATAATTTGGCACTTCAGTGCATCTTAGTTAAAATTTAAATATTCTGCCTAAAACTGGCAGTGTTGTGCCGTTGTCAGGTAAAAACTCTGCACTGTATTTTAATTTAAATCTGCCACCGCTATTGGCTAAGAAGTATGCTATGATGTAAACTGGTACATTATCATGTCACAATGCTGTCATGAGCCTGAGCGTGTGTTTGTTAGCAGCTCCGCCCTCTCGGTCTGCCAGGCAACAGCATGTGTTGCATTTTTCAAACATGAAGTGGGAGTGGAGTTAGACTCTGGTAGGGGTTGGCTTGCTCTTTAAGCTGTTTAACTTGGACCAAGCATTTTAGGTCACAGATAGGTGTAGCTTAGGGTCTCTGTCTATACACCTTATAAGACAATTTAGGTGATGGCATGTTGTTTTTCTGCTATTGAACTGTTTTCTAATAATGTTGTGTTTAATAAAGTGAAGGAAGGAGAAAAATAACGTTTCCCTAGCAGTTTTTAAAAATATCCCTATGTAATCCGATTAATCGATTAATCGTGTCGAGACCCCATTCGATTCATAGATTATCCAAATAATCGTTTGTTGCAGCCCTAAACTCCATCATCCCTGTTCATGGTCCTTCATCCACGTCTCCTTATCTCGATTGCTTCTTTTATCCATCTTTTGTATTTCTGTTGTTTGGTGTTTATGATCCTTGTGTTGCCCCAGTCCATTTTATGGGTTTCTCTTATGCAGTGATCTGTTACAGCTGACTTCTTTATTGTGCTTTCTGCTTCTTCTTTTGCTGCTCTTGTGTGTTTTCGACTTGTTTCTTTCTCACACTCCTTTCTATGTTCTATTGGTCGTGTGTTGAGTTGGCGTCCGGTTTCTCCTATGTATGTTTTGTTGCAGAGTTTGCATGGGATTTCATAAACAACTCCACATTTAAGTCCAGCTGACATTTTGTCTTTTGGGTGTACTAGTCTGTTTCTAACTGTTGTGTATGGTTTGGTTGGTGTGTTTATGTAGTTTTTTTTCATTGTTGCTCTTATTTTTTCTGTTTTTCTTTTGTGAAAGACGGTCTAAAGGACATAAATAACTCTTGCAATGGGAATTGTGTATTGATCATGGACTATTTTGCAGGGTTTCTTGATCTAGTTTTAAATTTTTTGGTTCCAGTTACAATGATTGTATTTCTGTACTTGAGAGTATTTTGTAAAGCTGTTCTTCATGCCCGTGCTATCCGCTCTCATGTTACAGCTGCTACTGTCAAGCATTCTGTGACGCCATCAGCCAAAAAGTCTGAATTAAAAGCAGCGAGGACTCTTCAGGTTCTTGTGGTTGTCTTTCTAACTTGTTTCTGCCCTTTTTACTGTGCTGCGCTTTCAAGCGATGGCTCCTTTAATGCATCAGCCATTGCCTTCTGTTTTTTCAGCATTAACTCCTGCCTGAACCCTTTGATTTATGCCCTATTTTATCCGTGGTTTAGTAAATCTGTAAAACATATTCTCACTTTTAAAATACTACAGTCTGGCTCATGTGAGGCTAATGTCACATAGAAAAGAAGCTGTTCAACACTACACTTTTTTCCACAGCGGAGCAATGCTGTTGAATTAAATAACGAAAAAGTTGATTAAAACCTGAATTATGCAGCAAATTTAACACGTTTTTAAATGTCTGCAATAACAAAAAAATGAACACATTTTCCCCCTGAATGCATCTGTAAACTTTTGTATTACAAATTTGTTATTGTCCACATGTACTTTCCAACTCTGTCATTGCCAAATTATTATTTTTCTCTGTTTAGTCCTAAATGAAATGTATTAGACCCCTTTGACACAGGGTGACAACTCTTAAACACTCGCCACAATCTATCACAGCATCTCCAGGTGGTTCAGAATGCCTGTGCTCGTCTTCTGGCCAAATCTAAAAAGTACACCCATATCACCCCGCTTCTCTTCCAGCTTCACTGGCTGCCAGTAAACTTCAGGGTTCATTTCAAGATCCTGATTCTAGTTTTTAGGGCCTTACATGGGCAAGCACCATCACTCATTGGTGATCTTCTCAGTTCCTGCATCTGCAGGTCCCTGAGGTCCAGTGATCAAATGCCGCTTCCACATCTAGTCCGGTCCGTTTCAGGTTAGGTGGAGTTGGATCCGGGTCCCGCAACGGTAGAGTTTGTTCACACGCACTTCTCAGGAATGTAGAAATCTCTGAGCATGTGGGCGGAGCAAAAGATGCACGGAGCAGTCTGTGGCGTGTCCCTTGGTTGAACAACAAGCAGTATTGCAGGGCAGGGCTGCCAACTTTTGCACATTTCAGAGAGTGAGACAGGGTCATGGGGTTGGGAACGGACAATTCGCCGACCGTTTGGGGGGGTGGGTGGTCTACACTGTACCGAAGAGGATTAAAGCCACCGACAAGAAAAAAAAAAGGAAAGAAAGAGAATTCTTACTTTTTTTCTCGGGGCAAGTTGAGCAAAATAAGCTATCAGTAGAGTGAATAAAAACAGGATTTTGTGTCAGTTTGAACCTATAAAACACTAGGTTTGTTTATTGAAAATGTACAGTTAACATTGTACGTACGTATGCATACAGAAGAAGACGATCTTTTATATAGCGCCTCTCAAGATGAAAATCACAAGGAGCTTCACAAAAAAATAAAAAATTGAAGTATAAAAAGATTTTAAAAAGGTTAAAAATACATTGAAAAGGACAAAAAAATGTAAGGAAATGGAGATAAAATTAATAGGAAAGAGGAAAACTAATGGATCCCGCGAAAAGTGAAATAAGAACAGAATAACGAGAGGGTGGTGACGAAGGTCACGCAAAAGCCAGCCTGAACAGGTGAGTTAGAACATTTACAACAAACACCATTGTGTCAGGCTAAATCCCAGTATGGTAACAAACGTAGCAAACATGCCGGTAGTGCATTGTAAACACTTGGTGATGATTAGGTTATTGATTCACAAAAAAAGGCAACAGACGCCTTGCCGCTCCAAAGTTTAACCGTTTGTGTCTCGTTTGGTTTGAAGTTTAAAAAAAAAAATTCCCCAACTGTTTAATCCTCATCCTCCGCAGTTCCACGTTGCAACGCTGAGCTAAATTGCTAAAAAGATTAGCACTCTACAAGCTATTTATGGTGAGGACAGGGGCGGCGTTAGGCCCGGCTACTTAGGCTCAAGCCCCGAATGTTTTATGAAAAGCCCCGGATCTAAAACGTGGAAGTAACATGCAGTACCAAAGTCCAACAGAGAGGGAGCAGCTGGCAGTAGTTTGTATACAGCCTGCCTGAGCCTCCACCACTGAAGAAGCCCTTCAGCAGCCAGCTTCTTCTACAGTCTCTGCCTGAAACGCATGAGTGAAGATGGACATAAGGACGTTTTTAGACAAAAAGTACAACGACAGAACCCCAGCTTTGATGAGACTGGTGCTGACTCAGGTTTGTGAGTCTTATTTGAAAATATTTGTTGTGCTGCTGGTTTGCCTAAAGTTAGCTTACTATCAGGTAAAGTTGTTGGAGAAAGAAAGGAAATATTTACTATCATCTCACACTAAACACTAACAGGAACAATACTCTGCCCTGAATATGCTTAATATGTACATAGCTTCAGATTAAAAATTATGTGGTACAAGACAAATATATATGATGTTAACTAGTGCGTGTCATGTGTGTGTGTGTGTGTGTGTGTGTGTGTGTGTGTGTGTGTGTGTGTGTTAACCCCCCGATCTTCTTCAGTCCTAAATCCACCCCTGGCCAAAAGCAGATTTAACTGTGTAGCAACTCCACTGTGTCCTCACCGTGAGGACACAGGAAAACAGTATCAAACTGTTTACCTGCTGCTTTTGTAGCTGCATTTCTAAGCTGTTCAATAAAACGCACTACTTTTTGGACACAAAAAAAATACTTTTTTTTTCTTCATTAGAATCAGGTGCAGATAGACATGTTTAATGCTTTTTTTGTGTCCAGAACACACGGAATTTGGGCATTTTTCCACCTAGTCAACAAAGTGGCTTAGCGCTTCGTGGAAAGTTGCACGATGGTCACATCATCACGTGGGGCTTGAGAACAGGAAGCCGGAAGCGTCTCTATTGTTTGTACGAGATCATTCTTCCTGAAAGACGGATTTGAAATTTACTGAACTTACAGCCATTTTCCTTCTGTAATAGTGTTTCCCCCCATTCGAAAATAAGTGAGTTCTTGGTATCAAAATTATTCTTTAAAACTGACTGACATCATCTGTGAAATCCATGGCACATAATAAGCAGAATTAGAAAATAGCGTTTTTAGCCACATTGACTTGCATTCATTTTTTAGTTCTACTGAGGACCCATGGTCTGAAAGTAGATCGGCGTGACTTAGACTCCCAATTGGAATCTCCGCAGCACTTAGCAGCATTCAGGCTGTCCAATCACAGCATAGGGGATTCAAACAAATAGAGTGCTGTGATTGATCCACAGTGGTGGGCCAATCACAGCACTCTATCCGCTCTGGTGGGCGGGATGATGAGTGGAACAAGATGGCGACAGCTCATTTCAAATGGCTTTTACATCAATTTTGGACTATTAGGACTTGGGCTTCATTAGAATCAGGAGCAGATAGATGTGTTTAAGTCCTTTATTTAGAAAAAGGATGTATTTTTGCCTTCTTCAACAGCAAACTGCTTCATTTACTGTCATCCGTTGTGGTGACTAAGTCAAGTTGTTCGTTGTCCAGTAGCATGCAAAGATTGTATGATAGACGTTAGAACCCGCCCCATGACTGACAGCCATCGATGGAGCATTGCCAGACTATATAATATATTTGTTTAGTATAATTTACCAGGCTAGAACTCTCCTCTTATAAGCTGCAAGTTATCTAACCCTTATCTACAGTCTCTCTAAGGGCGGGGACACATTGGCCGCCGAAGCGCCGGGAGGCGAAGCGCTCACGTAATTCGGCCGCTGCTCGCTGCTCTTCAGTTCAGACCAGACACTTGTTTCTCCGCTCCAGTCGAGGCGCGCCTCGGCTCAGCTGTAGTTTTTCTTTTAACCACTTGGTGTCCTCCATTTTCTCTCTGCCATTCCCTCTACACACACCCGTACCCCTTGCTGTTTGTGTGTGTTTGTCCGGGTGTGTGTGAACCTATGGTGTGAACCAGTTGTTAATAGCTGGCCTACGACTTTCTGCTTCTCTGTCCTGTTTGCTCCGGTTGAAAGACACCCAAAACCACACCCCCTTCACTTTGTCATGCACACACACAAATTCGCTGTGTGTGTGTGTGTTCATGTGGTTTTTATGCAGTGTCTGTTTATGAATGTTGGCGCCAAAAAGGTCAAGAGGTCATCTACAAAATGTATTGAGTTGAAGCTGAGTTCTTAGGTTGAAAGTGTTTTCTGGCTAGAGTTCGTGTGTTGTTCCAACATCAGCTCCGAAGGAATTTCCTGTTTTGGTCTCTGCCTGCTTCCAGTAAAAGCTAGACGCTTATCTGACTTGCTAAATACTTGATGTGATTCCAAAATGTTCCTGTGTCCCAGACAGGAGGTCTCCACTCACAGTTTCCACAGAGAGATGTGCTACCAAATATGGTCTGGTTCTCGCCTGTTTATTGTTGAATGTTCAAAGGCTGTGAGCTATAAAAAGGGGACCACTCGTGATGGTCTGGGTCTTTTTTCGACTGTCCTGAGATGTGAGCAGATAAATAAAAAGACCACGCTGTCTCGGCTGAAAACTCTCTCTCCGACTCTTTTCTTTAAGAATAACAGAAAATGCCCACACATTGGCACCCCAGATGGGTGAACAGCGAGGACTTTCCGTGGCGTCCCTTGGCTCCTGTCCAGTGGCTGAGGTCCGAACTAAGGGCCCAGGTGAGCATGTTTTTGTTCATTTTTGTGGCCTCTGTCACTGGGCAGGGGTGTCCTCCTGTTCTGATAATACTATAAATATCAGTTGGAGAGGGGATTCATGTCTGACAGTGGTGTAAAATATTCACACCGTGTGAACAGCTGTGTCATTTTGATGACGGACAAATTTTAAGTGTCAAATTAAAAGGTGGGACACCAAATTAGAATAGAATTTTAACAGCTGCTGGTTCTGAGGGGTCGACACTCTTTAATCCAGTCTGCTGACTCGGTAAGAGCAGAGACGGGGATCTTGAAGAAAAAGCGCTGAAGTTGTGAGAGATGAGCTTTGCCTGTATTTCGGTAATTCCCCGGGGATTGGTAAATTTAATAAGAGTTTGTGGCAAAGTAAAAAAGAAAAAAGAGGCCTGGATAAGAAGTTGAAGTCTTTGCTGAGTTTGGTTTGTCCTCGAGGAGTAACAAATTTGAGAGTGTTGGCAAAGCATGTGAGGCCTGATGACGACGTCGTAGAGTGCAGCACAAAGGCTGTAGAACAGTGTCCGTGAGCTCAGGATTCTGTCGTTGTGTGTGTATGAGGCGCAGCAAGAGGCTGCTTACGGCTCTGGAATGAAAGTGTGTGAATGCGTGAGCACTGGGAGAGTGCAGAATGCAGAGCCGAGGTTTGGGAGCTCCGTGTGTGGGTGGTCAGCGCTGGATGATGTGTGAGTGTGAGGGCCTGATGCGGTACCAGGAAAATAAATAAATAAGATAAATAAGAGCTCTAAAAGTTGCAACTCGCATATGTAAAGTTCACTGCAGTGCTAAATTTAATGTTTGAAGTTACGCAAAATTCGAATTCTGCAATCCTGTTCTGATCAGTCTGAACAGAGTACCATAAGTTAATAAATAAAAGGGTTTTAAAGTAATATATATATATATATATATATATATATATATATATATATATATATATATATATATATATATATATAGTGGCCTGGAGATTAAAAGGGAGAAAACAAGGAACACAAGGAAAGTTGTAAATGACAGCTTTATTTTAGAATATTTAGATATACATTTATTGAAAGTCAGACAGCTGCTAAACAGTTAGATCGAAACAGATCTGTAGAAAATAAATATATAAACTGCTTCTCAGAGCGCTCTCAAAAAATTGCAATTTGACTTGCTCTAATGGTTGAATAAGACCTGTTTAAAAGCATAGTAAGCATTAAGTTCTGAAAATTACCAGTGCGGTGTTATACAAATTCTGTGCTTAAAAAACAAATACACAAATAAAAGCCATTAAAGGAAGTCCTGTCAATTTGGTGTAAAGTAGGAAAAGTAAGTGCCAATTTGGGTCAGTTAAATTTAAATTAGGAGAAAACATAATAATAATAGTTCAGCTTACACAAAGATATTAAGAAAAGATAAGGTAAAACAAACGTTTATATATATATAAAGGGAATAAATAAGTGACGGACTGACTTACTTTTGTTTAAAAGACTGTGACAAACAGAAAAAATGTTGTCTGTGCTTTTGTGAGTGAGTGGATGTGAGTGTTTCTTGCATGAGAAGTAAATGCTGCTTCTGGCTGGATACTCTGTTGAATGACGCAGTTTTTAATAGAGGGAGCTGCTGGAAAAAACAGGGTGTGGTCCAGCTTTGCCCGACTGAAAAACAATAGAAACAGAACTTATAGTTAGTGCGATGACAAGGAAATCGTTTAAAATATAAAAGTTGCATGGTGGTGTTTATACAAAGGAAGTATTTTATCAGCTTTTGGGCCGTGTTGTAACTGGAGCCTCTCTCTCTCTCTCTCTCTCTCTCTCTCTCTCTCTCTCTCTCTCTCTCTCTCTCTCTCTCTCTCTCTCTCTCTCTCTCTCTCTCTTTTTCTCCTGCCTGCACACACACACATGGTGGAACCAAGGCTTGCTTGCGTTCTGTAACATGCAGTTTTAAGCAATTTGTGACTTTAGAAAAGATATTTTCTGGTGTTTTGGGCATACCTTCTTAGTCCACGGGTGGCTTCCGTGTGAGTGGGTCTTTTCTCCTGAACGGTCGAGGGAGGAATGAGACTGAAAGTTCAGCCTGAGGGCCTGACTCCATCCACATTTACACACAAGACCTCTGCAGTCTAAAAATAGCACAGGGAGCTGAAGCTCTGGACTGCTCAGGATCGTCTTTATGAAAACCATAAAATTAACAAATAATCGGTCAGGAAATAAAATATTTGTTAAATCTTGCTATAAAATAAAAATCCAATAATTGCTTTGCCTCAACTTTAAGAACCATTAACGTTAATGCCTGGATTTTGAGACGTTGAATAATGGAAAAACAGATAAACTAACTATTATTTCCTGTAACCTGGCTAGAAACTGTACCAGGCTGTTTTGAATTAAAAAACTGGTAGTTATTCTCCCAAAATAAGATGGATAAAAATAAAAATGAAAAGAGGGATCTTGCATTTTGGGTTAGGTTGTACCTAATGATTAAAACCTGTGTAGAACTGATTTGATGATTAAGGAACAATTGTGCCCAGGAAGTAGTCTAGATTTACCTTTGAGCCAGTAAAGTCGACTAATTATTAGAAGTCATCGTTGATGTGTAAAAGAGAAAGTTCTGTCATTTCAACCCAATCAACATATTTAAGGAAGACTTTTGCTGATAACTGTGGTGGCATGAGATTTACTGGGTCGGCCCGTCACAGAGGCGGACGCAAATGAAAGTTTTCTGGATCTGGCTCTACACAAACGGAGCAGGAAGTCCCCACCACAAGCTGTGAATTATAACATCTAGATGGGGCAGCACTACGGGATGGACACTGTGGGACAGGTGCTTGTTTGCCCGGCTGCAGGTGGAACAAAGACAAAGGGGAGGAGCACGTGTGCCAACATGTGAACTTTAATCAATGACTGGGGTCACACTGGACTTACAAACAGATGCTCAAAGAGACTGTTTCCCCTAGGGTCCACCCAGTGAAGGAGTGCTTGTTGCAGTTAGGTAATGGACAAGGCTTTTTGGCAACAATCAGTTGACTTGGTGAAATGTCAGAATTGTGAAAAATTTACTAAACTACTGCAGAACATAGTTAACTGAGGAAGTTATCCTTAAAAAATAGGATTAGTAACCTGGTCCAACTCACCATTGGATGTCAATATAATCTTTATTGTAAGTATGATTTGAGATTTGGAAAACCGCAAGTGTCAAGTTTCTCTATGTTTGTTCTATAGCCTATCCTAGCTTTTTATCATAGCTTATATGATTAACAAAATTTAATTGAAATAGTGGTAAAGTAGATAACTCAGTGCACAACAGCTTCTCGGTATTCATCAGGTTTCTTAGTTGACTGAATGACTTTCCTATTTCTGCAAGTCTTAGGATACTCAGCTACAGCGGACATGCAGTAAAGCCTCATTTTCTTTTCAAAAAAAAAAAAGCGATTCATCAGCATTATCGCTTATTTTCAATGGTTAAGGAAACAGTGTCTATAAGTCTTGGAGAACGCTTTAGGCTTCAACAGTTTTTTCTCCTTAACCACCAGTTTTGAAGTACCTTTGAGAGTACATCATCAAAAAATTGAATAAAAACAACAATTAAATTAATAATTAGGCATTTAGCGGACTAAATGATTCATGGTACATCTCATCCGAGACAACAGTGTTGGTTTAGCTCCCTTGAGTTTCCCAACAGATCTAGCCAAACCTGATCCTATATTTTTCTATCAGCTGTAAGTTCTAACGTAGAAAATAATGTTACAAAATATTGAATAATTGTACCTCTCATTCGATAATAATTATGTTCACATTTTCTCATCTTGTGAAATCTTTAACATAACATTTTTAATTGGCCTTTTGCGGGAATGCCGTTGCGAGAACATTTGGATTTGGCTACAGCCGAAATAGGCTAAACTGAAATTTTGGTTTGACTTAAATTAGGTGTCACTGAAGGCAAACAAAGCTATATTCATGCTGCATGGGAATTGGAGGAAAATAGATGTGGATGTGTCGGTGAGAAGAAAACAAAAATACAAAATAAAAATAAAACAATATCACAGTAAAAAGAGTGTAGGGAAAAATTATCAAAATAAATTAAACTGGGAAAATAAGCCTTTTTAGGGACTAATGCATGGCCATGAGCTCTGCTGGCAACCCCACATGAAATATGTAAAGACATAGATAAAGTAAAATTGTAGAAGGGAGGAGAAAGGCATGAGGCATTTTGAGTCTGAAAGCATTATATACATTATACTGTTCACAAATACTGTTGTTACTGTTTATTGTGTGAAAGTGTAGGGCAGCACCCATAAAATCACTCTACATTCATCAGGTACATTACAAAAGAGCCTCAACAATGGTTAGTCATGCTGGATACTGAGAACATAACAATAATCTGTCTCCTTAGTTTGGTTGGGTGAAAAGGAAAGAGGTGTTTAGGTGTCTGATCTTTTATAGGAACCAGTGCATCACAAGAGGTAAGACGACAATTGGCTAAAAAAGTCTTTAAATTTATCATCACAGGATGGCATGATAAATAAATAAATAAATAAATAAAAGAAAAGAGAAAAAGGAAAATTAATTAAGTGAAACGTAATAGCAATAAAATGTTAAATTGATCTAAATCTGTCATGAAATCACTGCCACTGGAAAAAGGAGTAGGTAAAAAGAGGATAGGGGAGTATTTCTTAGCACAAATCACGTTATTGATTTAACAATGCAGCTTAATTTCAGATGCTTTAAGGATGATACTAACTTGTGTTATAGATGGAGAAGTAGCACAGAAATACACTTCTAAGTGAGGAAATAAGGAAAACTGCTGATGACCAATGCCATATACAAACAAACCTGTAACTGCAGTTTCGTTATTTATGAATTAACCTTAAGTAGTGAATTAATTCTTAGGATTTCTTGTGCTAGTGAGGTTCTTAAAGGAAAAAGGAATGAAAATAAGAAAGAAGGTAAGAAAGAAAGGTAGTTTTGGCTCCTAGAGATTGTGAATTCAAACCTGGTTAGGGAATAATATTTGCTCGTCACGTTTTCTGCCTTGAGGTGCATAATTGGGGTGAATAGTACGGGACATTGGAAAACCTGAAATTATTTTGTTTAATTGATAGTAAAGTGGTTGTCCTAATTTCTAATTGGAGAGATCACACCGTAACATGAGTTCAGAACAGTAGTGATGGGAAGGTTTGTTGGATTAATCTGATCACACGCATTAGGTCTTATTTTTTCTTTCCACTGATTTAGTGTTCGGTTAAGTGGCTCATTTAAACCAAGCGGAGACACAGACTGGAGAGAATAAGTAGTTTAGTTGTGCGCGTCTCGCTCTTGCAGTTTGAGCACTTTCCAGAAATAATCTAGGTGTTTAAGAAGTGGAAGGAAGCTCTCGATGTAATTACTAGCATGCATGCCTACTTAGGTGAGGAATTTCACACTTTTGCTTCAGTCTGACATTTGCTTGGTGTGTGAGGGCACAGAGACGTGTATGGACCGTGTGCTTGACTGTGTTTGTTTTGTTTGCTTGTTTATTTATTTATATGGGCGTGGCCGAGCCTTGAGAAACATCAACGAAGCCATTGGACTATTCTGAGTAAATTAACCAATTCAAATTCAAATTCAGGATCCTGAAACAATTCGGTTATAATCTCTAATCGATGAAGACCATCTTAACAATTCATTGTACAAGGCATCATCTCCAGTGTTACTGGAACTGTTTTAAAAACCCATGCATGGTTGTATATTTTAGTTGAGTCATTTATACTCATTGAATTATTGTTGTTTGCTTTATGTTTTAATTTCTTTGCAATTTTTTCTCTGTGACACAGGTGGAGATGCTGGTGGCAAAGTGGATCCCACTCATTTTTTCTCCCACACACATTCTTGCTCTCTCTCTCTATCTCTCTGTGTGTGTATGTGCATGTGTATGTGTTTGTGTGTCCGTGTGTGTCCATGTCATGATGCCACTGTACCTTTAATTGTGCTTGCTGTTTGTAACTGTATGTGTCTGATGTTGAAGGTATCAGAGGCTAGGGTCAGTAAGAGTTAGGACATTTTTGTGCATAACCATTAATCCCTAGGCGATCGGTTCGGGGGACGTCTGGTCCGGCCAGAGTGCGAGTCTTCCTGGTGTTGCACGGTGACCAAGGGTGAGGATGGAAAAAGATGAAGATTGGACTCTCATGGACTCACGTCGATACCTGAGATGAAGGCTAAAGGACAGTGTTGCTTCTCACCTTACTGGGACTAGATTAACTAACTTAAGAAGACGTTTGCTGAGTTTTGTGACGGTTCTTGTCTTGAATGCTGCTAGGAACCATCCCTGATTAATTACAATGGGGTTTCTGCTGACGGAGGTGAAGAGGATAACCAATGGACAAGCATAACAAGAGGAAAAAGACATCACCACAATGTATCATCGTTTTATAGGCCATCTGACGACCGCGACACCAATAGAGGAATTGTTCACAATGAAAGATGAGTAAAATGCAACTACTCTACACCCTACACTGGTTTCCATAACTGCATTCACGTCATTATAGTCACATCTGTAGATGCAAGGACTTGACTAGTCTCACTAACTTTACAATGACGGTGTCACTTAGCTGATGTTTAATTACTTTTGTTCCAGTTTTACAACTTTGATTGTTTTATTTGTCCGAGGAGAGGTTATAGGTTTAAGGTGTACGTAAAGCTTTTGCATGGGCCGGAGGGGCCAGGCAGATCTGAGGTAATAAAGAGATAAATCCTAACAGAATATAGCATGTGTGTATTCCTGGTAAACTACCAATAATGAGCCCAGAACTGACATGTTTCTGGATAAGTGCTTAGAGCACATTAATGACAATGTTATAGGCGACTCAACATGTGAGTTTACCGTATATTCTTAGGTTTCACATCGTTTTTGTTCCCGTTTGTGTCTAAGTTCTTTAACTTAATGTGATAACATAACCATGTCTGTTAGTACTCCATTTCAGGTGCGACAGATCTTCTGGTGGGTGCTGGATGTCTTGTTTTGACTAGTGTTTTCTTATAGTGATGGGCTAGCATGTGTTCATTTTTGAGGGTATGTGGATGTTGCATGAAGGGTTTGACGGTGGTTTCGAAGGTTGAGGAACAGAATAGGTGATTCTGGTTGAGTTTAGGTCAAATTTGCTGGATGACTTTTAAATTTGGTTTTAAAGACTTATTTCTGGTCGTTTTACCGAGCGGCCATTTACATTACTCCTAGTTATCAAGACAATCAGGTGAGTTTTGCTTTTACCATTAGCCCGTAAATGTTTGAATGAATCATTGCATGCCGTGCTGGCAAACTAGCTCTTTAATTTAGGATAGTGAATAGTATAGAAAGGGGGTGTGAATGTGGGGATGGATGCTTTGTCTATGGGTCTAATATTTAGGAAGTGTTTGTGGTAATAGGTTTATAGGCAATTGGCGTGCTAATTCAAGTTTTTCTTGTTGACATGTTGTGTTTTGCTCGCTGTGGGGAGGATGGAGTCGGCACCACCACGCTGCATGCGGATGGACAAAGGGAGGACTGAGCCAAGGGATTATGCCTTTGCTTTGCTGACAAATAAAGGACACTTGTCCACATAAAGCCCTCCTACAGCAGAAGGCCTCCAACGCCGACATGGATGCTGAACTTGTATTTTCCGTTTTATTCTTTTAAATTAAGTTTTCAACCGGACTTATTACTGTTTCATTATGTAAAGCTAATTGTTCATTATTCATCATATTTGTCACCTGTTTATCTTCATGTGCTTTTGTTGATTTGTGTGTTTTTTCTTTTGATCACTGACGAGAATATGTGTCACCAATGTCCTCGCATGCCCGCTCTGTGCTGCGGAGTTCGTCCCTGGGGTCGGGGAGGACATGGAGGAATTTTCCCTGTTAAAGTACAGCGGACAGGGTTTTTTGCCTCCATATGGAGTGCGCATGCAATACATTCGTGAAGTAATGGGTTCAGTTAATGCTAAAGTCATGTTTCATGTATTGTTTCATAGTTTTTCATTGTCTCAGCTGTGAACTCATCGGTTGTTTTTCAGTTTCTTAATCATTGTTCATTACATATACATGTTAACGTTGCTGTGTTAGTCTGGAACATCATCTCGTGTTTTGGCATGGGTTCTCCTTTATGCATTTTTGATTCAAGGTCATATGTTATGCCCTTTTGTCTCTATCTTCGGTCATATTGTTACATTATCATTATTTGTTGCTCATTTGTTCTGTTACTTAGTTAAGCATTCATTTACTGGTATACCCTACCTTGCTAATTTGTTTACGATAGTAATGTGTGGTGGACAAGTCCACCAAAGGGAGGACTGTTGGCGCCAAAAAGGTCAAGAGGTCATCTACAAAATGTATTGAGTTGAAGCTGAGTTCTTAGGTTGAAAGTGTTTTCTGGCTAGAGTTCGTGTGTTGCTCCAACATCAGCTCCGAAGGAATTTCCTGTTTTGGTCTCTGCCTGCTTCCAGTAAAAGCTGGACGCTTATCTGACTTGCTAAATACTTGATGTGATTCCAAAATGTTCCTGTGTCCCAGACAGGAGGTCTCCACTCACAGTTTCCACAGAGAGATGTGCTACCAAATATGGTCTGGTTCTCGCCTGTTTACTGTTGAATGTTGAAAGGCTGTGAGCTATAAAAAGGGGACCACTCGTGATGGTCTGGGTCTTTTTTCGGCTGTCCTGAGATGTGAGCAGATAAATAAAAAGACCACGCTGTCTCGGCTGAAAACTCTCTCTCCGACTCTTTTCTTTAAGAATAACAGAAAATGCCCACATGAACATATTTGACTATCGCGGAATTTTTTTTTTAAATGCTTTATTTTGTTACATTTACCAGCCTGCCTCTTATATCTAGGTTTGATTTCCTGCCAGAATTGACACGGTTCACCCGCGGCTCGCGAAAAAAATAGAGCAAATGCCGAAACGATTGCTGCACGGCACGGGCTGCAGCGCCGGCGCTTCGGCGGCCCATGTGGCCGATAGAACAGAATAACAAGGGCGCCGACTGAAGGCGGTCCCCGTTTCGCGGAGCTTCGGCGGCCGGTGTGTCCCCGGCGTTAGTCAGAGCCCGTCTGTGGGCTCTCCGCTAAGAGTGCCGGTGATATTTGTCCCGTCATTTCTTTCATACCTACATTTTCTGGAAGCTTCCAAGTCATCTCCAAAAGCTTCAATCAACATACATTCCTCATACATTCATCGTTCCTAGTTCACTCCTGATGCTGCCCCTGCACTTATAAGTATTTCCTGTCCCTTGTCACCTCAGCTTCCTGAATATCATGCATGACCTTTAACACATTTAGGAACATGTCCTGTTGGTAAGACAATGTGGGTACAGGTTTATACATTTACAAAGGTTAAATACAAGTGAGTAACACATAACAATAACAACTCCACCCACATTTGTAGTTTCATTTCTCATTTCTTAAGCAGCAGTTCATTAAATCATATATTTTTTCTATTCTTTTTACAACATCAACGTCCCAGCTGCTCATGTGTGTGAGTGAGTGCCTGCTTTTGAGGAGAACAGAGGTCAGTGTCTCGTGAAGTCAACTGCAGTGTTCTGTTCATTCGAACCAGGCCCAAGGCTTCAGCTGCAGGCTCGTTGTTCATCAGGTTTAATTAATAGTTCAGATGAAGATGTTAGGAAATAGTGACTTAAACAAAGAATGAATCACCTTTAGATGTTGCTTTTGTGTTTTCAGCATATCGGTTGACCTCTAGATGTTATTGCTGTAGTTTAGTTATGATGTGATGAACACATGAATAAGGGTTTCAGGGACAGAGAAAGGAAGGGAAGGTCAAAGTCTAACAAAATGCAATCCAGTCACATGACTAAGTCACCCACAGTACCTTCACTACCAACATACGCCTTTTCCTCTTCTATCACCACAATCTGCCCCTTTTACAATTCTGTCTGCCCCCTCACACATGCCAGCCTAGAACCGGCCCTGCTCTATATGTACATTTATGTTTACAATGTAGAGACTGAAGAAACTATTTTCTCCTTCACTGTGTGGCAAGGTGGAGAAACAAGGGCCCGGGCGGGATTTGATACTCAGACTCTCGATGACAGTCACACGCATTAACTAGTGAACCAAAGGGACATCCCCTTGGCCAAGTAGCTAGGGCACATGATCAATCAGGATACATTGACAGGACACTCATACTGTCACAAGTGGACTTTAGATTTTGAAATTGTAAATTGTTCAGGAGGTTGTACGTCCCTCAGTCCACAGGGACTATAACATGTTGGCATCACAGGAGCCGGGCTTCAGGATCTGTAAAGTTACAATATGTTTAACAGCTTTTCTGAACCAGGGATAAAACATGGCATAGATCAGAGGGTTTAGACAGGAGTTAAGATAACCAAGAAAGAACAAGAATGATACATATGTTGTAGTTGTTAAACTATCTATAAAATAAAAGCAGCAGTAATATGGACAGAAACACATCAGATACACAACAACAAGAACACCCAGTGTTCTGGCTGCTTTTAGCTCTGATTTCTTTGTTTGTTGTTGCACTGAAAGCTGAAGGGTGACACTTCTATTGTGAGAGTACATGGCACGAGCCTGAGTCACAGCCACCACAAATACTCTCATATACAGAACTATGATGACTGTAACTGGAAATAAAAATGATATAAACAGATCAAAAGTTCCTGCAAAAGAGTCAACAGATATTGTACATTCTCCAATGCAGGAATTACTCCTGCCTGGCTGAATCAGCATATCTTTGAAGAAGAAACTTACATAGAAAGCAACACAGCTCCAACAGAGACAAACACAGAATTTCATTCTTGGTAAGGTTATTCTGGTGGGATAATGCAGAGGGTAACAAATAGCCACATAGCGATCAGCTGATATGAGAACAATGGTTCCAACTGAAGCACTGAGAGAAACAGAGGCAACATAGTAGTAAAATGAACATGTGATATTACCGAGTATCCAGCATTTTGTCTTTCTAAAGATTTCAAATGGAATGATTAAAATGCCAACAAGGAAATCTGACACAGCCAGAGAGAGGATGAGGATGTTAGAAGGTTTCTGGAGCTTCCTACAAAGAAACAAAGTCAGTCAGAGAGGTTAAAATAACTTATGTAGTGTAGAATCACATTCTGATCAGATTAGAAATTGATCATGTTTTTTAATATCTGCCTGAAATAGGAGACTGAGATTATGATGAGGAGGTTTAGAACTGCTGTGATCAGAGAGAAGAAGGACAACACGATGTTCAGGAGGACAGCTTCAGACCAGTGAGGTGTTGGCGTCCTGCAGGACCTGTTGAGTTGTGGAAAACAGAACTCAGCTTCAATCTGTATCTCCATTATCAGATGGATACTGCTGTCTGAGCAGAACCCTGTCACACAGATCTTTTATACTTTTCCTTCATTACACAATTCTTATTTGTTCTGAGCACTAACATTACTCTTCCCTTGCGGCCAAAAACATCAAGGGAGCCCAAACAGGCCAACAGATTATGTTAGACAGGAGTCACCATGGACTAGTAGCAGTTCATCCATGGGGGCACTAAGATGCCACCATCCCTGACCTGAAGGGGACAAAAACAACTTAAAAGTATAAAAACTGAAAATGTATAAAATGGCCACTTGGACTTTACACAGCTGAAACAACAAAGGTCTAACCAGATCTCTTCTACGTTTTGCAGGTTAATGCTAAAGGATTGCCATGACATTGCTCATCTTTGCAGATGAAGTAAGTAGTAAGTAAATTTTATTTATATAGCACCTATCAGTGGCGGCTGGCCAGTAGAGGGCGATAGGGCGCCACCCTCCCAGTTTTCCCCAGTGTTTATAATTTTTATTTAAAAAATAAATAAATAAAATTAACAATAATCACATATTCTAAGTTATTTGTGTGTTTTGTAACAAAAATAAATCACATATATATATCTATATTGGTCTCTGCCGGTCTCTGCCGAGCGGTGGAGGCTGTAGGCTGTTTTTGAATCGCTCAAACAGGACCGGACCAGCCGTCCAATTGCTGACAAGAAAATCAAAGGGTAGGAATGGGAATGTATCCAATCAGCGTCGACATTGTTTCAGAAGCATGATAGGCAATAGAGCTACCGCCAAAGGTTTCCTTGGTGTTCGGTAGAACTCGGCAGAGTCGTTTTTGTTCGTGACGCAGATGTAAGATGGACGCCGCCAGTGACTACAACCAGCATGGATACCGGATCTCAGCAGCCACTGAATTCAGTTCGGTCTCTTCTCCAGTATCCATTCGAGAGGAGAACTATGGTGGAAAAACTTAATGTCAAAGAGCTTGGACCAGATCAGCCCGACGTAAAGATAAGCCAGCAGGAGAAGGAGAGAGGTAAACTGTACACACAAGGCTTCTCCTGAAATTGGTACACCAGGAAGGCTTGGCTAGCTGGATGCAATCACGCTAATGCGTTATTTTGCTTTCCGTGTTTGTTATTCAAAACGGCTGGGACAGATAAGGCATGGATTGAGTCAGGAGTTACAGACATGAAACATTTTTCTGAGAAGGTGAAGAAACACGAGTCATCCCGGGCACACATGGACAACAACATGGTGAAGCTAGCCATGCTAGGCAGAGCTAACATTGCCATGCAGCTCAACGAGGGAAACGGAAGAAATGGAGGAGGTTTGGCCAGGGAGAACAACAGCAGCTGGGTGCAGAGGTAAGCTATACATTCCATTTCTGTGAACAAGACAATCAGAATCAGAAATCCTTGGTTGTCCCACAAACCGGGACATTTGTTTAATAACATGTTTAATGTGCAATAACTGTAAAAACTAATTTCAACACACATACTAATTATACATATTTAATCACGTAAATGTGTATTTCATGCAAATTTGTACATACATCAATCTGATTCCATTTTACTTGTTACACTTCTGCTGCAGCAAACAAATTTCCCAGCTTTTGGGACAATAAAACATTTCTGATTCTCAATTAGATGTTTTTACCTCAAATGTAAAAACATCTGATTGAGAATCAGAAATGTTTTATTGTCCCAAAAACTGGGAAATATGACATTTGTAAGAGGATACTGATGACATTATTTCCTATGAAAGTTTTTCCTATGTACTTATCTGTTGTTTTTTTTTATTTATCTACTTTAAAGAGGATTAAGACTTTCCTGAGGAACACCATGACACAGGATGGGCTGAATGCTCTTGCCATGCTCTTCATGGAAAAAAAGCTTGTCACAAACATTCCTGACTTCAATAAAAAGGTAACCGAGAGCTTTGCCACTCAGAAGGACAGAAGGGCAAAATTTCTGTACAAATGAGGTATCACACACACACACACACACAAATGCATCCACTTGATCTTTCTTTAAAGTTGACCGTAGCACAACACCCCAGAAATATTTAACAGTGTAAATTTCTGGCATTTTGTCTAAGTAGTGTTTACTACCATTACTGTAACAGTGACCTGCTCATAATTTTTCGTGTTCACTCAAATGTTGAAATTAAACAAATGTTTTTGTTACTTGCCTCTTGCATTGCCTGTTTACCATTTATGGTCATGTTATTTTATGTGCAATTTAATGCAGTATTTTTCAACCTTGGTCCGCAAGGCAGCGTGCCAATAGTCAGACACACCTGGATTAATCAGTTTGTCCAATGATGTAAGACAGGAAATAAAAGAGCTGTGCTTAATTCAGGAAATAGTGAAGTTGTGCACAAAGCCCAGAAAGCACAAGTTTGTTTAAAAATAAAAAATAGCAGTGCCCCACCAAAAATATTTTTCACCAGCCGCCACTGGCACCTATCACAGACATAGAATCACAAAGTGCTTCACATTTCCATGGCGAAATCGAAACTTCCGTTGTTTTGTTTAGCTGTGTCAGGTTGTAGGGAATTAAGGTTATTTAAATGGTACAGAGTTAATAAAGCAGTAGATATGATGTTTCACAAGGAGCTGTTAGAGTTATGTGAAATCTTACTTCTGATTTTACTAAATAAAACATCATAATAATCAACTTCTCCTTCATGTTTGCTCTGAGGTGTACGGAGCATTCTGTCCGCTCATTGGTCAGTGAATGAAACCTCCGTTGATTGGTCCTTGTCCGAGCGACAGCGACGAAAAGTTGAAAATATTTCAACTTTCTGGGATCGCGTCGCTGGGTCGCCTGTGCACGACACATGCACGAGCACAAAATGTCACATGCACGTTTTTCGCATTTCGCTTGATAGGAGTGAGACCCGCGATTATCGCTTTGTCGCGCATATCTCATTGAAATTGAATGGAGGAGAGGCGATGTCGCCTCCCGTGTGTCGAGCCCATAAGCTGCTGCTAGGCCCTTCCCAACAGACGCGTAGCAGCAGGGGAGCAGCTGTCACCGACAGAGCACAAAGTCACACGAGTGACTTCGTCAATAAACACAACAACAAGCAGGAGAAAACTACAACATGGCTCCAAAAGGTTTGTGTTTTATGTTCTGTCCGTTTTATAATCGCCAATACGGACCTGAAAAACAAAGGAGACCGTTAGCTAGGTGATAACTTCTCACGGGGCCGCACAGTCAGTAACATTTTTTTAAAGTAAAGCAACCGGAAGGCAGTACGTTTCTTTATTCTGAAAATCACGGGAGCCTCGCTCTGTTTCCGCGTCCAATTTCCTGTCTTTCCTTCCCCAAAAATGTCGAACTTGACCCGTTTCAGAGGCGTCGCGCGTAGAAAATAGAACTTGCGCGTTAAGGGGCCACGACATGCTGCTCCTGAGCCGACTCGCGCTGCTGACGGCTCCGGTGGCAAAGGTTCTGTTGACCACAGCGGTTCCTATCAGCAGCTATGACGTGCTGCTGCAGTAACGTGCTGCTGACGGCTCCGGTGGAAAGAAGGGGTAAGGATAAAGGAAGATCATTCCAGAGTTGGGGTGCAACAGTCTGGAAGGAGCGATCACCTCGACTTTTGTATCTGGTCTTTGGAACTTCCAGAAGGTTCTGGTGTGTGGACATGTGGGCCCCGGTTGGAGCATAAGGCTTTAACAATTCAGTAATATAAGGAGGAGCTTGACCAGCATATGAAAGTTATAATCAGGATTCTAAAATGAACTCTAAAGTTAACGGGTAACCAGTGCATAGACATTAGAATAAAAGTTATGTGTGCTCTTCTGTTTGCTCCAGTTAGGAGCCTCGCTGCAGAGTTCATGACCAACTGAAGGCGGTCAAGTGCTTTTTTGTTAAAACATGTAAAAAGTGTTTTACAGTAATCTAGACGCGAGGAGATAAAGGCATGGAGAATAATTTCAAATTCATGTTTTGACACCAATCTTCGCAGTTTGGAGATATTTCTTAACACTAGAACTCTCGGAGAGCCGCCAATTGGCACCGTGGTATTCAGCATTCTTAATCACTTGGCCGCCTTCTGTCCCTCATCCTGTGGTGCTTCCTTTCAGTTGGTCCACTTCTCTTTTTTTCACCTGCCTGATTCCACTCGCATCAGCAGGCTCCCGCTTATCTTTGCTTCCCTTGTGACTTCTCCCATTGTGTCCTCTTCTGTGGTTCTGGCATTCGGGAGCTTGCAACAGCCTCTTTGATTTTAGGTTGTGAGGGACAGATTCAACATTAGACAGGGCATTAAAGAACATGCTGCTGTGGTTACTCACATGAACCTCTTCAACATGTAAATGATTAATTTTTAGTCCCAAAGAGAAAACAAGATCTAGAGTGTGGCCCATTTTGTGTGTGGGGCTTGAAACATGCTGCTCCAAGTTAAAAGACTCCATAATAGACATGAACTCCACTGCTGTGCTACAATTAGGATCATTAATGTGTAAGTTAAAGTCACCAAGGATTAACACTTTTTCTAGTTTGATCATTGATGTTAGAAATTCTGCAAATTCAGAGAGAAAAGAGCCAGCTGGACCGGGAGGTCGGTAGATTGAAATGCAGTGAAATAGATTTTGTAACCCTGCTTTGATGACCTGACATTCAAAAGTTGTAAAAGGGCCATTTTTCACCAGATTACAGACATGTTTGTCCTTAAAGACCACAGCAAGACCTCCACCATGACGTGTCGGGCATGGTGTGGTAAACACAGAGCAGTTTGGTAGACCTATTTCATTGAAATGTACAAAATAGCCATCTTGCTGCCACGTCTCTGTAAGAAATAAATAGTCCAACTTTCCTCTAGTGAACAGCTCATTTAAAATAAAGGATTTGTTTGAGATGGAGCAGCCATTTAACAGGGCACACTGAACTGAATCCTGGAGAACATTTGTCTTCTTAACCTGTTGGAGAGGGATGGGTCGTAAACATCTGGTGTTCTGGGTTCTCCGGTCATGAATACAGTTTATGTCTTTGCTGGTTGATAAATGAACTGGAATAGGGAAACTTTTGGGTTTGTCATCAGAAGAATACATTTTGGGAATTGTGACCTTTGGAAGACACACAGAAGACTGTTGCATCATGGGAGGACTGTAGGGAGTGATGTTATTTGAAGTGGAGCTTTGAGCAAAGGCCGTAGAAGGTGAAGATCTCTGGTATGTAAACCGTCATGTCTGTGGAAGGGAATCCACCATAGATGTATATCTATGGGACTGCACAGCATACCGGATGTTAGCGGTTAGCATGCTTGAGCCATGTCGGTTAGGGTGAATACCATCTTGCCTGAAAAAGGAGAAACGGTTCCAAAACAGGTTAAAATTATCGATGAAACCAAAACTGTGGGACCTGTGTAACCCAGGTTATCTTCCAGGGTTATTGAGCCTAAATTCCTTTTAAAAAATTCTCCATTGTTAGGAACCGTTTTTCGGTAGTATAAAAAATTACGAGGGTTACTTGAACGCAGCATGGAGCCGAGCTGCGCAGCCCTCCCCACACCGGAGAAAAAAAACGTTTTTGTCCGTTAGGCTGAACAGGTGAGCAGAAGTTCAGCTAACTGCCGTCAGCGAAGTAATAGGTGACTGGAAGCTTCTAGAAATGTAAGGTTCATCACTTAAGAAGGGTTTAAGATTATTTGTGAGAAGTTTTTATTGAAACAAAAGTGTTTTATGATTATAGAGTGTGTTCGCTACTGAAGGAGGAGCCATTAAAGAAGTAGACCTCGATTTGTTTTTGAGGAAACCCTTTGGTGAGTTAATCTAATGTTTCATGGACCGAATGTATATGTAAATGTGAAACAAAGTAGAAAAAAATGTTGATGTAAGCTATGCTAAGCTATGTTCTGTGAAATATATGTATGTTTTTGAGCATTTGTGACGGTCTCGTGTAGCCACATTTTTAAGCCACCCGGCTAGCTGTTAGCTCAGTTTCTGTGAGTAAATGTGTTAAACTGTTGAGAAAATGAATTGTACACAAATTTCCTGTGAAGATAAGGTGATTTGTTTTGCTTTTATATTTATTTTGTTAATGAAATCTACTTTTCCAAGTATAGTTATTTTGTGAGTTTGGAAGATAATAGAAAAAAGACTGACATTATTATAATTTTGTTGCATATGTTTTATGCAGGCTTGTTGATTGAGGTTTAAATCACCTTTTCCTGCCTGGAAAGCCAACACATTTAAAGACTCAGATGCACTGCTTTGGTCCACTGGAGAGGTATTAATACTCATGGGTGCCACATCCATGGCAGGATGTCTTCATCATATCCTGTTTCATCAAAGATGTGGTAGGATCATTTAAGACCTCTACACAATTCAAAGGACTAAGGTTTTTTTTTTCCCTTTCCTGAGTGAGGGTTTGGACACTTTTTTTGGCAACTTTCCAACATTTTAGTGGACTGAATTATCAATTTGCCCAAAAGCAAGAAGACTGTATGACATAGTCCTGAACACTTTGTTAAAGGACAATTGGTTTTATTTATTTATTTATTTATTTATTTATTTATTTATTTATTTATTTATTTATTTATTTATCTATCTATTTATTGATTGTTCAATTGTTATCATTCCTCTAAGAGCCCTCTAGGAGAGGGAATTTAGCATTTATTTCCTTTATGATTAATTTTACAAACTGTTACATACTTCATTATATTTAATTTATTGAATTGATTGTTGTGTGTGTGGTTTGTGGGTTGGAGGTTTCAAACCTCAGGTAATGAGATACTACTGCTAAGAACCCAGCAATAGAGTTCAAAGGAACAAAAAGCAAGAAACCTTAGTAAATAAGACACATTTGATCCTGTAGCTCCCACAACACTTTAACCTTGAAGAAGTATTCCACGCTGATATATTTGAATACACATACTCAGTTTTTCAGGGAGCCACAGGTTACACCTGCAAGCAGACTGAAGCCAGAAGTGGAGAGAGGGTGGACGGCTAAAACGTCCATATCCATGAGAAACTGTGGGGATTGGGCCGGAGATGAAAACAGACATTCCACTGCTCTTCAGAATGTCAAAGAGATGGTTAAAATGCTGTTGAGTGATGACAGACTCCCGGTGTGTAACATCGTTTGATCCCACGTGAATGAGCACTCTTTTTAAATGAAGCTGGGATGGAGTAAAGCAGACCAGGAAGTTTATCCAGGAGAGCAGGTATGGAGGCTGATGGACAACATCTCGTCATGACGTTAAAAAAGTGGACTTCTGAATCACCTACCAGCAAAGTGGTAGGTGAAAACAGTGGATGGGGTGTAGAGGGCTCCTGATTTGTGTTCCCATGGAGTAGTGGAGGATTCTGGGTTTGAGTTCCTGTGGTGTCGGGGAACTGGAGGGATTGAGGTGGTTTGCCGTGGAGGAGCTCACCTCCTGAGCCAGGGCAGGAGGTCCAGCAGAGTGTTGACGCATACCCCCGAAACAAGTCAATGAGGATAAGATCAAAACCTACCTGTTTGCCTTACGCCTGGGACACACCTGCTGCGGAAGCGCCGCGAAAATGGGACCGCCTTCATTCGGCGCCCTTGTTAAGCTATTCTATAGACCACAAGGGCCGCTAAAGCGCCGCGAATCGCCTCGGCGCGCGCCGGCGCTCCAGCCTGCACCGTGCAGTGATCATTTCGGCTTCTGCTCTATTTTTTTCGCGAGCCGCGGGTGAATCGCGTCAATTCTGGCAGGAAGTCAAACCTAGACATAAGAGGCAGGCCGGTAAATTTAACAAAATAACACATTTCAAAATAAAATTCAGCAATAGTCAAATGTGTTCGTAATCAGACACTGCAGAAAAACCACACGAACACACACACACATACACACACATCGAACTTGTGTGCGTGTGTGACCACGTGAAGGGGGTGTGGTTTTGGGGGTCTTTTTTCCAGAGCAAACAAATCAAATCAAATCACTTTTATTGTCACGTCACATGTGCAGGTACACTGGTACAGTGCATGCTAGTGAAATTCTTGTTGCTTCACAGCAACAGAGTTGTGCAAAAATACAATAACGTAAAAACAAGCAAAATATAAAAATGGCTAATCTAAGTAATAATATGTATATTATGTAAAGTATATACATTACTAAATGTGTGTGCTAAGTATTTTTTTCTACGTGTGTGCCTGTGAGTGTGTGTATAGTGCGTATATAGATGTTTTACAAATAAATAAAGTAAACAATAAAATCAGAGATATAAAATATACAGAGGCTGGTATGTGCAAAACAGTGGCAATAATGTACAGTATGGAGTGTGTAATGTTGGAGTTTCAGTAGTGAGGGTGAGGTGTCTGTGAAGTGTTCAGCAGTCTGATGGCCTGATGGAAAAAGCTGTCTCTCAGTCTGCTGGTTCTGGACCGGATGCTGCAGAACCTCCTTCCTGATGGAAGTAGTCTGAACAGTTTATGGCTGGGGTGACTTGAGTCCTTCATGATCCTCCCCGCGTTCCTCAGGCACCGCTTCCTGTAGATGTCTTGGAGGGAGGGAAGCTCACCTCCATTTATCCTTTCAGCACACCGCACTACTCTCTGGAGAGCTTTGCGGTTGTAAGCGGTGCTGTTGCCATACCAGGTGGAGATGCATCCAGTGAGGATGCTCTCAATGGCACAGCGATAGAAGGTGCTGAGGATGCGGTGGCTCATGCCAAATCTTTTCAGTCTCCTGAGAAAGAAGAGGACAGGACAGAGAGGCAGAAAGTCTGAGGCAAGCAGTTAAGATGGAGGACTTAAAATTAATTATGGAAGTTGAGTAACACAAGGAGCTGTACGACCCCCAAAAAACATGATTATTTACGTACCCATTTCAGAAGAAACTGCTAGGATACAGCTGCAGAATTGGAGCGGGTTCCAAGAGATTCAACTGGCAGAAACAACTGGTTCATACCATAGGTACACACACACACACACACACACACGCACGCACGCACGCACGCACGCACGCACGCACGCACGCACGCACGCACGCACACACACACACACGTACAAACACTCAAACATAGAGGAAAAGAGCTGAGAAAAGGCAGAGAGGAAATGGAGGACACCAAGTGTTTAAAAGAAAAACTACAGATGAGCCGAGGCGCGCCTCGACTGGGGCGCGTCTGATCTGAACTGAGGAGCGGCGAGCATCGGCCGAATTTCGTGAGCGATTCGCTTCTCGGCGCTTCCGCGGCCGGTGTGTCCCCGGCGTTAGATGTGCCCTCACTAGGATTAATTCAAAACAAAGCGTTGACAGCACCTATTACATGAAAGGAGTTGGATAAAGCAATCGGAAATCTTAAATCTAATAAAAGTCCAGGCAGCGACGGGTTCCTGAATGAGTGGTTTAAGATCTTTAAGGATGAGCTAGCTGAGATCTTATTAGAATCATTTAATTGGACACTGAATAATGCAGAGATACCCCCCTCGTGGAGGGAAGAAATAATTTCAGCCCTCCCTAAAGAAGGAAGAAACCCAGAATATTGCGAATTGTACCGGCAGATTTCTATACTAAATGTGGACTATAAATTATTTATCTCCATAATCTCCAAGAGACTGGAGTATTACCTGATAGAATTGATCCACAAGGACCAAACCGGTTTTATTAAAGGTCGTCAGTCCCACTATAGTGTAAGACGAACACTCCACATCATCGACCAGGTAAATAGGCAAAAGCTGATTATGGTTTTGGTCAGCCTTGATGCAGAGAAAGCTTTTGACCGCGTCAGCTTGAGCTTTCTGTTTACCGTTTTAGAACGCCTAGTCTTCAATAGACCAACTGCCAGAGTTAAATAAAATGGCCACCTGACTAACAACTTTCAATTGCCTAGGGGAATATGCCAGGGATGCTGCCTTAGCCCGTCTCTCTTTGCGTTATTTATAGAACCCCTAGTGCAGGCAATCAGGCAGAACACAGCGCTGAAAGGTGTCACCATTGCAAACACTGAGCACAAAATTGGCCTCTTTGCGGATGACATCATTTATCTCCAGAATCCTGATGTGACCCTCACCAAGTTGATGAAGACCTTGACAGAGTTTGGCGCATTATCTGGTTATCACCTGAACATCGCCTAGACACAAGCCTTGACTTTCAATTATTCTCCTAATAAAGCCATAAGAAACAAATATAGACTGAATTGGGATTCTAAGAAGCTAAAATATCTGGGGGGTGGTTGTATCTCGCAAACTGGCCAACCTGCAGACTTAATTTTGATAAAATGATTGACTCCATACAGGAAGATCTGAGACGCTGGGCAAGGCTGTTGCTGGATTTTACTGACAGATTACACTCACAGATTAGACATAGTGAAGATGAATATCCGACCTAGATAGTCTCCACTATAGTGGGGACGGTTTGCTGCTGACCTCTACTCAGGACGTTGTGGATTGGTGGGCAGAATACTTCGAAGACCTCCACAATCGCACCGAAACGTCTTCCAGTGAGGAAGCAGAGTCTGCGGACTTTGGGTTGGCCTCTTAAATCTCTGGTGCTGAGGTCACTGAGGCGGTTAAAAAGCTCCTCTGTGGCAAGGCTCCAGGGGTGGGTGAGATCCGCCCGGAGTTCCTTAAGGCTCTGGATGTTGTGGGGCTGTGTTGGCTGATGCGGCTCTGCAATAGCGTGTGGACATCGGGGGCAATCCCACTAGACTGGCAGTCCGGGGTGGTGGTCCCCTTATTTAAAAAGGGGGACCGCAGGGTTTTTTCCAACTACAGGGGAATCACACTCCTGAGCCTTCCTGGTAAGGTCTATTCAGGGGTTCTGGAGAGGAGGGTCCATCGGATTGTTGAACCTCAGATTCAGGGGAAGCAATGTGGTTTTCGTCCTGGCCGTAGAACACTGGACCAGCTCTATACCCTTAAGGGGATCCTGGAGGGTGCGTGGGAATTTGCCCAACCAGTCTACATGTGTTTTGTGGATTTGGAGAAGGCGTTTGGCCGCATCCCTCGGGAGGCCCTGTGGGGGGTACTCCGGGAGTATGGGGTACCAGGCCCGCTTTTTGTCTCTAGATGACCCATGCAACGTTTGATTGATGCCAAATTAACAGAAAACAATCTTTGATGACCAAAGATGACCTCTATGGGATTTAGTTGTAAATGGTCACAGCGGACCCTAGATGGGTTCAAACTTTATTAACTTCTAAAGACAAGCTCAGAATGGCATACCCTTAGGGGATCCTGGAGGGTGCGTGGGATTTTGCCCAACCAAGCTACATGTGTTTTGTGGATTTGGCGAAGGCGTTTGACCGCATCCCTCGGGGTGCCCTGTGGGGTGTACTCCGGGAGTATGGGGTACCAGGCCCTCTGATACGGGCTGCTCGGTCCCTGTATGACCGGTGTCAGAGCTTAGTCCGCAATGCCGGCAGTAAGTCGGGCTCGTTCCCAGTGAGAGTTGGACTCCGCCAAGGCTGCCCTTTGTCACCGATTCTGTTCATAGCCTTTATGGACAGGATTTGTAGGCACAGCCAAGGTGTGGAGGGCATCTGTTTTAGTGGCCTGAGGATCAGGTCTCTGCTTTTTGCAGATGATGTGGTCCTGTTGGCTTCATCAGAACGTGAACTTCAGCTTTCGCTGGAGCGGTTCACAGCCGAGTGTGAAGCAGCTGGGATGAGAATCAGCTCCTCTAAATCTGAGACCATGGTCTTGATTCGGAAGAGTAGAATGCCTTCTCCAGGTCAGGGATGAGGTCCTGCCCCAAATGGAGGAGTTTAGGTATCTCGGGGTCTTGTTCATGAGTGAGGGAAAACTGGAGCGTGAGATTGATAGGTGGATTGGTGCTGCATCTGCAGTGATACAGGCGTTGTACCGGTCTGTCGTGGTGAAGAGAGAGCTGAGTCAGAAGGCGAAGCTCTCGATTTGCCGGTCGATCTACGTTCCTACTTTCATCTATGGTCATGAGGTTTGGGTAGTGTCCGAAAGAACGAGATCGTGGATACAAGCGGCCGAAATGAGTTTTCTCCGAAGAGTGGCTGGGCTCTCCCTTAGAGATAGGGTGAGAAGCTCGGTCATTCGGGAGGGGCTCGGAGTAGACCCGCTGCTCCCCCACATCGAAAGGCTAGGCTTAAAACATTTTTTATTTTATAGGGCCTATGGTTTGAAGAGGAATAAAACCACACACTTCAATCTGCGAAAATGTAGTATTTATTCAAGCTTTCGGTCAACAGAGGTTCATCAGGAATTGTAAATGCTCATACAGAGAGTTCCTATTAAAGGAAAAAACAGCTGATGTCGAACACCTGTGTCAATTCCACACAGCAAGGCATTATGGGGGATGGAGTCCCTTTCACATAACATAGTGCCTTGACACAAGGAGTTAGCAAAATCTTATAAAAAACACTTCCAAATCATCTATCAAGAGAAAGAGATTAAAACGTTGCAGGCATCAAGCTGGAAAAGCCATCATAGAGCAAGGCAATAAAGTTACATTAAAGGTTACCATATATATTATATTATATTTAGAGAAATACAGACATTTCAAAGTCCTCATTCAGTCCCAGTGGATGGAGCGTATTAAGAGTGTAGATCCAGAACAGTTCCCTTTGACAATGTTTTTTATCTATGTTACCTCCTCTGTGTAAAGAGATAGGTTCAATCCCCTAGAATCTAAGTGAAGATACAGGATTTGAACAATCATGGAAATTATGTGCTACTGGATAGTTCAAATCCTTACGTCTGAGCTCTTATGTTCACTGATTCTTTGTTTAAGTGGTCTAGTTGTTTTACCAATATATACTTTATCAAAGGGTCATTTCCACGAATAAATTACATTTTTTGAATTACATATAATAATGCCGTTTACAAAATATTTGTTCCTGTTCTTGGATGTTGAAATTCAGGAGTTTTCACAGTATTGTGACACTGAGCAAAGTTTCCACAGGGGTAATTTCCAAACGGATGCAGACTGTTAGCGTTCACAACTTTATTTCATATATTTGGACCACTCATGTAAACAAATAAAGGTGGATGTTGAAAAACGCCTTTTAGGGATGGGTCCCCGACCAGAATGTCCCAATGTTTTAAAATGGTTTGCTTTATTATGTAAGCCTGGGGAGTAAAGGTAGTTATACATGTAACAGAGTGTTGTTTTTCTTTATTTGTACTTTTTTTTTTTAAAAGTTCATGTCTAGGTTTGGACAATGCAGCAACATACGCTTCCTCATTGCACTGATTAGAGTAACCTCTACCTAGAAAGCGTTGTTTCATTTGTACACTCTTCTCATTATAATCTTCATCAGAGTGGCAGACGCCTTGGTCTGAATAATTGACTTTTAGGAAGACCATATTTTAAAGAGCCTGGATGAGAACTAGAAGCAAGCAAGCGTGTATTACGGTCAGTTGTTTTCCAATATAATGATGTAAATAGACGGCCGTTGTTTATTTCGACCCACATATAAAGGAAAGGGACACGTACAAGATCAGAATGCAGGGGAAATATTAAATCCAGATTACAGCCATTTAGGAAAGACACAAAATTGTTAACTTCATCATTATTCCCTTGAAAAAGACAAAATATATCATCCAAATATCTAAGCTATTTAAGAATTTTATGGTGGAATAAATTTATTACTGGATTGAAGACAAAAGTCTCTAAAAAAACCCATACATAGGTTGGCATAGTCTGGGGCAAAGGTGGAACCCATAGATGTTCCCTTTAATTGTAAGTAAAAGTCCCCAATGAAGGAGAAGATGTTGATCTCAATACCATTGATGCCATTTGAATGATAATTCTTTGCAAGGCGAGTCTGTATGGTTCAGTAGGTAGAAACCTAGAGCATCTAGGCCTCTGTCCTGGGAAATATTGGTATAGAGGCTTTCTACATCAAGGGTGACCAATGCAGTATATTTTTGAATATACTGAATTTCTGAGATTTTATTGATAAAATCTGTAAAATATTTAATATAAGATGGAAGATTTTGTACATATGGTTTAATGAAATGATCGACAAAATCTGATAGGGGTTCTAGAAGAGAATATTACTGGCTACAATAGGTCTAGCCCTAGGATTAACTAAACTTTTATGGATTTTAGGTACCATGTTGAAAACTGGAGTGACAGGATATTTACAATTCAAAAAATCTGAGAAATCCAACATCTTAAAGAGCCTTTTGTATGTATTCAAGGATTTTTTGCTGGACATGTTGAGTGGGATTGGATCTTAGTTTCTTCTAGAAACATGGATCATTCAGTTGACAATAGGCTTCTTTTTGGTAGTCATCCATATTCTGTATGACATTTGCACCCCCTTTATCTGCAGGTTTAAAAAATGGGAAGATCAAAGTGTAACAAAATGCAATCCAATCACATGACTAAAAGATCCTGGAATACCTGCACCACCAATACGCATTTTCCTCTTCCATCACCACAATCTTCCCCCGTCACAATTCTGTCTGCCCCCTCAAATATGCCAGCCTAGGACTGGCCCTGCTCTCTACATTCATTTCTGTTTATAATGTAGGAAATGAAGAAAACTATTTTCTCCTTCACTGGACTTTAGAATTTAGAAGTTTAAACTGTTCAGGAGGTTGTACGTCCGTCAGTCCACAGTATCTACAGTATGTTGGTCTCACAGAAGCCGGGCTTCAGGATCTGTAAAGTTACAACATGTTTAACAGCTTTTCTGAACCAGGGATAAAACATGGCATAGATCAGAGGGTTTAAACAGGAGTTAAGATAAAGGAGAAACAACAAGAATGATATAAATGTTGTAGTTGTAAAACTATCTATAAAATAAAAGCAGCAGTAATATGGACAGAAACACATCAGATACACAACAACAAGAACACCCAGTGTTCTGGCTGCTTTTAGCTCTGATTTCTTTGTTTGTTGTTGCACTGAAAGCTGAAGGGTGACACTTCTATTGTGAGAGTACATGGCACGAGCCTGAGTCACAGCCACCACAAATACTCTCATATACAGAACTATGATGACTGTAACTGGAAATAAAAATGATATAAACAGATCAAAAGTTCCTACAATATAATCTACAGACAATGTACATTCTCCAATGCAGGAATTACTCCTGCCTGGCTGAATCAGCTCATATTTGAAGTAGAAAATTACATAGAAAGCAGCACAGCTCCAACAGAGACAAACACAGTGTTTCATTCTTGGTAAGGTTATTCTGGTGGGATAATGCAGAGGGTAACAAATAGCCACATAGCGATCAGCTGATATGAGAACAATGGTTCCAGTCGAAGCACAGAGACAAACAGAGGCAACATAATAGTAAAATAAACATGTGATATTACCGAGTATCCAGCATCTTGTCTTTCTAAAGATTTCAAATGGAATGATTAAAAAGCCAATAAGGAAATCTGACACAGCCAGAGAGAGGATGAGGATGTTAGCAGGTTTCTGGAGCCTCCTACAAAGAAACAAAGTCAGTCAGTGAGGTTAAAATAACTTATGCAGAGTAGAATCACATTCTGATCAGATAAACAATATTGATAAATGTGATGTTTTTCTTTTTAATATCTGCCTGAAATAGGAGACTGAGATTATGATGAGGAGGTTTAGAACTGCTGTGATCAGAGAGAAGAAGGACAACACGATGTTCAGGAGGACAGCTTCAGACCAGTGAGGTGTTGGCCTCCTGCAGGACCTGTTGAGTTGTGGAAAACAGAACTCAGCTCCAATCTGTATCTCCATCATCAGATGGATACTGCTGTCTGAGTAGAACCCTGTCACACAGATCATTTATACTTTTCCTTCATTACACAATTCTCATTTGATCTGAGCACTAACATTACTCTTCCCTTGTGGCCAAAAACATCTAGGCAACAAAAACAGGCTAACATCATATGATGTTAGACAGGAGTCTCCATGGACTAGTAGAGGCCTGTGCGTAGGGGGCTTTAGGACACCATCCTCACTTACTTGAAACAACAAAAAAGTTAAAACCTCAAAAGTTATTTATATATTTTAGGGATCTCCAACCTTTTTTGGCGTGTGAGCTACTTTTACACAATGAAAGTACGATTAGTTCACATAGATATTTTCCATGTGTGAATAAGCTTATTTTAAAAAATGCTATTTTACTATATTAACAAGTTGATTTCTCTTTATTATCAATGTTATTAAATTTTTTTTTTTAAATAATTAAAAGGTTGAAGGAAAATAGTGACATTCTGAAAATTAATCAAAACATATTTTATATCACACTCCTGAGCCTTCCTGGTAAGGTCTATTCAGGGGTTCTGGAGAGGAGGGTCCGACGGATTGTTGAACCTTAGTTTCAGGAGGAGCAATGTGGTTTTCGTCCTGGCCGTGGAACACTGGACCAGCTCCATACCCTTAGGGGGTCCTAGAGGGTGAGTGGGAATTTGCCCAACCAAGCTACATGTGTTTTGTGGATTTGGAGAAGGCGTTTGACCGCATCCCTCAGGGGGCCCTGTAGGGTGTACTCCAGGAGTATGGGGTACCAGGCCCTCTGATGCGGGCTGTTAGGTCCCTGTATGACCGGTGTCAGAGCTTGGTCCGCATTGCCTACAGTAATTCGGGCTCATTCCCATTGAGGGTTGGACTCTGCCAAGGCTGCCCTTTGTCACTGATTCTGTTCATAACTTTTGTGGACAGGATTTGTAGGCACAGCCAAGGTGTGGAGGGCATCCGTTTTAGTGGCCTGAGGATCAGGTCTCTGCTTTTTGCAGATGATGTGGTCCTGTTGGCTTCATCAGAACATGATCTTCAGCTTTCACTGGAGCGGTTTGCAGCCGAGTGTGAAGCAGCTGGGACGAGAATCAGCTCCTCTATATCTGAGACCATGGTCTTGATACAGAATAGGGTAGAATGCCTTCTCCGGGTCAGAGATGAGGTCCTGCCCCAAGTGGAGGAGTTTAAGTATCTCAGGGTCTTGTTCACGAGTGAAGGAAAACTGGAGCGTTAGATTGATAGGCGGTGTAATGATGTAGAATTACATTTAATTAATGAGCCATAAGGCGTGGGATTCCATAGGAAATTTGAAATCCACCTTACGGATCGCAGGGTTATTTAAATTTAGATTGGATCTTTTTATTGCAGGGATTAGATAACCGTTACGTATTCACTCAGAGACAACAGAATAGAAAGAGTTAAGTTTAAAAGTCAAGAATTTTATTACTAACAAATTAAACTAGACTGACTTCAAAACTAAATGTATAGTTTAACTAAAAATGAATGAGACGGTGAATGGATGACATGTGATGTAAATCAAAACCAGCAAATCCGAAGAAGCGATTGTTCTGACGGGAACTGAAGATGTTGTTTTTCATGAAGCTTTAGTTAGCTTCAGAAACACATGAGACACCAACAAGCCGGTCTACCTTGCCTTCGGTGGAAGTCCTCTGTAGATCAGGAATATTGAGGTCCAGTGAACCCTCTCTGGAACCGAGCCAGTAGGAAAAGCCACGGTTTCGATCAAACCTGTCTTGAGTTACTTCCGGACACACGACACGTTTATTGGCATCTGGTCAGACTCAAGCCTGGGTCTGGAAGGTGGAGCTTTTGTTCTGAAAGGAGCTGTTGCCGCTGGTTGGTATAGCGACTGGATTTTTCAGCTTGTCGTTGGTTCTTTCGGTTAAAGAGTTTAGATCAGGATTGGCCACTCCGTCACTTTCTCTGGAATGCTTTGAACTGGTGTTAGAGCTGACATGCCATAGTTTTATACTTCGGATGTCATGGTTTATTGTCAAATGAAAATTGCCAAACACCATCAGATCCACGCCTCCGTCAGATCTGTAAGATTCTGATTGGATCAGTGAAAGTAATGTGTTATGTCATTTTAACACTACGTGAAATGAGCCCTGTTGGAACACTTAAAGTCACAGTACTTATTATATTCTATAGGATCATAATAAAGTAATGAATATTTTGATTTCACAGGTCGGTCACATCTTATTTATTGACTAACACTTTGATGGATTAGCTTTATTAAAATAGAGTTCTTTGATTAATTAAAAAGAGTTCATTCTTCGTTCTTCTGTTGAGCTGAAAATAAGCAGGTTAGAAGGAATGCATGAGACCTTGAGACTATTTCTCATGCAGACTAGTCCTGAGCAAAGAAGGGAAAAACACAGTCTTCCGTTCCGTTACATATCCCCCCTTTTCAATGGTACGGTGGTCCGTGCAGAGACCACCTGGCGTTGAACAAACCAGAGTCCTAAAGGGACTCCAATGACAAGGGAAGGTGTAGTTCCCCCGGAAGAGGCCAAAAGTGGTGAGATACGAACCCCACTCCGAAGAACAGTCTATGGTTTCAACAGTCTCGCATAATCCCTTTGGAAGCACACAAGTCAGCAAATTAGTAAGGTATCCACGTGGGATAGTAAGTTGAAGCAGGAGCAAAACTTTACGTATCCACGGGTAATAATTTAAAGCAGGAGTAAAGCTTTACGTATCCACGGGTAATAATTTGAAGCAGGAGCAAAGCTTTACGTATCCACGGGTAATAATTTGAAGCAGGGTAGGGAATAATTCCAACAGTATATTGATCTTTGTAAATGCACTTATCGTGATTCAGTGCGGGAAAGAGAAGCAGGCAGGTCAGGTCTCCAGTTAGCGAAGTATCCCAGCAGCCATGCCGGAACAAACGGTCATCCAGGTCCTACGAGCCGGAACACCCATCAGGAGGAGCGGAATCCAACGACGAGTCCCAGGTCCACCCCCAGGGAAGCGAGGATCATCAGCGAAACTCAGGAGAGGAGAGAGAGCACAGCACAAGGCACCTCAATGTAGACACAACATAATAGCATCTCATGCAAATCAACAAACAAAAAGAAACCTAACACTGTGAGTACCTCTGTACTATGTGTAGGTTTTACGTGAATTAACCTTTAAGTGAAGAAATGGGTGCACTACCACTACGTGTACTGCAAAAAAGGTGGTGCTGAAAGCATAAAATTAATCAAACTCTATCTGGTATCAGAGAAATAACTGCACTAAATAAACTATAAAGATGAGGGGCAAGAATTGGTTGTAGCCCTTTAAGGTAAACTAACTAAGTCAATCATAAAGTCCTCAAACTTAATCACCCTAGCAAAAGTACTATAACAAGATAGTAAGTGTCAAAACACTAAATATGTAAATCAGTGAAGTTAGTAATCCCTAACTGAATGTACACATAAGGAATTATGATTAGTGAAAATAATAAAAAAAAATTGGATAACAGTAATATGTGGACTAAACCCATCTACTGTTAACTACCTGATTACCTAACTTCAGGAACCCACAGCATGTTCATCTCCAATCACCCAAGTCTGCGTGTCATGTATAAACAGGAAAGACAACCATGCACACACACACAAACATACAAACTTGTGTAACTCAAGATAGAGAGCTATGGAACCGACGAGGAGCAAAATCACCCCCCTTTCGAAGTCGGTAAGTTGTTGGTGGTAGAATTGACCAAATTAGTGGAACCCTTGTGCAGTTTGATTTGGTCCCTGTGGACCCATTTGTAGACGGGCTCCTTGTTTGTTTGTTTGGGTAATCTTGATCTGATACACGACTGGAGAGAGCTCATCAGGTATGGGCCTGACAATTTGGGCAAAAGTTTCTTAGCCAGCTTCCCAGAGGTGTTCTTGTTGTTACCAGTTTTAGGAGCGAAAATGTAGAACCAGGCCTCATCACCTATGTTGAGTTCAGAATGTGAGGCCTTCTTATCATAATAGGCCTTCCTGCCTTCAGCTGATTTCTCCAGATTTGTCTGTGCAAACAAGAACACTGCAGGCAGATGGTTCTTCAGGTCCTGCAAATATTGTTTGCTCGTGTAAGCCGGGTCTGCCTCGGACTGAACAGGTTGGTACAGCAGGTGAAGTGGCAGGATCATTTGTCTACCCGTCATCATTTGAAACGGGGAGACACCAGTAGACTCGTGAGGGGTGGCCCGTATGGCCATGAGGACCAATGGAAGCTTCACATCCCAGTCTCGGTGGTCAGAGGACATGGTGGCATTCAAGCAGATCACAGAATACCTCTCACAAAACTGTCTGCTTGACCCTTACCAATCTGGGTTCAAAAAGGGCCACTCCACTGAAACTACTCTGTTAGCAGTAACAGAATCCTTAAAAGAAGCTAGAGCAACAGGCAAATCCTCAGTGCTTATCCTGCTCGATTTATCGGCAGCATTTGACACTGTCAACCATGGCTTCCTTTTGTCCGCACTCTCTACCATGGGCATCACAGAGAAAGCACACGCCTGGTTTGAATCGTACCTCACAGGACGATCATTCAGCGTATCTTGGCTTGGACAGTCCTCTGCCGTGCACCATCTTGCCACAGGAGTCCCCCAGGGCTCTGTACTAGGACCTCTTCTCTTTGCCATATGAACCATCTCACTGGGTGAGATCATTCGATCACATGGCTTCTCCTACCACTGCTATGCAGACGACACCCAGCTCTATCTGTCATTTCCACCGGACGACCACACTGTCTCAGCACGAATATCAAACTGTCTCTCTGACATATCAAAATGGATGAAATCCCACCATCTCCAACTCAACCTCTCTAAAACTGAACTACTTGTTATCCCAGCAAAACCATCCATACAGCACAATATCTCAATCGAGAATAACTTCCTATCTCTGGCTCCTTCAAAGGCAGTTCGAAATCTGGGTGTTGTGAATGATGAAAACCTGGCCTTTAAAGATCATGTTGCCTCTGTTGCCCGTTCATGCCGCTTTGCGCTGTATAACATACGAAAGATCAGACCATACCTAACACAACATGCCACCCAGCTCCTGGTGCAATCTACTGTCATCTCCTGCCTCGATTACTGCAATGCCCTTCTAACTGGTCTTCCAGGCTGTACTGTGAGACCTCTTCAAATGGTCCAGAGCGCAGCAGCGCGTCTGGTCTTCAATCAGCCTAAAAGAGCACACGTCACCCCTCTGTTTATAGAGCTCCACTGGCTACCGCTAGCAGCACGCATCAAATTCAAATTGCTAACACTAGCATACAAAGTCCGAGACAGTACGGCTCCCATCTACCTGAATCCTCTTGCAAAGGCTTACGTCTCGGCCCGGACACTCTGGTCATCACAGGATTGTCGGCTAGCAGTGCCTACACCACGCTCAGGACAATCCAGACTTTTCTCATGCATCGTTCCGCAAATGTGGAATGACTTTCCAAGCACTACCAGAACTGCAGCTTCCTTTTCAATTTTCAAGAAACTCCTGAAGACCCTGCTCTTCAGAGAGCATCTTCTTAACTAGCACCTTGCCTGTACCCGTCCCCCCTCTCTACTGTCCACTCCTTGTTCCCTCCTCTCCATGACTGATGTCAATGTTGTTGTTGTTATTGTTGTTGTTAGCCTCAAGGGCAAAATGCCGATTATCACATGTAAATTGCTTTGGACAAAAGCGTCTGCTAAATACATAAACATAAACATAAACATGTACTTACTTCTTCAAAATGCAGACAACCATTCGTTCATCCTTTCGACCTGGTCAGAAGACTGGGGGCGATGACTAATGTGGAACTTGGCCTTCACATCCAACAGTTTCCAAAGATGTTCCATCACTTCAGAGGTGAAGTGAGTACCCCTGTCCGAGTCAACCCGAGTGGGCAGACCGAACCGGGCAAAGACATGATTCATCAAAAGAATAGCTGTCGTTTTCGCCGTGTCATTAGGTGCTGGTAGACATTCAACCCACTTGGTGAATGCACAGGTCATGGTCAAGATGTATTTATTACCCCTGCTGGACCTGGTCAGAGGCCCCACCCAATCGAATTGCAAGTCTGACCACAGAGTGGACAGTCCCTTTTTCTGTAGGGGAGCTCTGTATGCGGGGTTGGATGGCTGAAACTGACAACAAATCAAACAACGCTGGACGTGGTCTGACACGTCGCGACGCATCCCTGGCCAATAAGCAACCTGGCTCAGGGCATTGAACGTGGCCTTGACACCTTTGTGTCCGGCGGAGGGAGAGTCATGAGCTTGCATCATCATGTCCCCCCTTAGTGGATGTGGGGCGATGAGGACAGGCGGCAAAGGAGGCTTGGTGGCGTGCATCAGCAACCCTTCAACCATTCTCAGCGTGATCCGAACACGAAAGAGAGCACGGAGCTCAGGAACGGAGTCAAGCTCGGCGGAAGAAGGCAGATGAGTTGTAGGATCAGAAAGGTACAGGATCATCCTGCTTATAGCAGGGTCCTGGGACTGAAGACTGACAAGATTGTTACCAGAAAAAACAGGTTGAACGGACACCATACCCTCAGATGGTTTGGAGGTAGATGCGTTAGCGGCCTGAGCTCGAGTCACGACACACACACGGGGTGGGTCAGACCAAGAAGACACATCCTCAGGAAGCAGAAAGGGGTTGAAGGCCCATGGAGTACCATCGGCCGCGCCCTGTTTGGCAAGAGAGTCTACAAGGTCGTTCAGATCCTTATCAGTTCCGGGTGCACGAGAATGTCCTTTGACTTTACGCCAATAAACGTGCATGTCATGTGCCGTCACTAGGGCGTCACACGCCATGAAGAGGTCCTGATGTGTAACGGGCTTCCGGTTAGAGGTTTAGAACCCGTTACTATTCCAAGAAGGTAGATGACAAATGAAACGCGTATAGTCCGAGTCAGTGCAAATCACCAGCTCACGGATGCCACGGTCCACAGCATGTTGTAGTACTATCAAGATCCCAGCCACTTCTGCAAACTGTGAGGTCTTAGAACCCAACCAGTAAGATCGGGAGTCCTTCTGGTCAGCGTTCAACCAGACGACACCTACGCCTGCACTAGTCGTAGGACCATGTCGAAAGGATCTGCCATCGACGTACAAGGTTTGCAAGTCCACACAGAGAGACTGATAGAAGTAGTGGTGGTTGGGGTTTTGAAGAGTCTGAGGAGGGCTAGCTGGCGGGACTGACGCGGCAGCGTCGTCCGAACAGTGTTGGCATGCAGCCAAACCCATGCCAAGAAGGCTACGTCGGTTCTGGGCGTAGCGTACTTCGATGTCGAAGCTTTGAAGAGCCAGCAGCCATGACATGATTCGCGCATTGGTCACCACAACATCTCTGATGCTCTGACTGTTAAGGAAGGTCACTGGCTGGTGCTGCGTCTCAATGATGATTTTCTGTCCACCAATGTAGCTAGAAAAGTGTTTCACCGCCCACATGGTGGAAAGCAAAGATTTTTCACAGCCAGAGTACTTCAACTCAGGACCGGACAAGAGCTTACTAGCACAGGCTACGACACGCCTGTCGCAGTCATATACTTGGTAGGGACCGGCACTCAAACAGTGAGCTGAGAAACCGACCTCAAGGTGGAACTCCTTGTCGCAATCGGGGAGTGCCAAGCATGGAGCTGAGCATAACGCAGACTTCAGGTCATCCATGGCCTGTTGATGCTGCTCAGTCCACTCGAAAGGCACACCCTTCTTCAGTAGTTTAGTCAGAGGTCTCGCTATCTCAGCGTAATGTTCTACGAACTGGCGCGAGTAGTTGCACACCCCTAGGAAGCTCCGAGGTTCAGAGACGTTTGTAGGAGGTGTGATGGTGGCCACACCTTGAATTCTGCCAAGTTGAGGCTGCACTCCCTGTGGTCCCACAAGGAGGCCAATAAACTGATCCTGTGACCTGCACCACTGACCTTTGGTTAGAGGAATCTTTGCACCTGCAGCTGTGAGCTGACCCATGGCATGGTCCAGCTCGGACAGGTGGTCATCCAAGGTATGCTTACGAACAAGAATGTCGTCGACATAGATGAGGGTACCTCGCTCTCGAGCATCAGGGCAGGCTTTGTCCAAGAAAATGTTGAACTCAGCTGGCGAGTTGAAATAACCAAAAGGACACCGAGTGACAACAGAGGTGCCTATTGGGGCCAGTAGGGGAGCTGGCCCCCTGGAGGGCTAAGCCCAACCAGCCATTCCTCCCCATCCCCGCATATTTCTCTCCTCCTGCTCCCTCACATCATCACACAAACATACACATAGGACCTTGGGGGGTAGGCAAGTCAGGGAGTGTGGGTATGGACCCCATTTCCGCATTCCTGTGGAAACCTGCCCCCCAATTTTATTTGCACCTTATACACTTCCACTGACGACATTCCACACAAACACACACTTAGGGCCTTGGGAGTGAGCACATTCAACGGCATTTGGCAGGGGGATTTTTCAGCCTCCTCCCGAGTGCCGGTGCCCACTTCCAATTTTAAACCGCACTTAGACACTGATGGCTGAGGGTGTAAGTGGGGTGGTGCAGTGGCATCAGCTGGCATATGCTGGATGATGCCCGCACTGCCCACTCACCACAGCCATGGAATACACCTCATGATCACACAACACTATATTGGAGCAGGCGGAGGGAGACTAGGGGTCTTAGCCACCTCTGTTGTTGCTAGGCTTCCTGGGGCTGGAGGCTAGGAGGGAGATCTCGCCGCCTGGTTGGGGTCTGGGGTGGTGGGTTGCTGTGCTCAACGTTGGGCGGGGGAGCCTGCTCATCAGCACCCCAGCAGAAAGGGTCAAACTCTGGTTACCGGTGATGGTTGTACCCAATGTGCAGCAGTACCGGGACCAGAGTGAATAGGGTGTGTATGGGGAGCATGAGTGGGTGTCCGGCGTGCATTTTTGTAAGTCTTGGGTTGTATGTGCATGTGTGAGAATGAGGGAGGGAGCGTGTGACTGTGTTTGTGTATGACTGTATATGTCAAGTGGGGCCTTTGGGTCCTCCCCTCTCCTGGAACTTCTCTTTATGATATAGATCTCTGTCCCCCCTCCCCCTGCCACACCTGGTGTGGGGGCTTGTGCCTTGGTCTGCCTGAGTGTTCGTGGCAACCGGGTCTGGGGGTTTAAGATTTTAGCATCTGCCTGTTAGATCCCGGTGGCTGCCTGGTGGGGTCTGGGTCCCTGGGCTCTGCTGGGTCCCCGACGGGGGTGGTCGCCCCTGGGTTCCGGGTCGCTGGGTTCCGGGCTCGGCCGGCTAGGGGGTGGGAGGCTGCGGGCGGGCCTGTGGGCTTGCCGCTGATATCTCCAGGGACTCTGCCGGCTGCTGGTTGTGGCCCCCCGAGGCGATCCTCTGTGCCTCTCGAGGGGGGCAGGGGCCTTCCTGGTTGCAGTCTCCTTGGGGTTCCTGCGTTCTGGGGCAGCGCCTGGATCTCTGGGACTTGGAGCTCCCCCCGTCTCCTGCGCATCTTTGGGGGGCGGATCTGTGGTCCCTCACACTCTCTGTTGGGTGCTCCTATAGAAAAACCTTAAATAAACAAGCGCGTGTACACACACAGGTGCTCACATGGTGCTCTCAAAAGTATGGGCTTGGGCACGTTAAACATAGGTCTTAAGACTATGGTGGGCACTTAATGCGTTGTGATTTATTATCGTGATTCTTCAGTTAAGCAATATTGATTATATATATATATATTTTCTTTTCATCAAGTTGACGCAGTGATAGGTAGATCTTGTTGTATTGTTGTTGTGTCCCTTTTTTTGTGTCCCTTTGTTTTTTTTTGTCTTTTTTTTCTGCAGGTCTAGAAGCAGACTCTTGTTCATTTTTGTTTATTTTTGTGGACCCCCCCCCCCCCCTCTCCCCACCTTTTCTTTTCCTTTCTCTTTCACCTCTGTCTCCGTGTCTGGTCGGAATTACAAATCATTCAACAACAATACCAATAAAGTTTTAAGTATCAGGCGTGACATTAAAAGCAAACGCTTTGATGCTCCACCTGAGAATAAATCTGTAAGGCTTGTCACCAGCATTCAGACATCAATTCTGCTTGCTTCACAGCCAGACAGGACACGTTAAGAAAAAAAAAAAAAAGGTGCACTGGCGGTTAGCAAAGGAGAAGGCTAGTTTGTGTTGGTCCGATTTATGGACAGGAATTGTCCAAAATCCAGACGCAATGTCAAGGGTGGAGAAGTATTTAGCATCTTTCACTTTTGGAAGTTCTTGTGGCCAGGCGCGCCATCGGCCACCTAGACAAGGGAACCTGTTTGTTGAGTTGCCTGTAGTCAATGGTTAGTCGCCACTTACCATTAGGCTTCTTTACTGGCCACAATGGAGCAGTGTAGGTGCTGTTGCAGGGTCGGATAATCCGTTTAGCCAAGAGGCTTTCAATGATTTCCTGGACTGGTCCGTGGGACACCAGGGGAATCTTGTATTGACGCACAAAAGTCGGCGCAGCGTGTGGCAGTGTAGGAATCTTGACTTCATGGATAGTGGTTAGACCACAGTCCAAGGAGTCAAGTGAAAGAAAATCTTTGTATTTTAACAAAAGTTGTCGTAGTTTGTCTCGCTCTGCCTCGTTGGTAAGAGCATCTGCTTGGTCCACGACCTGTTCAATCTGAGACAGAACATCAGAGGGAGTCTCTGGTGGCTTTGAGCATGGCAGTGAGCATGCGGTTCCCCCACTTTCAGGAGCACTTACCACTAGGCAGTGTGAGTCGGGGAAAGGCGGTGGAATGAACGTTTTAGGCTTTCTAACACATGCCATCAGTTCTCCGCCCTTGATGTCGATCAAAACGTCCAAGCGCTTCAAAAGGTCCATACCTATGAGCAAGGGCATGGTCATTCTCTCACAGACGTAGGCGGGATGTGTCAAGCTCATGGACGCTATTGTGACCTGGAGCAGAGTCTTAGAAGACAAGAGCACTGGAGAATCAGAGAAAACACGGATAGTTAATGCACATGGAATCAGAAGAAGAAGAAGAAAATATCATTTCTATAGCGCCTCTCAAGATAAAAATCACGAGGCGCTTCACAAAAACAAAAACAAAAAAATGTAGAAATATAAAAAAGCATTTAGAAAATGTTTAAAAATATATTTAAAATGAGCAAAATGAGCAATTGCAATTTAAAAGAAAAAATGTTAAGAAAGCGAGAGAGTGAACAGGAAAGAGGGAAATCAGTGGATCCTGAGGAAGGTGGAATAGGTGGGGAGAGCAGAATAAAGAGAGAGTGGTTGAAGAAGGTCATACAAAAGCCAGTTTGAACAAGTGAGTCTTCAGCTGCTTTTTGAAGGATACCACTGAGCCCACTGATCTCAGAGTCTGGGGTTCCAGAGTCTGGCGGCCACAGCAGCAAATGATCTGTCACCTTTGGTCTTTAACCTGGTGCTTTGCACAACCAGTAGGCTTTGATCACTGGACCTCAGGGACCTGCTGGGGGTGTAGGGACTAAGAAGTTCACCAATGTAAGATGATGCTTGTCCATGTAAGGCCCTATAGACCAGAACCAGGATCTTGAAATGAACCCTGAAGTTGACTGGCAGCCAGTGAAGCTGGAGGAGAAGCGGGGTGATGTGGGTGTATTTGGAGGACTTGGTCAGAAGCCGAGCACAGGCATTCTGAACCACCTGTAGACGGTTCAGGGAGGTTCTGCTCAGACACGTGAAGAGAGTTACAGTAGTCTAAGCGTGAGAAGATGAAGGTGTGGATAACTGTCTCAAGTTCAGAGCGAGACAGAATGGGACTCAGCTTAGCAATGTTCCTGAGATGGAAGAAGGAAGAGCGAACAAGAGAACTGACATGAGAATCCAGGGTGAGAGCTGGGTCAAAGGTCACGCCAAGATTCCTGACAGAAGGTTTGGTGTGGGAAGCAAGCTGACCAAGAGAGTCTTTGACTCTGGGAACCAGCTCGTCTGGGGCACAGATGAGGATCTCAGTCTTATCTTCATTCAGCTGAAGAAAGCTCCCAGCCATCCAGGTTTTGATAGAGTCTAAGCAGGTGTGTAACAGCTGCAACTTAGACATCTCATGGGGCTTAAAGGAGATGTACAGTTGGATGTCATCTGCATAAAGATGGTAGGAGATTCCTTTGAAGGAGCTCAGGATGTGCTGCAGAGGAAGCAGATAGAGGAGGAAGAGTAGAGGCCCCAGCACAGAACCTTGTGGGACACCATGGGTAAGAGAGGTGGTGGAGGACCTAAACTTGGAGACGACCACAGAAAAGGAGCGCTCAGAGAGATAAGAGGAGAACCACTCCAGAACAGTTCCTGATAGTCCTACCCAGTCTCAGCCTCTCCAGTAGCAGGTGATGGTCAACAGTGTCAAAGGCTGCAGTCAGGTCCAGCAGGACCAGAACAGAACAGTCCCCTGCATCACTGTGAGTCAGAAGGTCATTAGAGACCCTAAGAAGAGCTGTTTCAGTAGAATGAGCTCTACGAAAACCTGACTGGAAGCTATCAAAGATGTTCTGTTCATCAAGAGCAGCTGTGAGTTGTTTAGCCACAACCTTTTCCAAGATCTTGGAGATGAACGGAAGTTTAGAGATGGGTCTGAAGCTGCTATGGAGAAAGGGGTCGAGACTCGGTTCTCTAAGAAGCGGGTGTATTACAGCATTCTTAAAGTAAGAAGGGACCTGACCGGAAACCAGTTCTGGCAGGCGCACGCCCCCCCTTACATCCAAGCAGATGCGGTCATAAAGAGGCTTGCTCATGAGTGTAATATCTGAACCCATGTCTAACAATGCGTTGCAGGAACACACCTGTTGCACAATGACTTTTACTGTGGGCTTACCACCCTCCCCCATGGCAGGAGAGGTCCCAGCAGTATTTCGTCAAGTTCGGCATCAGGGGAATCTGGGCTATTGTCCGTGGGGGTGTCACTGATCATCAATGTGGATGGAGCGAATTGCGGTTTCCTGTAAGTCAGAGCCGTTTAAAACGTCAGATTGCAGCATTCTCGTTTTATCTGGCGGCAGATCGGCCGAACACGGGGTTGCGGCCCCTCCCACCTGAAAATCATTTACAAAATCTTGGATTCTTGTGACATCCTGTTGCAGATTGCAAAGCTGGGATTTCATGCTTCTCATATCAGCCAACTGCGTTTTGGAATCGTTTCTCATCTGTAGTATGAGGGATGTTAGTTGTTTAATTTCCTCTGAGCTCATTTTAATCAATGTTACTGGTCCTTTGATTTGTTAGTAAATTAATGGAAGCTGAACAAAAAACAGTTCTTACCCGCTGATTATAAATGAACTTCTTATATGAGAAATTTTGTGTATTGAATGAACATTCAGTCAAAACCGTTGTTGGGGTAATTAGGAGCGAGTAATTAGTAATTAATTAATTACTTTTGGATTCTTCAATAAATTCTGTAAATATGGGAATATTTACCGAGTTATTAATTGATTAAGATACTCTTTAGGAATCTTCGGGGCACCATCCCTTTAATTAGAAAGGGAAATGAATCCAAAACTCTTATCAGTCTATCAAGAAGATGTGAATCCTAGGAGCAGAAATTTCAACCAACACAAAGTCTTGAGGCAAAATCTGAATTTTATAACATTTAATTAAACAAGGAGATTAATAATGCAAAACAATTTGATATAATTGGAGATGTGTGTGTGTGTGTGTGTGTGTAATGGAGGATGTCCCCACAAACACTAAAAACACGTATGAGTGTGTGTGTGTGTGTGTGTGAATGATTGCTTCGTCCTCCCAGAGCACTAAAAACATGTACGTATGTGTGTGTGTGTGTGAGATGGAGGATGTATGAATGGGGCTTTGTTTTCCCAGGTGTGTGGGGAGTGTGTGTGTCTGATAAGGCTGGAGGATGTGTGTGTGATTTTTCTTCTCTCTCAGATGCAGGCAAAGGAATTAGACTTAGTGACTTAAAAATCACAATAAAACTTAACTTTAACACTTAAAAAGTTGACAAAACACTTCAGAAAGATTGAAAAACAACAAAGGTCACTAATTATTTAATCTAAACAGAGTCGGTAGCCTGGCCACAGCTTACCGACAGTAACCCAGATTAAATAAACAATAAACAAAAGATCTTACTTCACGGTATATATCTATAACGTGTTTGATTACGGAAGATAGGGAAAACAGTTTGATAATTCGAAGCAAGTCACGCGGTCGACTGCTTATCTTGGTCTAGAAGAGACGAGAAAAGGTAAAAGTTTAAATGAAATAAAACTTGCAGGAGCAAAATCCTCTCTGAGCGAAGGCAAGGCGTCCCTTGTGAAGTTCGCTGGTCAGATGTGATTTACGCTTCTCCTCCCACGAGTGTCTCTCCACGGGCTGGACACAGAGAGAGCAAAGTTTCTTTTTGTTGTGAGTTTGATAACTTACAACGTCTCCGTGAGCTTGATGGTTTTGGAGTTGCTTTTCCAGCGGCTCAGTGTTCGCACTCTTCAGCCTCCAGGCCTCGTGCGTGCTTGAGTTGAATGGAGCTGGAGCAAGCAGCGTGTCCTTTACACCAGTGCAACTGGTACACAAGAACAGTTAAGTTTCGTTTTTCGTTGAAACTTATAGTTTTTGAGCTGGTTGTTGTGGTGATGTCATAACATTGTTTCCCTATGCAAAGCATCATGGGAAATGAAGTGTCTTTTGGCGCTGATGTTTAATATCTGCTTTTCAAAGCAAATTTAGAACAGTCTTTTGGAGAAAATTACTGCAGCAATTTCTCATGAGGGCATACCCTCAACACCGTTAAGTAATTACACAAATATCACTCTCTACTGACCTTACCAAAGATGGCTGGTCGAAGCTATGAGCTGACCACACTCAAAATGGCTGTGAAGCTGTGGTCTGACCACTCTCAAGATGGCGGTTTGATGCGCATGTGCCGTCCGTCACCTGGAGGTTAGCACAGTTGTAGCCGAGTCCGTGTCTCTCACCGAAATGTTTAAAAAAACACGCTAAATTTACTCGACCAAATCGAATTTATTTGTCCCTTTGTGGGTAGCGGATTTAGAAGACAGAAGCTGTGTCGAACGATTTGCGGCCACGGTTTGCAAAGTCCGTTGTTGCCGAAACCGAAAGCTAAGCTGTACCGGTCTGTCATGGTGAACAGAGAGCTGAGTCAGAAGGCGAAGATCTCGATTTACCGGACGATCTACGTTCCTGCCCTCACCTATGGTCATGAGCTTTGGGTAGTGACCGAAAGAACGAGATCGTGGGTACAAGCGGCCGAAATGAGTTTTCTCCTAAGAGTGGCTGGGCTCTCCCTTAGAGATAGGGTGAGAAGCTCGGTCATTCGGGAGGGGCTCGGAGTAGACCCGCTGCTCCTCCACATCGAGAGGCTAGGCTTAAAACATTTTTTATTTTATAGGGCCTATGGTTTGAAGAGGAATAAAAACCACACACTTCAATCTGCGAAAATGTAGTATTTATTCAAGCTTTCGGTCAACAGAGGTTCATCAGGAATTGTAAATGCTCATACAGAGAGTTCCTATTAAAGGAAAAAAAACAGCTGATGTCGAACACCTGTGTCAATTCCACACAGCAAGGCATTATGGGGGTTGGAGTCCCTTTCACATAACATAGTGCCTTGACACAAGAAGTTAGCAAAATCTTATAAAAACACTTCCAAATCATCTATCAAGAGAAAGAGATTAAAATGTTGCAGGCATCAAGCTGGAAAAGCCATAATAGAGCAAGGCAATAAAGTTACAAGTCACCATATATATTATCTTATATTTAGAGAAATACAGACATTTCAAAGTCCTCATTCAGTCCCAGTGGTTGGAGCATATTAAGAGTGTAGATCCAGAACAGTTCCCTTTGACAATGTTTTTTTTATCTATGTTACCTTCTCTGTGTAAAGAGATAGGTTCAATCCCCTAGAATCTAAGTGAAGATACAGGATGTGAACAATCATGGAAATGACGTGCTACTGGATAGTTCAAATCCTTACGTCTGAGCTCTTATGTTCATTGATTCTTTGTTTAAGTGGTCTAGTTGTTTTACCAATACATACTTTATCAAAGGGTCATTTCCACAAATAAATTACATTTTTTGAATTACACGTAATAATGCCCTTTACAAAAAATCTTTTTCCTGTTCTAGGATGTCGAAATTCAGGAGTTTTCACAGTATTGTGACACTGAGCAAAGTTTCCACAGGGGTAATTTCCAAACCGCAGAGGAGCAAGAGTTAACTGTTTTGGTGGATGCAGGCTGTTAGCTTTCACAACTTTATTTATATTTGGACCACTCATTTAAACAAATAAAGGTGGATGTTGAAAAACGCCTTTTAGGGATGGGTCTACGACCAGAATGTGCCAATGTTTTAAAATGGTTTGCTTTATTATGTAAGCCTGGGGAGTAAAGGTAGTTATACATGTAACAGAGTGTTGTTTTTCTTTATTTGTACTTTTTTTTTTAAAGTTCAGGTTTAGGTTTGGACAATGCAGCAACATACGCCTCCTCATTGCACTGATTAGAGTAACCTCTATCTAGAAAGCGTTGTTTCATTTCTACACTCTTCTCATTATAATTTTCATCAGAGTGGCAGACGCCTTGGTCTGAATAATTGACTTTTAGGAAGACCATATTTGAAAGAGCCTGGATGAGAACTAGAAGCAAGCAAGAGTGTATTACGGTCAGTTGTTTTCCAATATGATGTAAATAGACGGCCGTTGTTTATTTCGACCCACATATAAAGGAACGGGACACGTACAAAATCAGAATGCAGGGGAAATATTAAATCCAGATTACAGCCATTTAGGAAAGACACAAAATTGTTAACTTCGTCATTAATCCCTTGAAAAAGACAAAATATATCATCCAAATATCTAAACCATTTAAGAATTTTATGGTGGAATAAATTTATTAGTGGATTGAAGACAAAAGTCTCTAAAAAAACCCATACATAGGTTGGGATAGTCTGGGGCAAAGGTGGAACCCATAGATGTTCCCTTTAATTGTAAGTAAAAGTCCCCAATGAAGGAGAAGATGTTGAATCTCAATACCATTGATGCCATTTGAATGATAATTCTTTGCAAGGTGAGTCTGTATGGTTCAGTAGGTAGAAACCTAGGCCTCTGTCATGGGAAATATTGGTATAGAGGCTTTCTACATCAAGGGTGACCAATGCAGTATATTTTTGAATATACTGAATTTCTGAGATTTTATTGATAAAATCTGTAAAATATTTAATATAAGATGGAAGATTTTGTACATATGGTTTAATGAAATGATCAACAAAATCTGTTAGGGGTTGTAGAAGAGAATATTACTGGCTACAATAGGTCTACCCTTAGGATTAACTAAACTTTTATGGATTTTAAGTAACATGTAGAAAACTGGATCATTCAGTTGGCAATAAGCTTCTTTTTTGTAGTCATCCATATTCTGTATGACAATTGCACCCCCTTTTTCTGCAGGTTTAAAAAAGGGAAGATCAAAGTGTAACAAAATGCAGTCCAATCACACAACTAAAAGATCCTGTAATACCTGCTCCACCAGCACACCTTTTCGTCTTCCATCACCATAATCTTCCCCGTCACAATTCTGTCTGCCCCCTCAAATATGCCAGCCTAGAACCTTCCCTGCTCTCTACATACATTTATGTTTATAATGTAGGAAATGAAGAAAACTATTTTCTCCTTCACTGGACTTTAGATTTTAGAATTGTAAACTGTTCAGGAGGTTGTACGTCCCTCAGTCCACTGTATCTACAGTATGTTGGCCTCACAGGAGCCGGGCTTCAGGATCTGTAAAGTTACAATATGTTTAACAGCTTTTCTGAACCAGGGATAAAACATGGCATAGATCAGAGGGTTTAGACAGGAGTTAAGATAAATGAGAAGGAATAAGAATGATACAAATGTTGTAGTTGTAAAACTATCTATAAAATAAAAGCAGCAGTAATATGGACAGAAACACATCAGATACACAACAACAAGAACACCCAGTGTTCTGGCTGCTTTTAGCTCTGATTTCTTTGTTTGTTGTTGCACTGAAAGCTGAAGGGTGACACTTCTATTGTGAGAGTACATGGCACGAGCCTGAGTCACAGCCACCACAAATACTCTCATATACAGAACTATGATGACTGTAACTGGAAATAAAAAGGATATAAACAGATCAAAAGTTCCTACAAAATAATCTGCAGATACTGTACATTCTCCAATGCATGAATTACTCCTGCCTGGCTGAATCAGCTCATCTTTTAAGTAGAACATTTCATAGAAAGCAGCACAGCTCCAACAGAGACAAACACAGTGTTTCATTCTTGGTAAGGTTATTCTGGTGGGATAATGCAGAGGGTAACAAATAGCCACATAGCGATCAGCTGATATGAGAACAATGGTTCCAATTGAAGCACTGAGAGAAACAGAGGCAACATAATAGTAAAATAAACATGTGATATTACCGAGAATCCAGCATTTTGTCTTTCTAAAGATTTCAAATGGAATGATTAAAAAGCCAATAAGGAAATCTGACACAGCCAGAGAGAGGATGAGGATGTTAGAAGGTTTCTGGAGCTTCCTACAAGGAAACAAAGTCAGTCAGTGAGGTTAAAATAACTTATGCAGCATAGAAACACATTCTAATCAGAAAAATAATATTGATAAATGTGATGTTTTTCTTTTTAATACCTGCCTGAAATAGGAGACTGAGATTATGATGAGGAGGTTTAGAACTGCTGTGATCAGAGAGAAGAAGGACAACACGATGTTCAGGAGGACAGCTTCAGACCAGTGAGGTGTTGGCCTCCTGCAGGACCTGTTGAGTTGTGGAAAACAGAACTCAGCTCCAATCTGAATCTCCATCATCAGATGGATACTGCTGTCTGAGCAGAACCCTGTCACACAGATCATTTATACTTTTCCTTCATTACACATTTCCAATTTCATCTGAGCACTAACATTACTCTTCCCTTGTGGCCAAAAACATCAAGGCAACAAAAACAGGCTAACATCATATGATGTTAGACAGACGTCTCCATGGACTAGTAGAGGCCTGTCCGTAGGGGGTTTTAGGTCACCATCCTCACTTACTTGAAACAACAAAAAAGTTAAAACCTCAAAAGTTATTTATATATTTTAGGGATCTCCTTTTTTGGCATGTGAGCTACTTTTACACAATGAAAGTATGATTAGTTCACATACATACTTTTCATGTGTGAATAAGCTTATTTTAATAATGCTATTTTACTATATTAACATGCATTGCATTCACAAGTTGATTTCTCTTTATCATCAATGTTATTAAAACATGTTTTAAATATAATTAAAAAGTTGAAGGAAAATAGTGACATTCTGAAAATTAAACAACACATATTTTTTATCACACTCCTGAGCCTTCCTGGTAAGGTCTATTCAGGGGTTCTGGAGAGGAGGGTCCATCGCATTGTTGAACCTAAGATTCAGGTGGAGCAATGTGGTTTTCGTCCTGGCCGTGGAACACTGGACCAGCTCTATACCCTTAAGGGATCCTGGAGGGTGCGTGGGATTTTGCCCAACCAGTCTACATGTGTTTTGTGGATTTGGAGAAGGCGTTTGACCGCATCTCTCGGGGTGCCCTGTGGGGTGTACTCTGGGAATAAGGGGTACCAGGCCCTCTGATGCGAGCTGTTAGGTCCCTGTATGACCGGTGTCAGAGCTTGGTCCGCATTGCCGGCAGTAAGTCGAGCTCATTCCCAGTGAGGGTTGGACTCTGCCAAGGCTGCCCTTTGTCACCAATTTTGTTCATAACCTTTATGGACAGGATTTGTAGGCACAGCCAAGGTGTGGAGGGCAGTGATGCGGGCATTGTACCGGTCTCTCGTGGTGAAGAGAGCTGAGTCATAAGGCGTAGATCTCGATTTACCGGACGATCTACATTTCTGCCCTCAACTATGGTCATGAACTTTGGGTAGTGACCGTAAGATCGAGATCGCGGATACAAGCGGCCGAAATGAGTTTTCTCCGAATAGTGGCTGGGCTCTCCCTTAGAGATAAAGTGATAAGCTCGATCATTCGGGAGGTGCTCGGAGTAGACACTAGTGATGTGTCGGCCGCGAATGAACCTGCTCTAAGAGCCGGCTCTTTGAAGTGAACAACGGGAGCCGGCTCATTATTGAGAGCCGTCCCCTCCCCTCCCCCTCCCCTCTTGCTTTGGTGAAAGATACAGGCGATTGGTCAACAAGTGTAACTGTGTGTCCAGACTGTCCACACTTAGAGCAGTAGGGGCGGGGAAGAGGGACGATCAGACTCAGACACACAGCAGAGCACATGCGGGTGGAGGGAGACGAGAGGGAATGAGGAGGAGGAAAAGGGCGAGCAAGAGAGAGGAGAGTGCGACGAAGACGGTGAGAAAATGAGTGCCAGCAGGCGGAAAGTGGAGATTTCTTAAAGTGTTCAATTATTAAATCCATAGAAGTGATAAAAATTTGATATATTGTATTTTTTTACATTAGTAAATCATTTTACATATAGTGTTTCATTATTTTGGTTATAAATGTACTCTACGCAACAGAAAATCTGAGGAGCCACTTGGGACCCGAAGAGCCGTCTCGTTTTGGTGAGCTGAGCCAAAAGAACCGGCTCTCTAAAAAGAGCCAGAATTCCCATTAGTAGTAGAAACGCTGTTCCTCCACTTCGAGAGGAGCCAGTTTAGGTGGCTCGGGCATCTGGTCAGGATGCCTACTGGACACATCCCTGGTGAGGTTTTCCGGGCATGTCCAACCAGGAGGAGACCTAAAGGTAGAGCCAGGACAGGGTGGAGGGACTATGTCTCTCACCTGGCCAGGGAACGCCTTGGGTTTTCTCTGGAGGAGCTGGCCCAAGTCGCTGGGGAGAGGGAAGTCTGGGTCTCTTGCCTTAGGCTACTGCCCCGCGACCCAACTCTGGATAAGTGAATGAAAATGGTTGGATGGAACATATTTTTTAACTGGTCAGATAATGAAACACAAATCTATGTCGTGCGAATATTTTAAATGGATCAGTAACATAACTTTTTGAGAACACGGGAACAGCTAACCTGTTCTTGCTCAGTCTCTGATGCTGTGCTCTGCCCATAGCCTCAGCAGCAATGTCAGCTTTTCATAGTATTCAGCTATTTTATCATAAATGAACAAATACTTCCAAAACCTATCAAATGTCTTGGTAACACTTTACAATAATGATCCCAAAATTGGCTCACCTAATGAGGAACTAATGATAAATGAATCAGGATTTAATGGTTGCCTAAGCTTCACAACCACTCCATGGTGGACTTATTAGCTGATTCTTGAATGATTACATAATGGTTGGTTGTACGAGTTGGCAGATGGCTGAAGGATCAGAGGAGACATTTGTTACCAAAAAACAGCACTTTATTCTCCACTCAACTCCTAACTACTGAATCACCATGACAACTCAGTAATTTACATCATAGGTACACTTCAACTGTGAGAGACAGAATGTGAAAAAAATCCATGAATTCACATGGCAGGATTTTAAAAGAATTTATTTGTAAATCAGGGTGGAAAATAAGTATTTGGTCACTTCAAACAAGGAAAATCTCTGGCTCTCACAGACCTGTATCGTCTTCTTTAAGAAGCTTTTCTGTCCTCCACTCGTTACCTTTATTAATGGCCCCTGTTTGAACTCATTATCTGTATAAAAGACACCTGTCCACAGCCTCAAACAGTCAGACTCCAAACTCCACTATGGCCAAGACCAAAGAGCTTTCGAAGGACACCAGGAAAAGAATTGTAGACCTGCACCAGACTAGGAAGAGTGAATCTACAATAGGCAAGCAGCTTGGTGTGAAAAAATGAACTGTGGGAGCAATTATCAGAAAATGGAAGACATACAAGACCACTGATAATCTCCCTCGATCTGGTGCTCCACGCAAGATCTCATCCCGTGGGGTCAAATTGATCATGAGAACGGTGAGCAAGAATCCCAGAACCACACGGGGGGACCTGGTGAATGACCTGCAGAGAGCTGGGACCACAGTAACAAAGGTCACCATCAGTAACACACTACAATGGCAGGGAATCAAATCCTGCAGTGCCAGACGTGTTCCGCTGCTGAAGCCAGTGCATGTCCAGGCCCGTCTGAAGTTTGCCAGAGAGCACATGGATGATACAGCAGAGGATTGGGAGAATGTCATGTGGTCAGATGAAACCAAAGTAGAACTTTTTGGTATAAACTCAACTCGTCGTGTTTGGAGGAAGAAGAATATTGAGTTGCATCTCAAGAACACCATACCTACTGTGAAGCATGGGGGTGGGAACATCATGCTTTGGGGCTGTTTTTCTGCTAAGGGGACAGGACGACTGATCCGTGTTAAGGAAAGAATGAATGGGGCCATGTATCGTGAGATTCTGAGCCAAAACCTCCTTCCATCAGTGAGAGATTTGAAGATGAAACGTGGCTGGGTCTTCCAACATGACAATGATCCCAAACACACCGCCCGGGCAACAAAGGAGGGGCTCCGTAAGAAGCATTTGAAAGTCCTGGAGTGGCCTAGCCAGTCTCCAGACCTCAACCCCATAGAAAATCTATGGAGGGAGTTGAAAGTCCGTGTTGCTCGGCGATAGCCCCAAAACATCACTGCTCTCGAGAAGATCTGCATGGAGGAATGGGCCAAAATACCAGCTACTGTGTGTGCAAACCTGGTAAAGACCTATAGTAATCGTTTGACCTCTGTTATTGCCAACAAAGTTTATGTTACAAAGTATTGAGTTGAATTTTTGTTATTGACCAAATACTTATTTTCCACCCTGATTTACAAATAAATTCTTTAAAATATATGAATATTTGAATATTTTAAATGGATAAGTAACATAACTTTTTAAGAACACAGGAACAGCCAGCCTGTTCTTGTTCAGTCCCTGACGCTGTGCTCTGCCCATAGCCTCAGCAACAATGTCAGCTTTTCATAGTATTCAGCTATTTTATCATAAATGAACAAATACTTCCAAAACCTATCAAATGTCTTGGTAACACTTTACAATCATGATCCCAAAATTGGCTCACCTAAAGAGGAACTAATGATAAATGAATAAGGATTTGATGGTTGCCTAAGCTTCACAACCACTCCATGGTGGATTTATTGAATGATTATGCACCAAACTACAGTTCAGAATACCCACCATTTTTGGAGACTTTGGAAGGGGTTCTGGAAAGTGCTCCTTCCAGTGACTCCCTCGTTCGGCTGGGGGTCTTTAACGCTCACGTGGGCAACGACAGTAAGACCTAGAGAGGTGTGGTTGGGAAGAACGGCACAGCGAACTGAATTCAAGCTGTGTTTTGTTATTGGACTGGTGTTCATATGTGCTCTTGGCACCAGGATACCTTAGGCCGCAGCTCGATGATCGACTTTGTTGTTATTTTGTCTGATCTGAGGCCGCATGTCTTGGACACATGGGCCAAGAGAGGGGCGGAGCCAGTTTATGAAGAAGTTCTCAAAACCAAATGTATGTAAAGTTGCAAATTAGAACTTCCAGTTAACTCTATCAAAAGCCCTTTCTGCATCTAGAGATAATATACTAGTTTCTATGTTTCTACTGTAAGAGAAACCTATCAAATTAAGTAATCTACGTGAGTTTGTGGATGACTGTCTACCCTTGATGAAACCAGTTTGGTCAGGGTGTATAATGAAGGGGGTTATCTTTAATCTTTTTGCCAGGGCTTTATAAATTATTTTGAGATGAACATTAATAAGAGAAAATGGGCAATAGCTGGTAGGAAATGCAGGGTTTTGCCTGGTTTTAAAAAGAGGCTAATATTGGCTGAATTCATGTTCGGCTGTAATCTGCCACTCTCTTTGATTTCCCTCACCGTTCTGAAAAATGTTAGAGCCAGAATGATCCAGAATTCTTTGTAGAACTCTGCTGGAAACCCATCTGGACCTGGAGCTTTCCTATTAGTCATGGATTTAAGGGCTTCCTGGAGCTCAGCTGATGTTAGTAGCAAGTCCAGGACTGTAGCTTGGCTGTCTGATAATTTAGGAAGTGTTATACTGTCAAGGAACTCATTGATCTCGTTATCTGATGGGTTTATCTGTGGTGAGTACAAAGTTTGGTAAACTCTCTGAAAGTGTTGTTTATGCTTTCAGGGTCATACACTATATTGACTCTTTAACAGCAGATATGGTAGTGTTCTCTTTATTTATTTTTAATTGGCTAACTAAAAATTTACCTGATTTATTACTATGCTCAAAGTTTTCTATTCGTAGTCTTTGTGCTAAAAATTGTCTTTTTGTCAATAATTCCATGAAGTTCTAATTTAGCTTTACGCAATTTGCTCAGTAACTCTTCTTCTGTGGATGCCTCTAAAAACTTAATGATTTCTTCTAACTCCTGAATACGTTTGTATTTTGTTTTTTTCTTATGTGATGAGAAAGAGATTATTTCACCTCTCATCACAGCCTTTCCTGCCTCCCAGAGAACAGATGCTGATGTTCCAGGCAGGTCATTATGTTCTAAATATAAAGCCCACTCTTTTTTGAAAAATTCTATAAAACCTTTGTCTTTAAGCAGTGATGTATTTAACCCCCAGTTTTTGCTTGGTGGGATTATCATCTTATTTACCAGAGTTAAAGATACTGGAGCATGGTCACTAGCAACTATAGGGTGTATCTCAGTGTCTGAAATGTCAGCCAACAATGAGCTGCTGGCTAGAAAATAATCCAAACGTGAATGAGAGTGATGGACGTGTGAGAAAAAAGTATACTCTCTACAGTTAGGATGAGGAGATCGCCATGCACAACAAAACCCATCATCACTCATGTACTGTTTAACTATATTAGTGGATTGCCAATTGAGTCCCAGCTGTACTGAGCCTGTCTGTTAAGGAATTCATCCAAAAATTAAACTCGCCTCCAAGTATAAGTGGACAGTCCAAGTGTTCGGAGAGTACAGAGAAAAAATTATGAAAGAATGAAGGGTTATCAATATTTGGACAGTAAATGCTGACAATACATAAGCTTTGGTTCTGTACAGATATTTTTAACATTATAAATCTACCCTCTGGATCAGAAACTGTGTCCAATACTGTGAAACTGATGTTTTTGCGTATTAAAATAGCTACACCTCTTTGCCTAGAGTTATAGCAGGCAGAGAACATGCTGGGAAACTCAGGTGTTTTAAGTTAATCTGCAGATGTGGCAGATCTATGAGTCTCTTGTTATAATATTATGTCTGCTTGCACTCTCTTTAGCTGATCAAAAATCTTTAATCTTTTCTCTCTGGAGCCAGCTCCATGTACGGTCCATGAGACAAACCTTAGTGCACCCATAGATGTGTGTGTGAGTAGCTAGAATATGACGCCTTCATGTGACTAAGATGGAATAGGTAACTAAATGTATAAAATAGTACTGTATGTTAATAAATAACAGAAAAGTAAATAATAATAATAATAAAGATCCAACAGTGTTTGTGGTTGTATTATTTGATGCATAGCTTATGATATTGTGCTGTGGATTTAATATGTGTGTGTGTGTGTGTGTGTGTGTGTGTGTGTGTGTGTGTGCGTGTGTGTGTGTGTGTGTGCGCGCGCGCGCTTGCGTGCGTGCGTGCATGTGTAATGAGTCTGACGCAGTGTTGGAAAGTTGTGTGGTTGTGCCATACAGATGTAAAGGTACAGAAGAAGATAAAGAGAGGAAAGGAAAGAATTATAAAGGTTATAGAAGAACAAAGAACTAGAAAAGGTGATAAGGCTGTGAGGTGGTGATGAACAGGTGATATCATCTAGAATACAGATTTAGCAGCTGTTTAATCCTGACGTGCTCAAACCCAGTGAATCCTGATAAGAAAAATAAAGGTCTGACCTGATGTTGGGCTAATACAGCCAGTCTGTCACTCCTCGCTCCTTGTAAAGTTTATTGTCCACATGAAGCTTATCCACCAAGACGACAGCCCTCTTCCCATCCTGGATAAACTTTTTGCGCAGCGGAAAGAGGACTCAGTGCCGATCCAGGATTTCCTTAGGGAACTGGTCATTTACGCTGGTCTTTTCCTTTGAGCTCTCTTCCGTGGCTTTTAACAAGATCCTTCTGCTTAAAATGTTCACATTTAGCCACAATGGGACGAGGTCTTCTGCTGTCTACTCTTTTAGCTCCAAATTATCCCTCATGCTACGGACCTGAAGGTTCAAAACCATCTCCTTCAGAATCTTGTTTTCCTGGGTGATCCGCATCATTCGCTCTTCCAGGGAAGAAACGGACTCCCGCAGAGACACATTCTCCCCTGCGAGCTGCTCAACCTGCTCTTGGTTGAACTCCAAAGATGTTCGGAGGTTCTGCAACTCCTGGTGTAGAACCTCAAGCAGATGAAGTCGCCCCTCAAATCCCAGAAGCCGTTTATCTATAGAATATAATAGTTCTAATATTTTCTTAGGAGGAGATGAGGCCTCAGGTGAGTCCTGAGGACGGCTGCTCTTGGTCCCAGGTGTTTCAGTCTCAGCTGCTGATTTCTTTGGACCGATAACGAACAACTCAAGTACTTCATCAATATAGTTTTGTAGACATTCTAAATTTTCTCCATTTACCTCCAGGTTTAGTGAGTTATACTTACCAGATTATTTTTGCATTGTCAGTAAATAAATTAGATGAAAATGCATCCTAATTGTTTGTGGATGTTTGTTAACGAGCTGCCATCTGCTTCAAACGCTGCCGTGTATCTGTTGATCGGCCGTCAGCGCATGCTCAGAGCCCACCAGTTCCAAACATTATACAGTTCACCAACAGCACGTGTCAGGACAAACAGCCAAATATCAGCTAGCTTCTGTCTTCAGAGGGGGACCAGGCAGGAATGCCCACTCTCCCCCTCACTGTTTGCTATCTTTATCGACCCAGTAGCAGAAGCAATTAGGCAAAAAACTGGTATTAAAGGGATAAAGTGTAAGAAAATACAACATAAGATCAGTCTGTATGGAGATGATGTTTTGCTCATTCTCCAGAATTCTCAATCCTCTCCCATTCAATAGAACTGATAAACTCCTTTTCAAAAGTTTCAGATTACTCTATAAACTGGTTAAAATCCACAGTTCTACCAATTATTTTCTCTTTTGTCAATTTCCTTAATACACAATTGGAGTCAGGGAATATCACATACCTGGGAATTAATGTCTCTCTCATGTTGGCAGATGTAACCAAACTAAACTGTGGAAGATGATCTTGCAAGATGGAAATCCTTACCGATATCACTCACGGGGAGGGTTTCTACAATTAAAATGATGGTCTTACCCAGAATGAATTACTTATTTTCAGTGATCCCAAACAAACCACCAGCTGACTGGTTTAGATCTCTGGACTCCTCAATTACCAAATTCCTTTGGCAGGATAAACCTCCACGAATTAGCTTAAAAACGCTTCAGAAGACCAAAGACAAAGGAGGACTGGATCTACCCAACTTTTATTATTATTTCTTAGCCAACAGGCTGCAATATATACCAAGATGGTTGCAAGATAACCAACTAGATGAGTCTTGGTTAGACATAGAACAGACACCTTGCAATACGATAGAGCTTTCAGACTTACCATTTATTAGCTCCAGCATAAGAAAGCATGAAGGTTTCAAAAGTATTAGTATCAGCACCTCTCTGACAGCATGGTGGGAGTATCTAAAAATGACAGCGTCTTCACTAATACCGTGCAGACACTCACCTATCTGGAATAATCCTGATATTTTGCAAAATAAAAAAATGATGAACCTTCCGGACTGGAAAAATAAAGGAATCCTATACCTGGAACACATATATGAAGGATTGTACTTCATCCCATTTAATAGAATAGTCTCCCAATTTGGAATGGATAAGAATAGCTTTTTAGAATACCACCAAATTAAATCTCTAGTCAAACAAAAATTTAAGCTCAATAAAATAGAATTACAAACACCCCCAAGGGTATCTGACTTCTATAATCTCAACCCCCCCCCCCCCAAAAAAAACTACTGTCTAAAGCAGGGGTGTCAAACATGCGGCCCGCGTGCCGGATCCGGCCCGCAAGCGGGTTAAATCCGGCCCGCGAGATGGTTGTGTAAACTATATTTTAATTCTTTAAAATGTAGAGTGAAAATAAACGGTTCTTTGTGAGCAAGTTTTCTCTGTAATGAGTATAAATAAAACAAAGCTGCGCTCAAGGCTCACACAAGAACTTGAATCACATCCTGAAGTTGGCCGCCACTCAGGATGTGCCTTCTGATGTTGATGTGCTGGTGAAAGCTAAAAGATGTAAAGTAAAATGAGTCAAACATACTTTAAGTGCTGCATGAAACTGATCTTGCCATGTGATCTGTAAGCTCATTGAATCACTAAGGAATGTTTTTTTTTGTTTATAGATTTTTTTTATTTTTTTCAAATTTTCAAGTACACTTCAGGTGTTGTACTTGTACTACACTGTCCTCAGGCTCCTGCCTTGTTTTATATTGATTGTATTAAAACAGCGGTTCCCAAACTTATTTAGCCGCGCACCCCCTTCTATGTCCCGACCATGTCGACACACCCCCCCCACACACACACACACACATCACGGCATGCTTATATATATATATATATATATATATATATATATATATATATATATATATAGATAGATAGATAGATAGATAGATAGATATCAGACGTCAAGCTAAACAGACAGGGTTAAAAAAATATGATCGACCTTTTTCCCCATCACTTTCATTTTTTAACTAGTAATTAATAAGCATTCGATACCATTACAATTTCCTTTGATTTAATTTTAAATAAATATTTAGAGTGCCCAGGTAGCACATAAACAATGAAATTTAACGGTTTTCTTAGGAACGTTTAATCTGTGCGGCCAGAGCGTTCTCCTTCCTTCTGCTCTGCGTAAACCTGAACTGGCCACCTACTGGTGCGTAATCAAATGTCTATAGGGGAAAAGGAAAAAGCTTTAGCCATGAGGTTCACTTTTGCCTCAGACCGACTTATTGCTGTTTTATGGTGTGGCTGAATCTGCGATCCGCTGCCACGCGGACAGGAATAACAAATGCTGCAGGTTCGGAGTCACTGGCTGGAGCGGACCCGACTTTAATACGTCGTCCCAAAATAGAAGCTAATATCTTAATTTGACCTGGAATGAAAAATGTTATTATAAAACCTCTTAAAAGTTTTTATCACAGAGGAGGCAGAGCTCATTTCTGCCTTCAGTCTGACGGTATCAGTCTGGCGCGCCGGAGTTTGCGCAGCGTGCACTTATTGAATCTGTGCGTGTGTGTGCGCGCGCGCGGCACAGCTCCACGAAGCTTGGTTTATGCTTGACGCATTCACTTTCCGCTTGGTGATGCGTCTTGCGGATGGAACGCGCTTCACAACTTGCAGCGTTTAAGTCACTGTGTCTCGTTAATGGTGCTATTTAAACCAATGTTGTAAAATGACTTCTGCCCAGCCCAGATGTGCTCACTTGTGCACCCGTGAGCCGTGTTTCCGGAACGCGTCTGACCTCTGACAGACACACTCTAAACTTCAGATCTTCAGCGCGTGTGAGGTTTACAATGTCAGAACACCTGCATGAGACAGGTGTTAATTACAATCTGCCAGAATGACTCACCACCTTCAGATTCCTCCAACACCATTAAAAATGATAAAATACGGAACATATCGGCGTGCGCAGGCCAGAGTGCTGAAGCTCGGCGCATTGTTATTATGAAATTAGGGCACATGTGGAGGACACACACACACACACACACACACACACACACACACACACACACACACAAGTAAAATATACTTGTTTTCAATTACATTTATTGGGCCCACTTACTTTTTCTTTGGCCCACCCACAAATGAGTTTCTGGCTACGCTAATGGTGACACCTGACAGACTTCTCTGAGCTCCGCAGCCATTACACTTTTCATCTCGCGCACCCCCTAGCGGCAGCTCGCGCACCCCCGGGGGTGCGCGCACCACACTTTGGGAATCCCTGTATTAAAACAATGAAAACAATCAGAAGTTTTTTTTTTTTTTTTTTACCGGTCCGGCCCACTTGGGACTAGATTTCCCTCAATGTGGCCCCTGAGCTAAAATGAGTTTGACACCCCTGGTCTAAAGTATATAAGACACTGTCCAAAATAGACAATAGAATAGCAATCCCTATTGAAAAATGGGAGGTGGATCTATCAGTCAGCTTTGACCAGAGCTTCTGGTCCCAAACTTGTTTAAAAACTTTTAAAATGATCAGACACTCCAATTTACAATTAATTCAGTACAAAATTCTTCACAGAGTACACTATACAGGTCATCGGATGTTCAAGATGGGGTTTGTGTCATCTGACACCTGTACACACTGCACAAACAACATTCCTGACAATTACATTCATGCAGTGGTCCTGTCCACCTGTCCAGGAATTTTGGGGTAGAGTATGTGAGGATCTGTCAAAGTGTCTGAAATGTCATATCCCAACTTCCACCTCTTTGTTTACTGGGAAACCTAGATGATGTCCCGATTGAAACATCTTTGGTTCACGTGGTTCTGACTGCCATATGCATCGCTAAAAAAACTATCCTCTTGAATTGGAAAAATAGAGAAACTCTGCATTTACCAGTATAGAAATCTTTTGTTAGATCATGTTACACTTGATCAGTGGCGGCTGGTGAAAAATATTTTTGGTGGGGCTGTGCTATTTTCTATTTTTAAACAAACTTGTGCTTTCTGAGCTTTGTGCACATCTCCACGATTTCCTGAATTAAGCACAGCTCTTTTATTTCCTGTCTGACATCATTGGACAAACTGATTAATCCAGGTGTGTCTGACTATTGGCACACTGCCTTGCGGACCAAGGTTGAAAAATACTGCATTAAATTGCACATAGAACAACATGACCATAAATGGTAAATAGGCAATGCAAGAGGCAAGTAACAAAAACATTTTAATTTCAACATTTGAGTGAACACGAAAAATTATGAGCAGGTCACTGTTACAGTAATGGTGTCAGGTACGATCGGCTGAGCTGGAGTGTGGCTTTGAGACCCAGGCGTGGAGAGACTGGTATTTGGTCGTGACTGATTACAGCGTGGGAATTTCTCTTCCCGGATGGTCTTTAGAGTTGGCAGATTAGGCTTAGTCGTTTTAGAATAGGTTGGCTTCTATCGTGAGATGATGACTGAGTGCCGGCTCAGCTGTCACAGGTCCTTAAATAGGCTCAGCGGGATGACGTCACCGGGAAGCGTCGGTGACAGGGATGCTGGGAACTGGAGTGCAGTGCCAGCCAGGCCCGCAGAGGAGGTTAAGAGGAGGAGTTCATGACAGGACCCCCCCCCCCCCCCCCCCCCCCCCCCCGCGAGGGACGGCTCCAGAAGGCCCAGGGCGACGAGACCAGAAATCAGCCAACAGGGAAGGATCCAGAAACGAGCGGGCAGGCTCCCAGCTACGCTCCTCCGGACCGTAACCCTGCCAGTCCACCAAATACTGCCATACACGGCCACGGCGGCGGGCGTCCAGAATCTTGCGGACGGTGTAAACGGGGTCCCCATCGACATCTCGGGGCGTCGGCACCCGGGCCGGAGGCGGATGGAGGGGAGACGACACCACCGGCTTGAGCTGTGAGACGTGGAATACCGGGTGCACCTTAAGAGTGGAAGGGAGGCGCAGCCGGTAAGCGACCGGACCGAGGACATCTTGGACTTGGAAGGGTCCCAAAAAACGTGGCGACAGCTTCCTGGAACCAGCCGGCAACCGGAGGTTAGCGGTAGAGAGCCAAACCCGGTCACCTGGCTGGAACACAGGGCCGGGCCGGTGGCGGCGACGATGCTGTCGGGATTACTCCGTATTAGCCCGGGTGATGGCGGCGCGAGCCCTGATCCAAGCGAGACGGCAGCGGCGGACCATATCCTGAGCCGCCGGAACCTCCACCTCCGGCACCTGATGGTCGAAAAGAGGGGGCTGGTATCCGTAGCAGGTCTCGAAGGGTGACAGACCCGTGGCGGAGGACGTCTGGAGGTTGTGAGAGAGCTCCGCCCACAGGAGGTAACGAGGCCAGGTGGACGGCTGAGACGAGGTGAAGCAGCGTAAGTAACGCCCGAGCTGCTGGTTTGCTCTCTCCGTCTGACCATTAGTCTGGGGATGATAGCCTGACGACAGACTGGTGGAAGCGCCCACCAACCGACAGAAAGTCTTCCAGAAACGTGAGATGAACTGGGGTCCTCTGTCAGACACCACGTCCTGGGGAAATCCGTGGAGCCTCACCACATGATCGAGGAGGAGCTCCGCTGTTTTCTTAGCCGTGGGGAGCCCTGCCATAGCCACTAAGTGCACAGCTTTCGAAAAGCGGTCGGTGATGGTGAGGATGGTGTCCACGTGGTCGGCAGCGGGGAGCCCCGTGACAAAGTCCACACCTATGTGCGACCACGGCCTTTTGGGCGCAGGGAGCGGTTGCAATTCCCCGGTTCCAGGTTGGGTGGAGAACTTAGACCGGGCGCAAGTGTCGCATGCAGCGGTGTATTCACGCACGTCCTTTCTCATAGAGGGCCACCACAGGGCCCGGCAGAGTAACTGGAGGGTACGAGCCTGGCCTTGGTGTCCCGCGAGCCGTGAACTATGCCCCCACCTCAAGGCCTCCTGTCGACACACGGCCGGAACGTAAAGGCGGTTAGGAGGCGTCTCTGGGGGCGCCGGGTCAGCCGGGAGAGCCGCCCGGATGGAGGCTTCCAGGGGCCATTGCAGGGCGGCCAAGAACTGTTCGGTCGGGAGGATGGACATCGGTTCAGGAGGCCTTGGATCCTGGGTGTGTTGACGGGAAAGGGCGTCCGCCTTGAGGTTCTTTGAGCCGGGGCGGTAGGCGATGTGAAAGTTATAAGGTTCGAAAAAGAGGACCCACCGGGCCTGACGAGGGTTGAGTTGGCGAGCGGTCTGAATATGGATGAGGTTCTGATGATCAGTCCAGATTAGAAAAGGAGTGGGGGTACCCAGGAGCCACCTTCGCCACTCCTCCAGGGCCAACAATTCCCGGTCCCCGACTCCATAGTTCTGCTGAGTAGGAGAGAACTTCCGGGAAAAGAATGCGCAGGGATAGAGTTTGGAGTCCTGGCCACGTTGTGACAGTACGGCTCCCGCGCCCGTCTCAGAGGCGTCCACCTCCACAACGAAAGGCCGTGTTAGGTCCGGGTGGAGGAGAATGGGCTCGCTTACAAAGCGGCGGACCAGCTCATGGAAGGTAGCAACGGCCTCCGGGGAGAGGCGGAAAGGGCGAGGCTGATTGGTTGTTTTAGTCAGGGAAGTTAATGGTGACGCAAGGGCACTGAAATTGCGGATAAACCGGCGGTAGAAGTTGCAGAACCCCAGGAAACTCTGCAGCTGCTTTAGGGTCCTGGGTAGTGGCCACTGCGCGACCGCCTGAACCTTCTGTGGGCCCATGCGCAGGCCCTGGGAGGAGATGATGAATCCCAGAAACGAGGTGGACTCCTGGTGAAAGGCACGCTTCTCCAGTTTACAGAATAAGTCGTGCTCCAGGAGGCGTGACAGAACGGCTCGAACATGCTGGGTGTGTTCCTCGGCCATGCGGGAGTAGATGAGGATGTTGTCTAAATAAACAAAAACCCAACGACCCAGCATGTCACAGAGGGCATCAGTGATGAAACGCTGAAAGACAGCAGGGCTGTTGCAGAGGCCGAAGGGCATGACCAGGTACTCATAATGTCCAGTGGGTGTAATAAAAGCGGTTTTCCACTCCTCTCCCTCCTTTATGCGGATGAGGTTGTACGCACTGCGGAGGTCCAGCTTGGTAAACAGTGTGGCTTGGGCGGTGGCGTCCAAAGCCGTGCTCTTTAAAGGAAGAGGATGGCGGTCCCTGATGGTGATTTTATTCAACCCACGATAGTCTATACAGGGCCGGAGGTCACCCTCCTTCTTCTTCACAAAGAAGAACCCTGCCGCCCCAGGAGACGTGGAATGTCGGATAAACCCCTTCCGGAGAGCCTCGTTGATATAAGCGTCCATCGCCTGGGTCTCTGCCGGGGAGAGCGAGAACAGCCGACCCCGGGGCGGGGTGGTTCCGGGCTGAAGCCTGATCTCCAGATCGTAGGGGCGATGAGGAGGCAGCTTGGTGGTAGGCTCCTTTGCAAAGACCCGAGCCAGATCGTGGTATTGGGGTGGAAGAAGTGTTAAATCCACATCCTTGGGTGGTGTCTCCCTAGGCTGTGATCCTGGAGACGGATGATGAAGGCGACAGTTAACACCCCACGCCATGACTTTACTGGTGGACCAGGAGATGTGAGGGTTGTGGAGGCGGAACCAGGAATGACCCAGAATGAGAGGAGTTGTGGGGGCATGAATGACCAAGAAATGAAGGGTCTCTACGTGTTCTCCGATGGTCATCCGGAGGTTCTGAGTTCGGTGCATGATAGGATATGGCATGAGAGGGCAACCGTCCACTGAAGTGACGGGAACGGGGTGATCGAGGAGAGTGAGTGGAATCTTGAGCCGGTTGACCAAACCCTGGTCGATAAAGCTTTCTGCAGCTCCGGTGTCGAGGAGAGCCACCAGGGGGACCGTCCTTGGCTCAGCTGGAAGGAGACCGGGAGGGTGGTGTGATGAGGAGCTGCATGAATGGAGGCTCCGGGTGAGACCGCTCCTACACCGACCCGGAGGAACCGTTTCCCGGGCGTATGGGGCATGTTGCCCGGGGATGGCCCAGATCCCCACAATAGGCCCATCGTCCCTCCCGAAAACGTCGCGTCGTTCCTCGGGGGGCAAATGACCCAGTTGCATGGGTTCCTCCATGGGTTGGTTCTCCTGATGGCGGGGGAACGTTCTGGGTTGTATGTGAACCGCCCTCGCTCCTGGTCTGGTGAGAAGGCAGCGATCCAGCTGGAGAGCCAGGTCCACAGCCTGGTCCAGGGAGGTCAGGGCCTCGTGTCCGGTCATGCCCTCCTGGATGCGAGGTGACAATCCCTCCAAGTACACAGCCTTCACCGCGGCATCACCCCAGGTCAGACGGGCAGCGGTGGTTCGGAAGCGTGACGTATACTCGGCCACGGTCTGAGAGCCCTGCCGAAGCTGGAGCAGGCGTGTCTCGTCTGCGACCTCGCTGCTGGGATGCACAAATGCCTTCTTCAGTTCCTTCACAAAGGTTTCATAATCGTTGCACACGGGAGACTTCTGGTTGTACAGGGCAGCCGCCCATTCACCGGCTCGCTCCGTCAGCAGGGAGGTTAACAGAGCAACGCGAGAGCAGGAAGTCGGGTAGCATGCCGGCTGACACTCGAAAGTCATTGACAGGACGGCCAACATGCCCTCCGGGGATCCTTTAATCCCATCCCATTTGTCGCGGAGACTTAGAAACGGCTCCACAGTGTTAGAAGTGGAAGATGCCTGACGTTGGAGTGCCGAGGAGAGTTGGACGACCAGTTCGGTGACCGAATCTAATTTGGATGCTTGGCGATCAATAACAGCACGAAGCTGGTTGTTCTCTATTCGAAGTTGGGCGTTTTCCGCTTCCTGGCATTCTACATGGCTGAGCAGCTGGCCAACATCTGCTCGCAGCTGTGCGATCTCCGCTGGGTCTACTCGGGACTCAGTCATCCTGTCAGGTACGATCGGCTGAGCTGGAGTGTGGCTTTGAGACCCAGGCGTGGAGAGACTGGTATTTGGTCGTGACTGATTACAGCGTGGGAAGTTCTCTTCCCGGATGGTCTTTAGAGTTGGCAGATTAGGCTTAGTCGTTTTAGAATAGGTTGGCGTCTATCGTGAGATGATGACTGAGTGCCAGCTCAGCTGTGACAGGTCCTTAAATAGGCTCAGCGGGATGACGTCACCGGGAAGCGTCGGTGACAGGGATGCTGGGAACTGGAGTGCAGTGCCAGCCAGGCCCGCAGAGGAGGTTAAGAGGAGGAGTTCATGACAAATGGTAGTAAACACTACTTAGACAAAATGCCAGAAATTTCCACTGTTAAATATTTCTGGAGTGTTGTGCTAAGGTCAACTTTATACAAAGATCAAGTGGATGCATTTGTGTGTGTGTGTGATACCTCATTTGTACAGAAATTTTGCCCTTCTGTCCTTCTGAGTGGCAACGCTCTCGATGACCTTTTTATTAAAGTCAGGAATGTTTGTGACAAGCTTTTTTCCATGGAGAGCATGGCAAGAGCATTCAGCCCATCCTGTGTCATGGTGTTCCTCAGGAAAGTCTTAATCCTCTTTAAAGTAGAAAAGCACCTCTCTGATTCGGCTGTGGTCATGGGTGTGATGACTAGAATCTTCAAAAGAGTGACAGTCTCTGTGAACGTGCTTTGAATATTGTTCTCCATGAAAAACTGGAAGAGAGTCAGCGCACCAGTGCAAGCCCTGAACTCATGGTTCTCATAGATGAGGGATAGCTCTGTTCTGAGCTTAGCATTGTTCAGCATGGGGTAGGCCTCTACAGCCGTCGCCAGTGCTGCATCTGGGAACTGCGCTGTGTGTTGCACAAACAAGTCACTTTGTAGCAGAGTGGCAGAAATGAGGTGCTTGGTAAAAGAGAATCGCTCTTTTGCATGGCTCAGGATGGTGTCACAAACCTGTCATATGATAAATAAAAAAAACAACAGATGAGTACATAGGAAACACTTTCATAGGAAATAATGTCATCAGTATCCTCTTCCAAATGTCATATTTCCCAGTTTTGGGGAAAATAAATCATTTCTGATTCTCAATTAGATGTTTTTACTTCAAATGTAAAAACATCTCATTGAGAATCAGAAATGTTTTATTGTCCCAAAAGCTGGGAAATTTGTATGCTGCAGCAGAAGTGTAACAAGTAAAATGGAATCAGATTGATGTATGTACAAATTTACATGAAATACACATTTACATGATTAAATATGTATAATAAGTATGTGTGTTGAAATGAGTTTTTACAGTTATTGCACATTAAACAATGTACATGTTATTAAACATATTTGATTTGTTTTTGTTACAAAGCACACAATTAACTTGGAATATGTGATTATTGTTAATTTTATTTGCTTTTTTTTAAAAAAAAAATTAAAAACACTGGGGAAAACTGGGGGGGGGGGGGCACCCTATCGCCCTCTAGTGGCCATCCGCCACTGCACTTGATATAGCCTTTGCTTCCACTTCAAATCAATCTCTCTGGGCTCCTTTGATCGGTTCCATCACATAGCGATGATGGGGGACCATTGATATTGTCCTGCAGGATGATGTGGATGAGGGGGTGGAGGGTCTGAGTTTGGAGTATCCAGACGTTCCCTGGAGGTGGGTTCACTGGAGGTGGGTTCACTGGAGGTGTCTGGGACTGGGGGGCTGTAGCCCCCTTCTGGAGGTGCTTGCTTGGGTTGCGTCGGGGGGGGTGGACTACTGGCAGTTGTGAGTGGGGCCCCTTGGAGGTCTTGGCAGCGGCCATGGGTCGCTGCCTGGCACCTGCATTGCCCCTGGGCGGGTCTGGGTGTGGGGGTGGCCGGCCTCGTGTGGGGATCTGGGCGGGGCCTTGGGGGTCAGGTCCTGACATGTATGCTGCCGGGAAGAAGGCAGGAACATGCAGCAGTGCCTGGCCCGGGTTCAGGGGCATCGGGTAGAACTTGGCTCCTCTGCTGTCCCATCACAGGGGATAGGGAGGTCCAGGAGGGAGAGGACCCAACGTTACCTGGATGTCCTATGTCTTATATAATCTGGAAGTTGTGCAAATGCAGGAATGGGCGTAGATATTCTGCTGGGGTGGGGCTGGGTTGGTTCACTCGGACTCCGTGAGGCTCTGCAATGGTGCTGCTTTGGGCCTTGGCAAGATGGGCTGGGGTCTCCATGCCCTGGGTGGCATTTTGAGAACAGAGGTGCCTATTGGGGCCAAGCCCAACCAGCCATTTCTCCCAATCCCCACATATTTTGCTCCTCCTGCTTCCTCACATCATCACACAAACATACACATAGGAGCTTGGGGGTGGACAAGTCAGGGAGTGCGGGTATGGACCCATTTCCACATTCCTGTGGCAACCTGCCCCTCAATTTTATTAGCACCTTAAGCATTTCCACCAATGACATTCCACGCAAACACACACTTAGGGCCTTGGGAGTGAGCACACTCAACGGCAGTTGGCGGGGGATTTCTTAGCCTAATCCCGAGTGCCGGTGCCCACTTCCAATTTTAAACTGCATTTAGACACCGAGGGCTGTGGGTGCAAGTGGGGTGGTGTGGTGGCATCAGCTGGCAAATGCCAGACAATGCCCGCACTGCCCGCTCACCACAGCCATGGAATACACCTCATCAACACACACCAACAGTATATTTGAGCAGACAGAGGGAGACTAGGGGTCTTGGCACACCTCTGTTGTTGCTTGGCGTCCTGGGGCTGGAGGCTAGGAGGGAGATCTGGCCATCTGGTTGGGGTCTAGGGTAGTGGGTTGCTGTGCTTTAGCGTTGGGCGGGGGAGCCTGCTCATCAGCACCCCAGCAGAAAGGGTCAAACTCCTTGTACCCCATGTGCAGCAGTACCGGGACCAGAGTGAATAGGGTGTGTATGGGGAGCATGACTGGGTGTCCGGCATGCATTTTTGTAAGCCTTCGGTTGTATGTGTATGTGTGAGCATGAGGGAGGGAGTGTGTGACTGTGTTTGTGTTTGACTGTGTATGTCAGGTGGGGCCTCCCTTCTCCTGGGACTTCTTTTGATGATATAGATTTTCTTCTCCCCTCCCCGTGTCACACCTGGTGTGGAGTGTGGTGCCTTTGTCTGCCTGAATGTTCGTGGCTCCTGGGTCAGGGGGTTTAAGATTTTTGGCGTCTCCCTGATCAATTCCGTTGGCTGCCTGGTGGGGTCTGGGTCCCTGGGCTCTGCTGGGTCCCCAGCGGGGGTGGTCACCCCTGGGTCCCGGGTCGCTGGGTCCCGGGCTCGGCCGGCTAGGGGGTGGGAGGCTGCGGACGGGCAAGGTGCTCACATGGTGCTCTCATAAGCACGGGCTTGGGCCCGTTCAACACATGTCTTAAGGCTGTCGTTGCCACTAAATGCACTACGATTTATTATCGTGTGATTGTTCAGTTAAACAATGTTGATTGTATATTTCTTCAAGTTGACGCAGTGATAGCTTACTCTTGTTGTATTGTTGTGTCCCATTTTTTTTATAGTTTTGTTTTCTCCTTTTCCTCTTTCTGCAGGTCTAGAAGCAGACTCTTGTTCATTATTGTTTATTTTTGTGGAACCCCCCTCCTCTCTCCCCACCTTTTGTCTTTTCCTTTCTCTTTCATCTCTTACTCATTGTCTGGTCAGAATTACAAACCATTAAAAAAAACAATAAAGTTTTAAGTATCAGGCGTGACATTAAAAGCAGACGCTTTGATGCTACACCTGAGAGTAAATCTAAAAGGTTTGGTCATGTGGCGGGGGTTTGCATGGCTAGTCAGAAGTTTAGGCGTTGTGGAGGTGATCATGGGGGACAGCAGTGTGCAGCGGCTTTTTGCTGCTCAAACTGCGCTGGTGGACATCAAGCCACCTATCGTGGTTGTGTGTTTTATAGGGAGGCGGTGGCACTAGAAGATTTTCGGGTGACTTACAAGGTGTCTTACTCAGAGGCGGTTCGTAGGGTGAAGGGGGTTGGGGGTGCTGTGACCCATGGGGCGGGTGTGTGCAGCCAGGCTCCATCCACTGGTGTGGAGGTTTAATTTTAGGCGTGCAAGTTGGTCCCTATTTACGGAAGGTTTGGATGACGCTATCTTTTGGATAAGGGGGGCAGGGGATGTGGACGATTGGGATGCTGCAGTTGCTGGATGTGTTCGGATTGTGGCAGAGGCTCATCTCCCAATAAAACAGATTCCTGCTGTTTGGTCAATGGTTCCGTGGTGGAGTGACACCATTCGGACTAGAAATAAGGCTTTTAGGTTTTTCAGGAGGCATCCTGTGGAGTCCGACGATTTGGTCTATAAACGATTGAGGGCGGTGGTTCAAAGGGTGGTGAAGGAGGCGAAGAGGGATGGCTGGAGGAACTTTCGTGACGGCTTAGGGCGGGGGTCGGCACCCAGTGGCTCTGGAGCCGCATGTGGCTCTTCCATCCATCTGATGCGGCTCTCTGTGCTTGTAAAATAATGACTGGTTATTTAAATAAAATGCTTTATATTTTACTGCATAAATTTTACATCTGTAAGCTAATTCTAAATGTAAAGATTGTCTGCGTAAACCTGAACAGGTCCAACCCGGTCTGACTGTGAGACCGGGTTGACGCGTCACGCTTGTGCATAATCATATAGGCGCATTCTGAGCTGAAGAGGATATGAGATTCTGGGATTCTCCTCAGACAGGCTCATGGATGCGATGCCACATTGGAGACAGGAACAAGCACAATTCAGCCAAATTTTTATAATCAGGGAACATTTTCTAAGTGACAAGTCTCTCTGAGAGACCGGGTTTGGAAAACGCTCGCTTCAGTCGGAGGAATCTTCCCGCATGCGCTCTGGTTCTGCGATGCGCTCCAAGCCCCTCTCCACATCTTCAGCTCGCTGTGCACCTTATTTATGTGCTGACAGTGAGCTGCGCTGAGCAGTGTCCAGCTCAGATCTTCAGAAGGAAATCTTTTCTTGAGTGATTTAGCTACATCTGCGATGTGCATAACGAAAAAAATGTCAGTTCGTCTGCTTGCGTCAGGGTAATTCTTTCTATTCTTTCTCCGTCAAAATAAACGGCCATATATGGGAACTGTCCGGTCAACACAACACAAGCCCTGCTTTTAACTGTTCTGTTTTCTTGTGAAAATTGTTGCAAAGAGATATAATTTAACTTAATTAACACCAGAGCCAGGAGCACTGCGCCATTATCTCCGTCACTATAAATGAGGGAAAAACAAATTGATTGGATCCTTTTCTGACCTTCCCACCTACAAAGTTTAATAACAACAATCAAACGTGACAGAGCCTGGATTTGTAATCTGAACAGTCTAAACATGTTTTAAAAAGAAACGTATGACAAAAGGGGATCTGCTCAGTAAAACCACCAACAGGGTGAAAAATATCAAAATATTGTAGGCAGAGACGGGCTACAACTTCTGGATCCATTTTATATAAATCGTTTTATTGATTATCTTCTGATGAAAGATAACTTTGACGTACACGAGCGACCGGTACTGGCTGCTGTCACCTGGTTAAAGCAGCTCTCAGATGTCTGAGGGTAGGCCCCGCCCTCAATGCCGTGGCTGCTGTGGCTCCCAGTGTTTTCTTTATTGTGGGAAACGGGTAATAACGGCTCTTTGATGGGAACAGGTTGCCGACCCCTGGCTTAGGGCCACGGACCCCTGTGCATTCCTTATGGGGCTTGGTCCGCAGGATGTCAGGTGCTCGTGTGAGGCAAGCGATGCCTGTGCTTCTAGTAGGAGACTGTGTGGCTGTCGGAGATCGGGAGAAGGCGGACCTTTTGGTGGAGCATTTCCAGAGGGTCCATAGTTCGGCTAATGTTTCGTCTGAGGACTGTGCTCGGCTGGAAGGGTTGGTGTGGGGTTGTGCCGGGGATTTGTGGGGGGATGGGGACGGTCCACAGGATTTGAACCTCTCTTTCCTTATGGATGAGCTGAAACAGGCGGTGTGGTCTGGGAAGGATACCAGCCCAGTTATGGATGGCCTGGGGTACCCACTGCTCGTGCATGTGGGTGACCTCTTTCTTGAGGAGGTCTTGTTCCTGTTCAACTCAGTGTGTGAATCTGGTCGGTTGCCTGCAGAGTGGAAGCATTTGGTAATTGTGCCTTTTGGGAAGCCTGGGAAACCTCCTGGGACGCCCGATTCGTACAGGCCTATAGCCCTGACATTCGTTGTTTGCAAGCTGACAGAGCGTATGGTCGCCTCCCGCTTGGTCTACTTTCTGGAGCATTCAGGATTTTTAACCCGGTGTCAGAGTGGCTTTCGGTGGGGGCGTAATACTATGGACGCTATAGCGCCGTTGGATTTGGACGTTTGGAGGGCTTTGGCCAATAAGGAGGTGGTTTTAGCAGTGTTTTTATACATTTTGAAGCCTCATGATATGATGTGGAAGGAGGAGTTCATGATGTCTCTGTTTAATGCTGGGATACATGGGTGGATGGTGCGGTGGGTCAATGGTTTTTTGAGTGAAAGGACCATCCACGTTCAGGTGGGTTCTGCTCTCTCATTGTCTGTGGGGGGTGGAAAATGGTGTCCCGCAGGGTAGTGTGATCAGTCCAGTCCTTTTCAACGTCTTGGTTAATGGGCTGTTTGATTCCTTGAGTGGGGATCTGGGGAGGTCTCTGTTAGCTGACGACTGAGTTTTCGGGAAGCACGGTCGGAATATTTTGTATGTTTTTCATGGGGTGCAGAGGGGTTTGGATGGTGTGGTGGCCTGGCCAAGGGGTTGGGGTTTTAAGCTGTCCTCCGCTAAATCCAAATTTATGGTTTTTGGTTATTGCACGAAGGTCTCTGGAAGGGGCTTGCTGCTGGATGGGTTGGAACTGGAATGGGTTTCTTCTTATAAGTATCTAGGACTGTGGTTTGATGACAGACACACATGGGGATGCATGTTCGTAATTTAGTGGGGAGGTGTGAACGTGTGTTGAACGTTATGCGCTGCCTGGCTGGGACATCTTAGGGGGCGGACAGGAACTCCTTGTTGCTGGTGTATAGGGGCATGATTAGGTCAGTTTTGGATTTTGGTTGTTTCGGTGATGGGTTGGCAGCACCCACAACCCTGAAGTGCCTGGATGTGTTGCAGGCGGGAGCCTTGCGGGTGTGTTGTGGAATATTCCCCTCGACACGGGTGCTGGCCCTTCTTGTAGAGGTGGGTGAGATGCCCTTGTGTTTCTGTCGGCTGCAGGTGGGGCTACGATATCTGCTGAGGGTCAAGGGTATGGGTGAGTCCTCCCTTGCGGAGGCCTTGTTGGGCTGTGTTTGGGAGTTTTGAGGGTGGAGGCTGGCGGGCTCATGGGGGCTTTCCATATCTGCTGAGGAGCCGGGCAGTGGAGCTAAGATTCCTTGAGTGGCCTGTGTGTTCCCACCTGGTCTTGACCGAGGTCCCTCCGTGGCGTTTACCGGTTCCTGAAGTGGATTGCTCCTTTCTTGAGCGGGTTGGCATCGGCGGTGTGGTTGGGGGCATTTGAGGTGAATGTGGGGGAATCCTGGGGGGAGTATTTGCAGCTGTACTCTGATGGCTCCAAAGACCCGGAGAGTGGCAGGGTGGCAGTGGGGCTGGCAGTGCCTGCTTCAGGGTATCGATATGGTCGTAGGACAGAGGATAGGTGCGCTGTGTTCTCTGTGGAGTTGGTGGCAATTTGGTGGTCCCTGCAGTGGATTGAAGCACGGTTGCCGTCCCACTCTGTCATGTGCTCGGATTCTGCAGCTGCTCTTTTGGTGATGAAGGGGCAGTGTTCCCGGTCATAGCCTGACCTGTTGGCAGTGATTCGGATGCAGCTGCACATGTTAGTTGTATTGGCGTATTTGGTGAGCTTTGTGTGGGTGCCTGGTTATGTAGGGGTGGTGGGCAACAAGGAGGCAGACGCTGCTGCGAAGGATGCACAGCGGCATCAGAACGAGGGCATGAGGGTGGGGTTGGGTCTATCGGAGTGTCGCTCTCAGATTGCTCAAGTGGCTCTCAATACGTGGCAGGCCTCCTGAGATGCGGGGTTGGCTGGGCGGACATATTACAGGCTGTGGCGTCATGTAGGAGTCCGTGGGCTGGCCCTTGAGTGTGGGAGGAGGGATTCTGTGGTTTTGACACGCCTGAGGTTGGGACATAGCTGCCTTAGGGGAGGTTTGTTTTTGGTAGGTCAACATCCGGATGGCTGTTGTGCTTGCGGGGAGCGGGAAACGGTTACTCATGTCCTACTGCACTGTTGTCTCTACGTGGTTGAGTGGCGGGCCCTGTTTGGCTTCCTGGGGACTGTTGGTGTGACTGTGTTTGGCCTGCTTGCTTTGTTGGGGTTGGAAGATCGACGTGTTGAGGGGGCACCTTTGGCTTTTCTTCGAAAGGTTGGCGTGAACGAGAGGTTGTAAATCTTGGACTATTGGCCATCGTTGCTGAGGCAGCAATACGCCTTGAAGGCGTTTTGCCTGCGGTATCTCCCATTTGAAGAAGAAGAAGAACACTTTGCCAGATGATTACTCAATATTTTCATTTCTAGCCCTTCATAAACTGATGGTCTAGTTCATAATGTTACTACTTCTTTACATGTGGCACTAACCCTAACCCTAAAAAAGAAGGTAATGAAGCACAGGAAGTTGGCTGTCTGGTTTAATTCTGATCTACATACTATAAAACAAAACTATAGAAAATTGGAGAGAACATGGTGCTCTACTTACTGGGAGGAGTCCTACTTATCCTGGTAAAATAGTCTTGTGCTTTATAAAGATAAGATTCGACAAGCTAGAACCACATGTTTTTCATCTCTAATTGAGGAAAATGAGAATCATCCTAAATTGTTTTTCAGTACAGTTGCCAAACTTACACTGAATCATAGCTCTGAACCATCCATTACCTTATCCTTCAGCAGCAACGACTTTATGGGATTTTCCACATGTAAAATTAATTCTATCAGAAACAAAATCATTTGCATCCTCTCTAATGCGATTTCTTCAGGCATTAGAGGTAACTGTAGAACCTCTTCTGTTTTTGAACTGTTTTGATACAGTTGAGCTTTCAGAGTTATCAAAAATATTAGCTTCGTCTAAACATTCAACTTGTATTTTAGATCCAATCCTAACCAAATTTTTTAAAGATTCATTTCCTTTATGTTTATGTATTTAGCAGATGCTTTTGTCCAAAGCAACTTACAAGTCCAAAGTGACTTACAAGTCCTTTGGTTACTGCCCCCATTCTGGATATAATCAATTTATCCTTAGTAAATCGGTAAGCACAGCAGGATTTTTAGGTTGGGGTAATCAAACCTCTACTTACGAAACATTCTCTTGATCCAGATGACCTAATTAATTATAGACCAATATCTAACCTTCCATTTTCATCCAAAGTCCTTGAGAAAATAGTGGTCAAACAAGTCTGTGCGCAACTAAACGTTAATGATCTGTTTGAGGAATTTCAGACTGGTTTTAGAGAGTATCACAGCACTGAAACCCCATTAGTGAAAGTTACAAATGATATTCTCATGGCCTCAGATAAAAATCTTGTATCTGTTCTAGTCTTGTTAGATGGTTTAAATCCTACCAGTCTGACAGATTTCATTTTGTAAATGTACATAACAAATCTTCATTCTCTAGGGCACGTGTCAGACACAAAGCCCGCGGGTCAGATGTGGCCCGCGAAGCATTTTTCATGTGGCCCGCGAGATAAATATAATTAATATATTAAAACTAACCCACTGGCCGATTTTACATCAAAGACTACAACTCTCTTGATGCTTTGCGGCGTTAGCGCGGAACCCAACTGGCCCCTCTTTTGTACTTTTTCCAGCATCTGCTGCCGGTGTCTGCAGCTCGCTGTCTCGGACAAACTAAACACTCCTCTCATTGAGCGCCGAGTTTACTCAGCAATTTTCTGACATTGAAGCCCAAAAATGGAGATTTTAACCGCTCAGTAAAGTGTTCATGACTGAAAGATTTTTCCAACTAACTACAGAGCTGATATAACTCCAGCGAGCAGCGACACGCTCAAATCAGCATGACTCTGTGGCAGCCATCGTTGTTAGTTTTCCTCCCCGACACACAACAACGTGGTCAAGCTGCTCAGACATGTTCATCAGCACAAACCTATGTGAGCACCTGTTGTCATGTGATCATTTTTATGATGAAGATGAACAAAACCACAGGATTCTCCTCCTCAGCTCAGGCTGGTATCTGGCTGGAACAGGTGAGCATCACAGTAAATTAGTGGAGCAAACTGAGCTTTAAATATTTTGGTTTTATTCTCTTTTTTTTCTGCTCCAAAACATGAAAGTTGACAGGTGAGATATAGCATTTTCATTTCAATTCAGTTCAATTCAATTCAAAATTTTATTAATCCCAGAGGGAAATTTATTGCTGCAGTAGCTCAGAATAATAATAATAATCAAGTCTTCAAAGAATTATTGTGTATTACAATGGCTATTGGCAGGAAGGATCTCCAGTAGCGGTCAGTGTTGCAGCGAAACTGACAAAGCCTCTGACTGAAGACACTCCCGTCTTGTGAAGAGAATGCTCAGGGTTGTCCATAATTTTCTTGATTCTCTGGAGAATCCTTCTTTGCATGATCTCCTCCAGCGGTTCCACAGGCGTCCCCAGAACAGAACCAGCCTTATTTATTAGGCTGTTTAGCATTTTCAGGTCCCTGCTTCTGATGCTGCTACCCCAACAGACGATGGCTGAAGAGATTACACTCTCAACAACAGACTTGTAGAAGATCTGCAGCATCTTGCTACAGACATTGAAGGACCTAAGCATCCTCAAGAAACGCAGTCTGCTGTGCCCCTTTTTGTAAACAGCTTGGCTGTTCTTTCTCCAGTCCAGTCTGTTGTCCAGGTGAACTCCAAGGTATTTGTATTTGTATTCCTCAACTACCTCCACTTCTTCTCCCATGAAGGAAACAGTGTTTGACTCCACCCTGTTTCTTCTGAAGTCTAAAATCATCTCCTTTGTTATGTTCACATTCAAGGTCAGATATTTGTTTCCACACCATGCCACAAAGCGCTCCACCATCTCTCTGTACTCAGCTTCCTGTCCATCTCTGATACACCCGACGACTGCAGAGTCATCTGAGTATTTCTGTAGATGACAGGTCTCTGATTTATCCTGGAAGTCTGAGGTGTGCAGGGTGAAAAGAAATGGTGAGAGTACAGTCCCCTGTGCTGCTCCAATATTACTGTTCGCCTGGTTTGATGTGCAGTTCTTCAGCCTCACAAACTGTGGTCTGTTTGTCAGGTAGTCTTTAATCCAGATGATAGTTGAGGCCTCCACCTGTGTCTTCTGGAGTTTCTGGCAAAGTGCATCAGGCTGGATTGTGTTAAATGCACTGGAGAAATCAAAGAACATGACTCTCACAGTGCTGCCTGCTTTGTCCAGATGACAGTGGATTGGTTGAAGCAGCTGGATGATGGCATCTTCAACTCCAACTCCATGGCGATAAGCAAACTGCAGCGGGTCCTGATATGTTCTAGTTTGCTTATTCAGGTGGGCCAACAGGAGTCTCTCCAGGACCTTCATGATGTGGGATGTCAGGGCAACCGGTCTGTAGTTGTCATTGACTGATGGGCGAGTTTTCTTTGGAACTGGAACAATTCAGATGTCTTCCACAGGACTGGAACCTTCTCCTGGGCCAGGCTGAGGTTGAAGAGGTGCTACAGAATCCCACAGAGCTGCTCTGCACAGGCCTTCAGTACCCTGGGACTGACACCATCTGGACCTGCAGCCTTGTTCCTGTTCAGTCTCTCCAGCTGCCTCTTCACCTGACTTCTAGAGACAGATAGGTGGGAGGGGGAGGTAAATGGGGCAGCAGCATCTCCTGACTTGGTTGAAGACAGATGTATGAAACCAGATGAGTCCATGACTGCGTTAGAGGACAAAAGAGCTGGCGTGTCACAGGAAAATGTTGGATCAGAGGAGGATGGGATGTCTGATTGGCTGGGGACAGGCAAGGAGGATGCTGGGTTTGTTCCTGAGCTGAACTTATTGAAGAACTTGTTCAGTTCATTGGCTATGTCCAGGCTTCCACCTGTGCAATCCATATTCTGCTTGAAGCCTGTGATCTTCTTCATCCCTGACCAGACATCTCTGATATTGTTCCTCTGTAGTTTGTTCTCCAGCTTCTTCCTGTATGCCTCCTTGCTGTCTCTGATCTTGATCTTCAGTTGCTTCTGTGTATTCCTCAATAATTCCCTGTTTCCCTCATTGAAGGCTCTTTTTTTCTCATTTAGCAGATTCTTCAGTTCACTGGTGATCCAGGGTTTGTTATTAGCGAAGCTTCTCACTGTTCTGGTGGGTATGATGATGTCCACACAGAAGTTTATATAGTCAGTGACACATGCAGTCATGGCATGGTTGCCTCTGAACAAGTGGTTTGTATTCCGAGCAGAGACAAACAAGACTGTGATCTGATTGTCCCAGAGGAGGTCTTGTTTTGGACATGTATGCATTCTTTACATTTGCATAACACAAATCCAATGTCTTGTTTTCTCTGGTGGAGCAGCTGACAAACTGTTGAAATGCTGGAAGTGAACCAGAGAGCGAGGCATGATTAAAATCACCAGATATAGCCACAAATGCATTGGGGTGCTGGGTTTGTAGCAGAATATCTAAAAATAGGATGGGAGGCAGATCTTTTAGCTTTCAGGCTCCTCTCTTGTGGAACCAACTCCCAGCATTAGTCTGTGAGGCAGACACATTGTCTACTTTTAAAACTAGGCTTAAAACATTTTTATTTGATTGGGCAAATGTTTAAAATATGATGTTAGCCCAGATCGGAACAAGTGGGGGAGTAGAGGGAGGTGGAGTGTACAGTCGGTAAAGACGACTCTTCCTTGCCCTGCCTTTAAAGTGCCTCCATCTAAAAGGCTAGATCATCCAGAGTTATTTCTGTAGTTATGTTGCTGTAGGCTTAGACTGCTGTAAGACTTACTGACGACTTTCCACTCTCAACTACTTTCTTTTACACTTTGTATTTTAACTGCATTATTTCCTACCTGCCTACCTGGTTAATCCACATGCGTATTTCATGAGCATTTTCTAACTCCGACGTACCCCTGAAGGACTTTGTTGTTCGTCCTTTTATCAAAACTTATTTTGAGCCTGAGAAGGTAAACTTTATTTTTTCTCTAAGTGTTTTTTTCCCCAAATAAAGCTACAATGGTGTTCTGCTGAGCTGTGGTAGCCTCATGGTTGGGTCAGTGATTTAACGTTATAGAAACAAACTTGAATTGAAAAATTGAATTGAAGGCTCTGGGGGTGGATGATATCCGACCGGAGTGGGAGTACTTGGCTAGAATGGGGTACCAGGCACTCTAATGTGGGCTGTTAGGTCCCTGTATGACTGGTGTCACAGCTTGGTCCACATTGCCGGCAGTAAGTCGGGCTCATTCCCAGTGAGAGTTGGACTCTGCCAAGACTGCCCTTTGTCACCGATTCTGTTCATAACTTATGGACAGGATTTCTAGGTGCAGCAAAGGAGTTGAGGGCATTCGATTTGATGGCCAGAGGATCGGGTCTCTGCTTCTTGCAGATGATATGGTCCTGTTGGCTTAATCAAAACATGATCTTCGGCTTTTATTGGAGCGGTTTGCAGCCGAGTGTGAAGCAGCTGGGATGAGAATCAGCTCCTCTAAATTGGAGACCACGGTCTTGAATTAGAAAAAGGGATGAGGTCCTGCCCAAGTGGAGGATTTTACTCCTCCACTATGTGAGTTTACAAAATGCCTTCTTGTGGGTTAAAACCTTTAACAAAGTTTTAACCAGGTGTTTTTAATGTTGATAATTGGTCTTTTAAAAGTTAACATTTGAATACTGTTTTCATTTGGCATTATTTTAGTATTGCTCACAATCTGTTTGCTCTCTTGTTTTTAGAACCATTTATGGCAAATTAAACAAATTTTTAATTCCACTGTCCTGTTTCGTGTAACCCCCACCCTTCTGATGATCTTACATCCTGACAAAACACACAAAAAAAAAACTTAAAAGGGAGCCTCTGAAGTTAAAACTGCGTGACAATGCGTCACCGAGGATGTTTTCTGCTCCCCTCTTGTGCCGAATCTCCAGGTTGAACTCCTGCAGCACCAAAGCCCACCACATCAGCCATTGGTTGTCTAGAGGAGGGTATCTGGAAATAATAATAGTTGTTAACAAATTGTCTTAACTCAGACAGGAACATGTTGTAGAGCCTATCTGATGGAGAAACTACACAGTTGAACTTCCCAGAGAAATAGCAGACAGGGTGATCAGGCCCATCTGTATCCTCCTGGATGAATACAGTTCCCGCACCGGCTTGGCTGGCGTCGACTTCCAGCTTAAATCGTCAAGGGAGGTCTGTAGCTGCCAAAACAGGAGCACAGCACAACACCAACTAGAGCAAAAAGAGACGCTATACTTGCGTTTGTTTTCTGAGCATCAGCTAAAGGCTCACAAGAAATGGGTAGATCCATTTGAGGACCTCTAGAGGCCAGATCAGGCATTTTTACAGCCGAATCTGTCACGGTGACATCGGATAACATCTTAAATAACATAGAGTCGTTAAGCGAGACTTTGGGGTCTTTCTTAAGTTGAGCGCGAGTCAGCACACAGGCAGGTAGCATATCCAGACTCTCACAGATTTCAGGTGGCGAAATGAGCTCAGGAGGAGGTAAAACTAAACCACCCGCAGCATCATTTCTTAAAATGATATCTACCCCAGGAGTGGGTAACTTATCCAATATGGCTACGTTTATTTCACCGGTAACCAGAGGACTGGTGAGGTAGATAACATGCATCTCAGCTGGAACAGACCCCATTTCTATTCCTTGTAGCAGGACCGAATAACCAGCGTGACCGGTAGCCGAAAAGGGTAACACAGTCCATTTAATAAGAGTCTGAGAAGCTCCCGTGTCACGCAGAATAACCACGTCCTGATTTTCTCCTCCATTTAATAAAGACACAACACCAGAGGACAAAAAGGGCTTGAAAGTAGCATGAGGGGTTTCACACATCTTTACCGATTCAGGTGCTTCGGAACAGGCGGCTACTGGTTTAGCTTGAGGAGAGTGTTTACCTCTCCTGTTTTTCTGCTGGAGCATATGACAATCTCGAATAAAATAACCTCTTTTGTGGCAATAAAAACACTCGGAAAGGTCGTTATGGTCAGACGGCTTAGGGGAGGGTCTCACAGTTCGAACCGAGTCGGGTTTCGACTATCAGGGCCGATGAGTCAATGCGAACTCGTCAGCTAACAAGGCTGCAGAAGAAAGGGAAGCAACCTTTTGCTCATTCAAATACAAAGCTAGCCTCTCAGGCACGTGTCTCTTAAATTCCTCTATTAAAATAAGTTCTCTCAAATCGTCCAAGGAGTTAACTCCAGAAGCTGAGCACCATTTATCAAAAAGCACAGAGTGAGCATACTCCACATAGCTCTGGTTAAGCGTAGGTTTTTCTGACCGGAAACGCTGACGGTAAGCTTCGGGAACAAGCTCATACACATTCAACACAGCACTCTTCACACACTCATAACTAGCACTGTCCGTTAGAGACAGAGCAGAAATAACCTGGAGGGCCTTACCTGAGAACTTGCACTGCAAAAGCAACGACCACACGTTACGAGGCCACCGGAGGGCTACCGCAATCCTCTCGAAAACAGAGAAAAACCATTCCACTTCAGTTTCCTTAAATGGTGGAAGGAGGGAGAAGCACTTGCTTATATCGAAGGCGGGCGGTAACGATGTGGAACCGGGCGAAGATGGTGAGGGGTCTCGGTGCAGAGCATGGGGAGGCGAAGACGAGGGTGGAGGACGGTCAGCAGCCGTCTGGTTCGAGGAAGCGGCGGCTTGCAGAGTCCTCATCTATAGCTCAATCTCTCTGTCGCGTACCTCAGTGTCCATATGTTTAAGTTCCATTTTGTGGCGAAGATTGCTGTGTTGAATGTGTATGAGCTTGTTCCCGAAGCTTACCGCGCGAGTAGTTGCACACCCCTAGGAAGCTCCGAGGTTCAGAGACGTTCGTAGGAGGTGTGATGGTGGCCACACCTTGAATTCTGCCAAGTTGAGGCTGCACTCCCTGTGGTCCCACAAGGAGGCCAATAAATTGAACCTGTGACCTGCACCACTGACCTTTGGTGAGAGAAATCTTTGCACCTGCAGCTGCGAGCTGACCCATGACATGGTCCAGCTCGGACAGGTGGTCATCCAAGGTATGCTTATGAACAAGAATGTCGTTGACATAGATCAGGGTACCTCGCTCTCGAGCATCAGGGCAGGCTTTGTCCAAGAAGATGTTGAACTCAGCTGGCGATTTGGAATAACCAACAGGACACCGAGTGAAGGTGTACTGGCGGTTAGCAAAGGAGAAGCATAGTTTGTGTTGGTCCGATTTATGGACAGGAATTGTCCAAAATCCAGACACAATGTCAAGGGTGGAGAAGTATTTAGCATCTTTCACTTTCGGAAGTTCTTGTTCCAGGCGAGCCATCGACCACCTAGACAAGGGAACCTGTTTGTTGAGTTGCCTGTAGTCAATGGTTAGTCGCCACTTACCATTAGGCTTCTTTACTGGCCACAATGGAGCCAAGTAGGTGCTGTTGCAGGGTCGGATAATCCCTTTAGCCAAGAGGCTTTCAATGATTTCCTGGACTGGTCCGTGGGATGCCAGGGGAATCTTGTATTGACGCACAAAAGTCGGCGCAGCGTGTGGCAGTGTAGGAATCCTGACTTCATGGATAGTGGTTAGACCACAGTCCAAGGAGTCAAGTGAAAGAAAATCTTTGTATTTTAACAAAAGTTGTCGTAGTTTGTATTGCTCAGCCTCGTTGGTAAGAGCATCTTCTTTGTCCACGACCTGTTCAATCTGTGACAGAACATCAGAGGGAGTCTCCGGTGGCTTTGAGCACAGCAGTGAGCATGCGGTTCCCCCACTTTCAGGAGCACTTACCACTAGGCAGTGTGAGTCGGGGAAAGGTGGTGGAATGAACGGTTTAGGCTTTCTAACACATGCCATCAGTTCTCCGCCCTTGATGCAGATAAAAACGTCCAAGCGCTTCAAAAGGTCCATACCTATGAGCAAGGGCATGGTCATTCTCTCACAGATATAGGTGGGATGTGTCAAGCTCATGGGCGCTATCGTGACCTGGAGCAGAGTCTTAGAAGACAAGAGCACTGGAGAATCAGAGAAAACATGCATAGTTAATGCACATGGAATCAGTTCTGGCGGGCGCACGCCCCCCCTTACATCCAAGCAGATGTAAAGAGGCTTTCTCATGAGTGTAATATCTGAACCCGTGTCTAACAATGCGCTGCAGGAACGCACCTGTTTCACAATGACTTTTACTGTGGGCTTACCACCCTCCCCCGTGGCAGGAGAGGTCCCAGCAGTATTTCGTTAGGTTCGGCATCAGGGGAATCTGGGCTATTATCCGTGGGGGGTGTCACTTATCATCAATGTGGATGGAGCGAATTGCGGTTTCCTGTAAGTCAGAGCCGTTTAAAACATCAGATTGCAGCATTGTCGTTTTATATGGCGGGAGATCGGCCAAACACGGGGTTGCGGCCCCTCCCACCTGAAAATCATTTACAAAATCTTGAATTCTTGTGACATCCTGTTGCAGATTGCAAAGCTGGGATTTCATAGTTCTCATCTCAGCCAACTGTGTTTTGGAATCATTTCTCTTCTGTAGTATGAGGGATGTTAGTTGTTTAATTTCCTCTGAGCTCATTTTAATCAATGTTACAGGTCCTTTAATTTGTTATTAAATTAATGGAAGCTGAACAAGAAACAGTTCTTACCTGCTGATTATAAATGAACTTCTTACAGGAGAAATTTTGTGTTTTGAATGAACATTCAGTCAAAACCGTTAAGTAATTACACAAATATCACTCTCTACTGACCTTACCAAAGATGGTTGGTCGAAGCTATGAGCTGACCACACTCAAAATGGCTGCGAAGCTGTGGTCTGACCACTCTTAAGATGGCGGTTTGATGCACATGCGCCGTCCGTCACCTGGCGGTTAGCACAGATGTAGCCGAGTCCGTTTCTCACACCGAAATGTTAAAAAAAAACGCCTTAACTCGACCAAATCAAATTTATTTGTCCCTTTGTGGGTTGCGGATTTAGAAGATACAGAAGCTGTGTCGAACGATTTGCGGCCACAGTTTGCAAAGTCCGTTGCTGGCAAAACCGAAAGCTAAGCTGTACCGGTCTGTCGTGGTGAACAGAGAGCTGAGTCAGAAGGCGAAGATCTCGATTTACTGGACGATCTACGTTCCTGCTCTCACCTATGGTCATGAGCTTTGGGTAGTGACCGAAAGAACGAGATTGTGGATACAAGCGGCTGAAATGAGTTTTCTCCTAAGAGAGCCTGGGCTCTCCCTTAGAGATAGGGTGAGAAGCTCGGTCACTCAGGAGGGGCTCGGAGTAGACCCGCTGCTCCTTCATATAGAGAGGCTAGGCTTAAAACATTTTTTATTTTATAGGGCCTATGGTTTGAAGAGGAATAAAAACCACACACTTCAATCTGCGAAAATGTAGTATTTATTCAAGCTTTCGGTCAACAGAGGTTCATCAGGAATTTTAAATGCTCATACAGAGAGTTCATATTAAAGGAAAAAACAGCTGATGTCGAACACTTGTGTCAATTCCACACAGCAAGGCATTATGGGGGATGGAGTCCCTTTCACATAACATAGTGCCTTGACACAAGAAGTTAGCAAAATCTTATAAAAACACTTCCAAATCATCTATCAAGAGAAAGAGATTAAAACGTTGCAGGCATCAAGCTGGAAAAGCCATCATAGAGCAAGGCAATAAAGTTACATTAAAGGTTACCATATATATTATAGTATATTTAGAGAAATACAGACATTTCAAAGTCCTCATTCAGTCCCAGTGGTTGGAGCGTATTAAGAGTGTAGATCCAGAACAGTTCCCTTTGACAATGTTTTTTATCTATGTTACCTCCTCTGTGTAAAGAGATAGGTTCAATCCCCTAGAATCTAAGTGAAGATACAGGATGTGAACAATCATGGAAATGACGTGCTACTGGATAGTTCAAATCCTTACGTCTGAGCTCTTATGTTCACTGATTCTTTGTTTAAGTGGTCTAGTTTTTTTTTTACCAATATATACTTTATCAAAGGGTCATTTCCACGAATAAATTAAATTTTTTGAATTACACGTAATAATGCCCTTTACAAAAAATCTTTTTCCTGTTCTTGGATGTCGAAATTCAGGAGTTTTCACAGTATTATGACACTGAGCAAAGTTTCCACAGGGGTAATTTCCAAACCACAGAGGAGCAAGAGTTAACTGTTTGGGTGGATGCAGGCTGTTAGCTTTCACAACTTTATTTATATTTGGACCACTCATGTAAACAAATAAAGGTGGATGTTGAAAAACGCCTTTTAGGGATGGGTCCACAACCAGAATGTGCCAATGTTTTTAAAATGGTTTGCTTTATTATGAAAGCCTGGGGAGTAAAGGTAGTTATACATGTAACAGAGTGTTGTTTTTCTTTATTTGTACTATTTTTTAAAAAAAAGTTCATGTCTAGGTTTGGACAATGCAGCAACATACGCCTCCTCATTGCACTGATTAGAGTAACCTCTATCTAGAAAGCGTTGTTTTATTTCTGCACTTTTCTCATTATAATTTTCATCAGAGTGGCAGACGCCTTGGTCTGAATAATTGACTTTTTAGAAGACCATATTTGAAAGAGCCTGGATGAGAACTAGAAGCAAGCAAGCGTGTATTACGGTCAGTTGTTTTCCTATATAATGATGTAAATAGACGGCCGTTATTTATTTCGACCCACATATAAAGGAAAGGGACACGTACAAAATCAGAATGCAGGGGAAATATTAAATCCAGATTACAGCCATTTAGGAAAGACACAAAATTGTTAACTTCGTCATTATTCCCTTGAAAAAGACAAAATATATCATCCAAATATCTAAACCATTTAAGAATTTTATGGTGGAATAATTTTATTACTGGATTGAAGACAAAAGTCTCTCAAAAAAACCCATACATAGGTTGGCATAGTCTGGGGCAAAGGTGGAACCCATAGATGTTCCCTTTAATTGTAAGTAAAAGTCCCCAGTGAAGGAGAAGATGTTGATCTCAATACCATTGATGCCATTTGAATGATAATTCTTTGCAAGGCGAGTCTGTATGGTTCAGTAGGTAGAAACCTAGAGCATCTAGGCCTCTGTCCTGGGAAATATTGGTATTGAGGCTTTCTACATCAAGGGTGACCAATGCAGTATATTTTTGAATATACTGAATTTCTGAGATTTTATTGATAAAATCTGTAAAATATTTAAGATGGAAGATTTTGTACATATGGTTTAATGAAATGATCGACAACATCTGATAGGGGTTCTAGAAGAGAATATTACTGGCTACAATAGGTCTACCCTTAGGATTAACTAAACTTTTATGGATTTTAGGTAACATGTAGAAAACTGGAGTGACAGGATATTTACAATTCAAAAAATCTGAGAAATCCAACATCTAAAAGAGCCTTTTGTATGTATTCAAGGATTTTTTGCTGGACATGTTGAGTGGGATTGGATCTTAGTTTCTTATAGAAACATGGATCATTCAGTTGGCAATAAGCTTATTTTTTGTAGTCATCCATATTCTGTATGACAATTGCACCCCCTTTATCTGCAGGTTTAAAAAAAGGGAAGATCAAAGTGTAACAAAATGCAATCCAATCACATGACTAAAAGATCCTGGAATACCTGCACCACCAATACACCTTTTCCTCTTCCATCACCACAATCTTCCCCCATCACAATTGTGTCTGCCCCCTCAAATATGCCAGCGTAGAACCGGCCTTGCTCTCTACATACATTTATGTTTATAATGTAGGAGATGAAGAAAACTATTTTCTCCATCACTGGACTTTAGATTTTAGAAGTGTAAATTGTTCAGGAGGTTGTACGTCCTTCAGTCCACAGTATCTACAGTATGTTGGCCTCACTGGAGCCGGGCTTCAGGATCTGTAAAGTTACAATATGTTTAACAGCTTTTCTGAACCAGGGATAAAACATGGCATAGATCAGAGGATTTAGACAGGAGTTAAGAAACATGAGAAAGAACAAGAATGATGCATATGTTGTAGTTGTAAAGCTATCTATAAAATAAAAGCAGCAGTAATATGGACAGAAACACATCAGATATGCAACAACAAGAACACCCAGTGTTCTGGCTGCTTTTAGCTCTGATTTCTTTGTTTGTTGTTGCACTGAAAGCTGAAGGGTGACACTTCTATTGTGAGAGTACATGGCACGAGCCTGAGTCACAGCCACCACAAATACTCTCATATACAGAACTATGATGACTGTAACTGGAAATAAAAAGGTTATAAACAGATCAAAAGTTCCTACAAAATAGTCAAAAGATATTGTACATTCTCCAATGCAGGAAATACTCCTGCCTGGCTCAATCAGCTCATCTTTTATGTAGAAGATTTCATAGAAAGCAGCACAGCTCCAACAGAGACAAACACAGTGTTTCATTCTTGGTAAGGTTATTCTGGTGGGATAATGCAGAGGGTAACAAATAGCCACATAGCGATCAGCTGATATGAGAACAATGGTTCCAATTGAAGCACTGAGAGAAACAGAGGCAACATAATAGTAAAATAAACATGTGATATTACCGAGTATCCAGCATTTTGTCTTTCTAAAGATTTCAAATGGAATGATTAAAAAGCCAATAAGGAAATCTGACACAGCCAGAGAGAGGATGAGGATGTTAGCAGGTTTCTGGAGCTTCCTACAAAGAAACAAAGTCAGTCAGTGAGGTTAAAATAACTTATGCAGCGTAGAATCACACTCTGATCAGATAAAAATATAGATAATTGTGATGGATTTCTTTTTAATACCTGCCTGAAATAGGAGACTGAGATTATGATGAGGAGGTTTAGAAATGCTGTGATCAGAGAGAAGAAGGACAACACGATGTTCAGGAGGACAGCTTCAGACCAGTGAGGTGTTGGCCTCCTGCAGGACCTGTTGAGTTGTGGAAAACAGAACTCAGCTCCAATCTGTATCTCCATCATCAGATGGATACTGCTGTCTGAGCAGAACCCTGTCACACAGATAATTTATACTTTTCCTTCATTACACAATTCCTATTTGATCTGAGCACTAACATTACTCTTCCCTTGTGGCCAAAAACATCAAGGCAACAAAAACAGGCTAACATCATATGTTAGACAGGAGTCTCCATGGACTAGTAGAGGCCTGTCTGTAGGGGGCTTTAGGACACCATCCTCACTTACTTGAAACAACAAAAAAGTTAAAAAAAACTCAAAAGTTATTTATATATTTTAGGGATCTCCATCCTTTATTTGGCATGTGAGCTACTTTTACACAATGAAAGTACGATTAGTCCACATAGATACTTTTCATGTGTGAATAAGCTTATTTTAAAAATGCTATTTTACTATATTAACATGCATTGCATTCACAAGTTAATTTCTCTTTATCATCAATGTTATTAAAACATGTTTTAACAATAAAAAGTTTAAGGAAAATAGTGACATTCGGAAAATTAAACAAAACATATTTTATATCACACTCCCGAGCCTTCCTGGTAAGGTCTATTCAGGGGTTCTGGAGAGGAGGGTCCATCGCATTGTTGAACCTCAGTTTCAGGAGGAGCAATGAGGTTTTCGTCCTGGCCGTGGAACACTGGACCAGCTCTATACCCTTAGGGGGTCCTGGAGGTTGCGTGGGATTTTGCCCAACCAGTCTACATGTGTTTTGTGGATTTGGAGAAGGCGTTTGACCGCATCCCTCGGGGTGCCCTGTGGGGTGTACTCCGGGAGAATGGGGTACCAGGCCCTCTGATGCGAGCTGTTAGGTCCCTGTATGACCGGTGTCAGAGCTTAGTCCGCATTGCCGGCAGTAAGTTGGGCTCGTTCCCAGTGAGGGTTGGACTCTGCCAAGGCTGCCCTTTGTCACCGATTCTGTTCATAACCTTTATGGACAGGATTTGTAGGCACAGCCAAGGTGTGCCTACTGTGATGCGGGCGTTGTACCGGTCTGTCGTGGTGAAGAGAGCTGAGTCAGAAGGCGAAGATCTCGATTTACCGGACAATCTACGTTCCTGCCCTCATCTATGGCCATGAGCTTTGGGTAGTGACCGTAAGAACGAGACGCGGATACAAGCGGCCAAAATGAGTTTTCTCCAGAGTGGCTGGGCTCTCCCTTAGAGATAAAGTGATACGCTCGGTCATTCGGGAGGTGCTCGGAGTAGACACTAGTGATGTGTCGGCTGCGAACGAACCCTCTCTAAGAGCCGGCTCTTTGAAGTGAACGACGGCAGCCGGCTCGTTATTGAGAGCCGTCCCCTCCCCCTCCCCTCCCCCTCCCCACTTGCTTTGGTGAAAGCTACAGGCGATTGGTCAGCATGTGTAACTGTGTGTCCAGACTGTCCACACTTAGAGCAGTAGGGGCGGGGAAGAGGGAGGATCAGACTCAGACACACAGCGGATTACATGCGGGTGGAGCGAGAAGAGCGGGAATGAGGAGGAGGAAAAAGGCGAGCAAGAGAGAGGAGAGTGCGACGAAGACGATGAGAAAATGAGCGCCAGCAGGCGGAAAGTGGAGATTTCTTAAAGTGTTCAATTATTAAATCCATAGAAGTGATAAATATTTGAAATATTGCATTTTTTACATTAGTAAATCATTTTACATATAGTTTTGCATTATTTTGGTTATAAATGTACTCTACGCAACAGAAACTCTGAGGAGCCACTTGGGAGCCGAAAAGCCGGATCGTTTTGGTGAGCTGAGCCAAAAGAACCGGCTCTCTAAAAAGAGCTGGAATTCCCATCAGTAGTAGACACGCTGTTCCTCCACATCGAGAGGAGCCAGTTGAGGTGGCTTGGGCATCTGGTCAGGATGCCTACTGGACACCTCCCTGGTGAGGTTTTCCGAGGAGACCTAAACATAGACCCAGAACAGGGTGGAGGGACTATGTCTCTCACCTGGCCAGGGAATGCCTTGGGTTTTCTCCGGAGGAGCTGGCCAAGGTGGCTGGGGAGAGGGAAGTCTGGGCCTCTTGCCTTAAGGCTACTGCACCCGCGACCCAACTCTGGATAAGCGGATGAAAATGGTTGGATGGAACATATTTTATTTTTTAACTGGTCAGATAATTAAACACAAATCTATTTCATGTGAATATTTTAAATGGATCAGTAACATAACTTTTTGAGAACACAGGAACAGCTAACCTGTTCTTTTTCAGTCTCTGACACTGTGCTCTGCCCATAGCCTCAGCAGCAATGTCAGCTTTTCATAGTATTCAGTTATTTTATTATAAGTGGACAAACGCTTCCCAAACCTATCAAATGTCTTGGTAACACTTTACAATAATGATCCCAAAATTGGCTCACCTAATGAGGAACTAATGGTAAATGAATCAGGATTTAATGGTTACATAAGTTTCACAACCACTTCATGGTGGATTTATTAGCTGATTCTTGAATGATTACATTCAACATACATACGTTTTCTTTAGTAGTATAATATACCCTTCTCGTGTGAGATTAACGCATCAACCGAACACCGCACAGACCCCCCCCAGAACACAGAAGGGCAGTAAAACACAGAAAACCCCATTTAATAACAGTGAAGCAAACATCAGCTATAACGAAGGGGCAATTTAATGGGGCAACAACCTCTAATGGTCTTTGATGGACAGAGTCCATCTCGGACTGTCAAACCCTCTGTGAGTGAGTGACCAGGCCAGTAGGAAGGGGATTTGGCGGCCTGCTACGACAAGAAGAAGAAAGAAGAAAATATCATTTCTATAGCGCCTCTCAAGATAAAAATCACGAGGCGCTTCACAAAAACAAAAAATATAAAAAAAATGTAAAAATATAAAAAAGCATTTAGAAAATCCATGCTTTCGTTCTTTTTTAAACACAGAAACAGTTTTGTTTACCTGTTAGTAGCTACAGTTTCGCCGACGGCTGCCGGCGTCTTCAGGCTGACGCTGATGGTGGCGCGTCACTTCCTTCTCCGTTTATCTGTGGGCAGCAGAGGACGTTGTCGCCCTCTACTGCCCGCTCTCCCCTCTCCGACGATGCAGTCCCATGCGTGGTCCAGCGTGTAAACTCCGTCGTCCCTGTTCATGGTCCCACATCTACGTCTCCTTATCTCGATTGCTTCCTTGATCCATCTTTTGTATTTTTGTTGTTCGGTGGTTATGATCCGTGTGCTGTCCCAGTCCATTATGTGGTTTTCTCTTAAGCAATGATCTGTTACGGCTGACTTCTTTATTGTACTTTCTGCTTCTTCTTTTGCTGCTCTTGTGTGTTTACGATTTGCCTCTTTCTCACACTCCTTTCTGTGTTCTATTGTCCGTGTATTGAGTTGGCGTCCGGTTTCTCCTATGTATGTTTTATTGCATATTTTGCATGGGATTTCGTAGATGACTCCACATTTTTGTCCAGCTGATATTTTGTCTTTTGGGTGTACTAGTCTGTTTCTAACTGTTGTGTATGGCTTTGTTGGTGTGTTTATGTTGTGTTTTTTCATTGTTGCTCTTATTTTTTCCGTTATGCCTCTGATGTATGGTAGGGTTATCACTGGTTTTGGTTCTTGTCTTTCTGGTTTTCTGGTTCTTTTTTTGGGTTGTTCTTTGCTTTCTGTTTTTGTTTGTTGTTTTCCTTTGTTTATTGCCCATGTCGGGTATGCGCAGGTCTTTAAAGCGTGTTGTATGTGTTTGTCCTCTTGTTTACGGTCTCTCTCTTCTGTTATTATGTTTGCTCGGTGATATAATGTTCTGATTACTGACATTTTGTGTATGGTGGGGTGTTCTGATGTCCATAATAGATGTTGGTCTGTGTGTGTTGGTTTCCTGTATGTGTTTATGTTTAGGGTCCCGTCGGTCTGTCTGGTGATTTTCATGTCCATAAATGCTATGCTGCCTTCTGTTTCTAACTCATAAGTGAATTTTATGTTGCCCATGTCGTCAATATTGTTTAAGTGTTGTGTTAGTGTTTCTGTTTGACCTTTTGGTATGATTTCCAGTATGTCATCCACGTAGCGTTTCCATAGTTTTATTTTGCAGTTTGGGGGGGCGGTGGCTATGGCTTTTTGTTCCAGGTCTTCCATGAAAAACTCGCACAGGGTGGCTGATAACGGGTTACCCATGGCGAAGCCTTCCAGTTGTTTGTATATTGTGTTATCGTATGTGAAGTAAGTGGAGTTAGCTACCAGTCCTATCAGTTGTGCTATGTCGTCTGCTGTGAGGTTTGTCCTTTTGTGTAAAGTTTTGTCTTGTCTGATTCTGTTAACTACTATGTCTATGGTTTTTTGGGTTGGTGTTTTTGTGAACAGAGATGTGCCGTCATGTGAGATGAGTATGTCGTTGTCTTCTATTGTAATTTCCTTTAGTTCTTTTGCCAATTCTATACTATTTTTGCAGTGTTGGTCTGTATTCCCTAATAACGGGCTGATGATTCTGCTGATATCTTTTGCCATGTTGTATGTTGGTGTACCTATGCTGTCAACTATTGGTCTAAGTGGGGTGTTTTGTTTATGTATTTTTGGCGTTCCATATATTCTTGGTGTTATGTTTGCTGTAGGAATCCAGTGTTTGTACATTTTTTCTGTTATTTTGCCTTTTTCGTGCAGTGGCTTCAGTAATTTTTTCATGTTTTTCTTAATGTTTTCTGTTGGATCTTTTTTAAGTATTTCATATGTATTTTTGTCCTCTAGCATCTGTTTCATCTGTTTGTGCTGTCTTGGTCCGGATCAATGTTTTCAGCTGTAGGCTTGTGGGTGTGATGTTTTCGTCCCGGCATCTTAAACAGAAGCGAAGGTGGTTTCTTAGACGTGCGCGTTTCTGGTGTAATCGCTCCAAACGGCGGAAGTCCTTCGTTCCTTGTTGTCCGTATTTCTCTTTGAACATCTTAGGTGTGTTCTTGCTGTGTCTTTCTAAATCCATGCTTTCGTTCTTTTTTAAACACAGAAACAGTTCTGTTTACCTGTTTGTAGCTACAGTTTCGCCGACGGCTGCCGGCTTCTTCAGGCTGACGCTGATGGTGGCGCGTCACTTCCTTCTCCGTTTATCTGCGGGCAGCAGAGGACGTTGTCGCCCTCTACTGCCCGCTCTCCAGAGAGGCTGTAGAGGAAAGAACGAAAGCATGGATTTAGAAAGACACAGCAAGAACACACCTAAGATTTAGAAAATGTTTAAAAATATATTTAAAATGAGCAAAAATAAGCAATTGCGATTTAAAAGAAAAAATGTTAAGAAAGAGAGAGAGTGATTAGGAAAGAGGTAAATCAGTGGATCTTTAGGAAGGTGGAATAGGTGGGGGGAACAGAATAAAGAGAGAGTGGTGAAGAAGGTCAAACAAAAGCCAGCTTGAACAAGTGAGTCTTCAGCTGCTTTTTAAAGGAGACCACTGAGTCCACTGATCTCAGGCTCAGGGGGAGAGAGTTCCAGAGTCTGGGGGCCAAAGCAGCAAATGATCTGTCACCTTTGGTCTTTAGCCTGGTGCGCTGCACAACCAGTAGGCGTTGATCACTGGAACTCAGGGACCTGCTGGGGGTGTAGGGACTAAGAAGATCACCAATGTAAGATGGTGCTTGTCCATGTAAGGCCCTATAGACCAGAACCAGGATCTTGAAATGAACCTTGAAGTTTACTGGCAGCCAGTGAAGCTGGAGGAGAAGCGGGGTGATGTGGGTGTATTTGGAGGACTTGGTCAGAAGCCGAGCACAGGCATTCTGAACCACCTGCAGACGGTTCAGGGAGGCTCTACTCAGACATGTGAAAAGAGAGTTACAGTAGTCAAAGCGTGAGAAGATGAAGGTGTGGATAACTGTCTCAAGTTTAGAGCGAGACAGAATGGGACTTAGCTTAGCAATGTTCCTGAGATGGAAGAAGGAAGAGCGAACAAGAGAACTGACATGAGAATCCAGGGTGAGAGCTGGGTCAAAGGTCATGCCAAGATTCCTGACGGAAGGTTTGGTGTGGGAAGCAAGCTGACCAAGAGAGTCTCTGACTTTGGGAACCAGCTTGTCTGGGGCACAGATGAGGATCTCAGTCTTATCTTCATTCAGCTGAAGAAAGCTCCCAGCCATCCAGGTTTTGATAGAGTCTAAGCAGGTGTGTAACAGCTGCAGCTTAGACATCTCATTGGGCTTAAAGGAGATGTACAGTTTGATGTTATCTGCATAAAGATGGTAGGAGATTCCTTTGAAGGAGCTCAGGATGTGCTGCAGAGGAAGCAGATAGAGGAGGAAAAGTAGAGGCCCCAGCACAGAACCTTGTGGGACACCATGGGTAAGAGAGGTGGTGGAGGATCTAAACTTGGAGACGGCCACAGAAAAGGAGCGCTCAGAGAGATAAGAGGAGAACCACTCCAGAGCAAATCGTGATAGGCATACCCAGTCTCTCAGCCTCTCCAGTAGCAGGTGATGGTCAACAGTGTCAAAGGCTGCAGTCAGATACAGCAGGACCAGAACAGAACAGTCCCCTGCATCACTGTGAGTCAGAAGGTCATTAGAGACCCTAAGAAGAGCTGTTTCAGTAGAATGAGCTCTACAAATGTCATGCTGTGGGTAAGAGCTTTCACCCAGGACATGAAGAATCACATGAGAGGGACAGTGAGTAAAAAGTAAAATGGTTTATTTACAATGAGAAAAATAACAGAAGAGGCAAAACTAACTAAAGGCGCTGCTTCAGATCAGGATCAGGATGAGACCGGAATCTACGGGGATATAAGCAGAAGGTGAGCGAGACCAGAACCAGAGAACCACGAGATAAGAGTCTGTGACTGAGAGAGTTCTTACGGTCAGGAATCGGAACCAGAGAGGAGGCAAACTGAGGAAGGTCGGACCAGATGAGAAGTTCAGAGCGTGAGGCAGGCAGGCAGATGCGGAGAGAGGAGTCCAGAGGATCTTTAAGCGGCGAGACGTGGGAACAACTCCAGGCAAGGTAGGTGATGCACGAACAGGATACTGGAACGGAGTTCAAGGTTATAAACATGGAATCACAAAGAGAGCAGGCAGGTTCAGAGGCTAGAGACTACCGATGTGAGAGTATCAACCGGCACTGGAGTTGAGTCACACCGCTCCTTAAATCCTCTGTCCCTCAATTAGTAAAACTCCAAACAGGTGTGCCGTCTGCCGCGCCTACCTGCAACACAAAACAGAGAAAAATCCACCAGTAGGTGGAGGCAAGCCGTGACAGTGCCCCCCCCCCCCCCCCTCCCCCCCCCCTCAAGGGACGCCACCCGGCGACCCAGCAGAGGAGGAGGAGGCGGAGGAGGAGGAAGCACAGGAGGCCTCGAAGTCATCAATGAGGGAGACATCATCGATCCAGGATCCAGGTACCCACTGTCGGTGTTCGGGTCCGTAACCCTCCCAGTCCACCAGGAATTGCCGGCCGCGACCCTGTGGTCAGACATCCAGGATGCAATGCACACGGTAACCGACACTCCCGTCGGCGAGGCGGACTGGCGGAGGTGGAGCGTCAGGAGGGCACAGAGGGCACGACACCACCGGCTTGAGGAGGGAGATGTGGAAGACTGGATGCACCCGCATGGAAGGAGGCAACTCCAGGCGGACAGAGACCGGGCCCAGGACTTCGGCCAAAGGGAAAGGACTCCATACAGAAACCAACCCGGTTTTCCAGTCTATCTGTGGGTTGTGTACAACTAACCACTCATGACCCAAAACCACTGGTGACTGGGGAGAAGTAAAAATATAGAAGCTCAAGGTCTCGTGATGGTTACCAGAAATCTGCATAGTAACTGGGACCGTGCGATGAGTTATGGTTGTAAGGGAACAGCCATCCATTGAGGAAGCGCGTATGGGGGTAGAGAGAGGAATGGTGGGAATGTTGAGCTGTTGAACCACAGTTATGTCCAGAACACTCCTCTCACATCCAGAGTCCACCAACGCCTGGGTTGAAATTGTCTGTTGGTTATAGGAGACAGAACATGTTAAGTTGCACCGGGATTTCAGATTTACAGGAAGTCCACCCATCAGTAACCCAGGTCCTACTGATGGGCCCTGGCTTTTTGTCGAACCGGACAATCCTGCAGCATGTGACCCGGCTGCCCACAGTAAATGCAGAGACCCAAAGAGCGACGTCTAGCCTTCTCCTCAGGGGTTAAACTCGCTCGACCTATCTGCATCGGTTCCTCGGGATGAGCCAGAGAGGGATGAGGGTGATGTGGTCATTGAGGGGCGGAGTCAGGGATCAGTCTGAGGTTCTGTGTCCTGTGTCTCTCCTTGAGGCGTCTCTCGATATTGGCAGCTAACTGGACTAGGGACTCTAGGCTCTCTGGTTCCTGGCAAAAAGCCAATTGGTCCTTAATCCTATCATTAAGCACGTGAGAGAATGCGGCTCTAAGTGAAGGTTCATCTAGTGAGGACAGGGAGGCAAGAGTATGAAAATCAATGGCAAAATCTACTACAGATTGTTGGCCCTGCTGGAGACTCCAGATCTGTTTGGCGATTTCGGCTAGGGATTCTGATTTATCAAAAGTTTGTTTGTATTCAGCTAAGAAAGCTGCAAACGGTCCCTGCAGAAAGTTTGATTGCCGACTCCTGGCCTCGGCCCACTGTAGGGCTTTACCACGCAACAGACTGACAATATACAAAATTTTAACAGCATAGTTTACAAACATCTCAGGTGATCTGTTGAAAGCTAAATCACAAAGCAATAAAAAACAACGGCACTTTTCAGGTTCACCGGCGAATGTTTCTGGTTGCGGGGATTGCGCAACTCGGAACCCGACCCCGTGATGTGGAACAGGAAGTGGAGCCGGGAGAGAAGCTACAGAGACAGCAGCAGAGGGTGGTGTAAGTTTCTCGTTAATCTGGTGGAGGGCGGAATCGAGCTGGAACAAGTGACAACTGATTGAGGGCGGAACGAATGGATCCTTCATGCTGAGTTAATGTGTTTGCTAAGGCTGCGGGAAGTGATTCTTCAATGGGGGTGTTCTTTTGGCCGGTTAATTCTGTCATGCTGTGGGTAAGAGCTTTCAACCCAGGACATGAAGAATCACATGAGAGGGACGGTGAGTAAAAAGTAAAATGGTTTATTTACAATGAGAAAAATAACAGAAGAGGCAAAACTAACTAAAGGCGCTGCTTCAGATCAGGACCAGGAAGAGACCGGAATCTACGGGAATATAAGCAGAAGGTGAGCGAGACCAGAACCAGAGAACCACGAGATAAGAGTCTGTGACTGAGAGAGTTCTTACGGTCAGGAATCGGAACCAGAGCGGAGGCGAACTGAGGAAGGTCGGACCAGATGAGAAGTTCAGAGCGTGAGGCAGGCGGGCAGACGCGGAGAGAGGAGTCCAGAGGATCTTTAAGCGGCGAGACGTGGGAACATTTCCAGGCAAGGTAGGTGATGCACGAGCAGGATACTGGAACGGTGTTCAAGGTTATAAACATGGAATCGCAAAGAGAGCAGGCAGGTTCAGAGGCTAGAGACTACCCATGTGAGAGTATCAACCGGCACTGGAGTTGAGTCACACCGCTCCTGTGTGCCGTCTGCCGCGCCTACCTGCAACACAAAACAGAGAAAAATCCACCAGTAGGTGGAGGGAAATCGTGACAACGAAAACCTGACTGGAAGCAATCATAGATGCTATGTTCATCAAGAGCAGCTGTGAGTTGTTTAGCCACAACCTTTTCCAAGATCTTGGAGATGAACGGAAGTTTAGAGATGGGTCTGAAGCTGCTATGGAGAGAGGGGTCGAGACTCGGTTTTTCAAGAAGCGGGTGGATTACAGCGTTCTTAAAGTAAGCAGGGACCTGACCAGAAACCAGAGAAGCATTAATTGTAGAGAGCACGCTGGGACCGATGGACAGAAAAGCACTTTTAAACAAAGATGAGGGTAAGGTGGTGGGGGGGGGGGGGGGGGGGGTGTATGCAGAGGTCTTCATAGAGTTAACTAGTTTGGTTAACTCAGGCAAAGAAACAGGAGCAAAGCTATCTAGGATGATGGGCCTGGTTGGAGTCGGGAGAGGCAGCGATAAGGCTGAAGGAGAGATGCTAGATCTAACCTTATTGACTTTGTCCACAAAGAAAGACAGAAAGTTCTCACAACAGAGTGGATGGAGGCTGTAGGAGAGGCAGGAGACACGATGCTGCTGATGGTGTTAAACAGCACCTTGGGGTTCCCTTTGCTCTGGGACACCAGGTTGGAGAAATAGGAAACCCTAGCGTCTCTGACTGCAGAGTTAAAGGATGTCAGAAGATCCTTTAGGTGCAGCAGATGGACGTGGAGATGGGTTTTCTTCCACAAACGCTCAATTTTTCTGCATTGGCGCTTCAGGCTGCGAAGACTGCCATTAAACCAGGGAGTAGGGTTCACTGCAGGAACTGATCTGGTTCTGACAGGACAGATGTTGTCCAGAATGGAGAGGCAGTGCTCGCTGAACTGAGAAGTTAAGGAATCTGGGTCATTATCAGAAGAACAGGGTGGATCAAAAGCAGCAGAAAAATTGCTAGCTGTGCTCTCGTTAAGAAAACGAGAACTAACCATACGGCGAGCAGAAGGTGGGGATGCAGAAACTGACAAGCTAAAGAAAATGCAGTCGTGATCTGAAATATAAATGTCCTCAGGACAAACACTGTCAGCATTTAGACTGAGGGTAAAAACAAGGTCTAGAGTGTGCCCCCTGGTGTGTGTGGGGCCAGAAACATTGGGTTGGGTAAAGCCAAAAGTGTCCATAAGGCTGGAGAAATTCATGGCAAAGAGATCGGAGGGATAATCAACGTGGATGTTAAAGTCACCAACAATCACCAGTCTGGACAGCTTCACAGTAGAGGATAGAAAGTCACTAAACTCCTCAAGGAAAGAACTGTTTGGACCAGGTGGATGAAAGACCACAGCACAGTAGAACGGGTCCTTACGCCTGACTTTAATCAGCTGCAGTTCAAAGGAAGCAAAGTGACCAGAGGTTGTAGAGCTACATGGATGATGGTCTCTAAAAACAACAGCTAGGCCTCTACCACAACCAGAACCCCGGGGCTGGCTAAGAAAAGAATAACCACTCGGGCAAAGTTCAATCAGAGCAGAATAATCAGATGTTTGCTGCCAAACTTCAGTCAGAAACAGAAAATCCAGGTTTTTAGACAGAATTAGATCACTGAGCAGGAAGGTCTTATTGTTAACAGAGCGGGTATTTAATAGAGCCATGCTGAGCGAGGTGGAGGAATCAGAAACAATAGAAACAGCTGGAGTTAGTGGACGTAAATTAGTAGGGTTAGATCCACGGTGTTTGTAAAAATCACTTATGGAGGGAACAGGAGGAGAAACCACTGAGGAATAAGGATAAACCGACCTTAAAAACTTGGACGGATGAACCGTGTCGCAACGCTGCCTGGCGGGAATGTGGAAGTGGCGCTCAGGTCACCAAACAAAGGACAAGAAGCTAGAAGATTGCGCCGATGTTTACTAGATAAACCACGCTTTAAGAGAAGTCTTATTCTCACCTGGATTCCTGCTTGTTTACCTTTTTTCCTCCGACTTTTTCCCGGGACCGGACAAACATCACTAGAGGTGCGCAGCTCTGGATCATTGATTGGTTCCGGGCCGGTGCGCCACTCAGGTAAACAAACAGGATGGTAAATCCTCGGTGCATCTTGGGCAATCGTGAACGAACGGAAGGACAAAAGAGTCTGGCGATCATAGGAGATGGTAGCAGGGACACTACTGAAGAAGATCGCAGACAGGAGCAAGGTGGAAAAGAGGAGGTTAGTGGAGAAAAGTTTGAAAAAGTGGTACAGCCAAATCTACAGGCACGTCGGGCAAGAGATGGGCTTACTTAAGACGGTCTATTGAAACCTTCTCGCGACCGCCGGCAGACTCAATGAGAAAGTCCTTGGGCCCCGCCTCATAGACCCAAAATGGGCCGTCGTAAGGCGACTGCAAGGGGGAATGATGAGAGTCATGGTGGACGAACACGTACCCAGCTGTCATAAGGTCTTTAGGAATGTATACATGCGGAATAGTGTGGTGTACTGCAACAGGGACGAAAATACCTGCCCATCGAACAGCATTGGGAAACTTGGGTGCCACCACACAGGAATCAAACCCTTCTGCTATGAACTCACCAGGGACTGTAAGGGGCTGATCCAAAACAAGTTCAGCAGGGGAAAAGTTTAGGTCTTCCTTCGGAGCAGACCGTAAGCCCAAAAGGACCCACGGCAACCGGTCCACCCAGTTTGCTCCAACGAGAGAGGCTTTAAGGGCTGCCTTCATCGTACGATGAAATCTCTCGCAAAGACCATTGCCCAGTGGGTGGTAAGCTGCAGTGCGGTGAAGTGTGACCCCTAAGTTGTTAGCAACCTCCGTCCACAGTTCTGAAGTGAACTGGGGGGCCCTTTCTGAGGTGAGGTCAAGGGGTACCCTGATACGAGACACCCAAGTTTGCGATGAAGGCGAGCGCAACATCTGCCGCAGTAGTGGAACTTAGAGGTACAACTTCTGGCCAACGGGTGGTACAGTCCACCATGGTGAAAAGGTGGGTGAAACCACAGGTTGAAGGCAATTGGCCAACCAGATCCACATGGATGTGTCGAAGCCTCACCCGTACCATGAGAAAGCACTTTAGTGGGGCTTTAGTGTGTCTCTAAACTTTGGCCTGTTGACAGGCTAAACAGGAGGCTGCCCAGGTTCTGACATCTTTGTGCAGGCCAGGCCAAACAAACTTGTTGCCCACCAACATGATTTGAGGCCTTGACTCTGGGATACAACAAAGAGCGAATGGAATCAAAGACTCTGTGTCTCCATGAGATAGGGGCCAGAGGACGAGGTTTGCCCAACGAGACATCGCACAAGAAGACTGCTCCAGTGTCACCAAAGGGAACTTCCTTAAGGCGGAGGCTGGAGTCTGCTGATACAAATGTACGGGCAGAAACGACCGACTTCTGGTCTGTTGCCATGGCTGCGTAATCCACACCCAACCAGACAGCACCAATAGTCAACCTAGACAGGCTGTCGGCCACCAGGTTACATTTGCCGGCAACATGACGTATGTCAGTGGTGAACTCTGATTTAGCAGAAAGCTGTCACCGCTGGTGGGCAGACCTTGGTTCAGAAACCTTTGCCATGGAAAAAGTCAATGGTTTGTGGTCAACAAAGTCACTTTCAAAGTCAGAGAAAATCAGTGAACCTTCCTAAATGATCCGAAAATGGCGATTCGCCAGAAAAAGAGCAAGGAGCTCCCTATCGAACGTGCTATATTTCTGTTCATTAGGTTTGAGTTTTCGACTAAAAAATGAGAGGCTGCCAGTTGCCCCTGACCCATTGCTCGCAAAACCCACCAATAGCGAAATCAGAGGCGTCTGTAATAAGGGCCACGGGAGCATCTGGGGTAGGGTGTCCCAGTAGTACAGCATCTGCCAATGCTGTGTTAGCTTCATTGAAGGCACGTAGCATGTCCTGTGCCCACATGACAACTTGGTTGCCCTTCCTGCCCTTGAGGGTGTCATAGAGAGGGTACATAAGGTGAGCTGCTCGGGGAATGAAACAATTGTAAAAATTGACCATCTCTAAATACTCTTGCAGAGACTTCACAGATGCAGGGCGTGGAAAAGTTGCAACTGCCTGTACCTTCGCAGGAAGGGGGACCGCACCCTGAGGTGACACCAGGTGGCCCAGAAACTCAATGGACGACAACCCAAACTGACTTTTGCTGGGATTAATTATCAAACCATGTTCACTAAGTCTGTTGAAAAGCAAACTGAGGTGTTCCAAGTGTTCGGGGACTGATGAGCTAGCAAACAGAATGTTGTCCAAATAGACAAACAAGAAGGGCAACCCACGTAAAACAGAGTCTATGAGATGTTGGAACGTTTGTGCAGCCCCTTTAAATCCGAAGGGCATCCGCAGGAACTCAAAAAGTCCAAAAGGGGTAATCACTGCAGTTTTGGGTATGTCCAGAGGATGCACTGGGACCTGATGGTACCCCTTCACCAAATCAACCTTAGAAAATACTTTGGCAGAGGCCAGATGGGCAGAGAAATTTTGAATGGGGGGAATGGGATAGCGATAATTGTCGGTGGCGTTGTAAAGGCGCCCGAAATCACTACAAGGGCACCATCCACCATAAGCCTTGGGAACCATGTGTAACGGCGACGCCCAAGGACTGTCAGAGGGACACACAATCGCGAGGCGCTCCATATTAGTGAACTCCTCCCGTGCTATCTGTAACTTAGCGAGGTCCAGGCGACGGGGACAGGAAAACACTGGAGGACCAGTGGTTGGAATGTAATGTTCAACCCCGTGTTTTACTACAGCAGCAGAAAACATGGGGATTGTGATCGAGGGAAACTCGGCCAGCAACCTGTGGAACTCGTCACCCTTAGGTTAGCATGTTAGCCAAAAGTACAGGTGAAGGACCTCCCAGAGAGCACGGAAAAGTTTCAGAAGAGACAGCATCAACTAGACACCTGTTGGCTATGCCCACCATCAACCGAAAAGCACACAGGAAATCAGCACCCAAAATATGTACAGAAACCGAAGCCATCACAATATCCCATTTGAAACTGTGCCCATTAAAACAGAGAGTCACAAACAGGGTCCCAAAGTCCAGATAGGAGTCCCATTTGCAACATCCAACTGGGGACCATGCACAGGAAACCAGGTGTCGGCAGCAAAAGCTGGAATAACACTCCGCTGAGCTCCTGAATTGACGAGGAAATGTCGTCCTGAAGAAGCGTCTGTAAGGAAGAGCAGCCCGTTTGATGAGCGTTAACTACTGCTAGTGAGCGCCGGCTTTCCCGTTTCCCTGGTCGGGGAAGGAGCAGGGTGGAAAGTAGTGTCTCACCTTAGATCCAAACTTGCAGTGGTAAAAACACAGTCCAGCGTTTCCTTTGTAGGGTTAATGAACTACATATCTAGGAATCAAAGGCTGTTGCTATCAGCATATGTTTTAATTCCTAAGAAGATCAAACAAATTAACGAATGAAATCTACATGCATATATATAGATATATATGATATAAATTCATACACCAACTTGCTTGGTCTATCTTAATCAAAAGATTGTAATATTTATTTTTAAAGATTTAATTTAATAGCAAAGTTTATTTGTTAATTCAGAAGATCTAAAGATCTTTGTTTGTTCAGTGATAAATATACACCCACTCCGTGTTTATTTCAAGAAAGAGTCACGTTTAAAAAGGTGAAGAAATTTATTACTAAACAATTAAAAACATGACAATTTAAAATACATATTATAAAAGACAATTTATAAAAGCTTTGGTATTAAAAACAACCCTGTGCTTGGATGAATCTAAGGTGAAGTGTGTTTGGTTGCGGGTGAAGCAATGTCTCAGAACGTGTATCTTGGAGAGAGGGCGCGTTCTGGGTGAAAAAGCATTTGGTTTTTCAATAAGCTAAGTTGTTCTCATTAAAGAGTATTCTGACGCAATTTGTGTTCTACCTCACCATCAGGCGACCCTCGTTGTTGATCCGGACGTCAGGGGAGGAGGTTGAACAGCCTCAGCATACTGGGTCCGGTAGGGAAGACCGATGGTACCGACTCGTTCCGGTCCTAGAGATGCCGCAGGCACACAGGTGGAATTGGTTTGCGTCTGCAGATTCTCAAGGAATCTCGTAGCATCAGCTTTGTTCCGCAGGTGCCGTTTGTTGTGTCGGAGCAATTTTGCCAGTGTGACAGATATCGCTTTGTTGGTTAAAGGGAGTGTGGGCGGCCGTCCCAACTTCTCTAGAACTCACTCGCAACTGACGAGAATTCTGTTTTAAAAGATCGCTATTACCATTTCTAATGAACATTTTAATCTTGTTTTCATTTGGCATTACTTTAGTATTGCTCACCATCTGTTTGCTCTCTTGTTTTGAGAACCTTTTATGACAAAGCAAACACATTTTTTATTCCACTGCCCTGTTTCTTGTAACCCCCACCCTTCACACATTTTACATCAGAGTCGGGGTTTAACGCAGCTAAAAACATTTTAAAGAAGTTTAGTTGGCAGGGTGTCCAGACAGCAGGTAGATGAATTTAAGTTCGTTATTATGTCCCCCAGTGTTTTAGCAGTAATCACACTGAAAACTGGCCACAAACCTGTGTTGCTGTAGCTGTGGTCTGATTGTGCATGTTGACATGGAGGAATGAATGGTCGATCTGATGTTAATGATTTTCTCATAGTAGAACAGGTCTTGGGTCATAAAATGGAATATTATATTTTATTAATGAAGAAATTTAGAGATTTTGTAAAAAGACAAGGTTAAACAGACAGATTATGCAACAATAAAACATAAACTGTAAAACAGAGTTTTGATGGTGGAGAGGTCAAAGCAGTTGTGGAGAGGTTGTGGGAGTGAGTTCTAGAGGGTGGGGACAGCCATGGAGAGGTTGGTTCTGTGGGAGAGGGAGTCGATGGAGGTGATGTGGTCACTGGTTAGGAGACATGCAGGACAATTCTGGATGTCTTGATGTTCGGTGAGGGTTTTGGATGGGATGCCATATAGATAATTTTGCTGTATTTGATTTTTGATGTGATGAATACATGAATAAGGTTTTCAGGGACAGAGAAACAAGGGAAGATAAAAGTCTAACAAAATGGAATCCAATCACATGACTAAAATATCCTTGAATACCTCCACCACCAATACGCCTGTTCCACTTCCATCAACACAATCTTCCCCCTTTACAATTCTGTCTGTTCCCTCAAATATGCCAGCTTAGAATCGGCCCTGCTCTCTACAGACATTTATGTTTAGGAGGTTGTACGTCCCTCAGTCCACAGTATCTACAGTATGTTGGCCTACCAGGAGCCGGGCTTCAGGATCTGTAAAGTTACAATATGTTTAACAGCTTTTCTGAACCAGGGATAAAACATGGCATAGATCAGAGGGTTTAGGCAGGAGTTAAGATAAATGAGAAACAACAAGAATGATACAAATGTTGTAGTTGTAAAACTATCTATAAAATAAAAGCAGCAGTAATATGGACAGAAACACATCAGATACACAACAACAAGAACACCCAGTGTTCTGGCTGCTTTTAGCTCTGATTTCTTTGTTTGTTGTTGCGCTGAAAGCTGAAGGGTGACACTTCTATTGTGAGAGTACATGGCACGAGCCTGAGTCACGGCCACCACAAATACTCTCATATACAGAACTATGATGACTGTAACTGGAAATAAAAAGGATACAAACAGATCAAAAGTTCCTACAATATAATCTGCAGATACTGTACATTCTCCAATGCAGGAATTACTCCTGCCTGGCTGAATCAGCATATCTTTTAACAAGCAAGTTACATAGAAAGCAACACAGCTCCAACAGAGACAAACACAACATTTAATTCTTGGTAAGGTTATTCTGGTGGGATAATGCAGAGCGTAACAAATAGCCACATAGCGATCGGCTGATATGAGAACAATGGTTCCAGTTGAAGCACAGATGGAAACAGAAGAAACATAATAGTAAAATAAACATGTGATATCACCCAGTATCCAGCATCTTGTTCTCCTAAAGATTTCAAATGGAATGATTAAAAAGCCAATAAGGAAATCTGACACAGCCAGAGAGAGGATGAGGATGTTAGAAGGTTTCTGGAGCTTCCTACAAAGAAACAGAGAAAGTCAGTCAGTGAGGTTAAAATAACTTATGCAGCGTAGAATCACATTCTGATCAGATAAAAATATTGATAAATGTGATGTTTATCTTTTTAATATCTGCCTGAAATAGGAGACTGAGATTATGATGAGGAGGTTTAGAACTGCTGTGATCAGAGAGAAGAAGGACAACACGATGTTCAGGAGGACAGTTTCAGACCAGTGAGGTGTTGGCCTCCTGCAGGACCTGTTGAGTTGTGGAAAACAGAACTCAGCTCCAATCTGAATCTCCATCATCAGATGGATACTGCTGTCTGAGCAGAACCCTGTCACACAGGTAATATATACTTTTCCTTCATTACACAATTCCAATTTGATCTGAGCACTAACATTACTCTTCCCTTGCGGCCAAAAACATCAAGGCAAAACAAAAACAGGCTAACATCATATGATGGTAGACAGGAGTCTCCATGGACTAGTAGAGGCTCGTCCGTAGGGGTTTTAGGACACCATCCTCACTTACTTGAAACAACAAATCTCCAACCTTTTTTGGCGTGTGAGCTACTTTTACACAAAGTACCATTAATTCAAATAGATGATTTCCATGTGTGAATAAGCTCATGTTAAAAATGCTATTTTACTATATTAACATGCATTGCCTTCACAAGTTGATTTCTGTTTATTATCAATATTATTAAAAATGTTTTAAAAATAATTAAAGTTCAAGGAAAATAGTGACATTATCAAATTCAAATTTTATCAAATTCAAATTTTATTTGTCATACACAGTCATACACAGTATGAAATGCAGTGAAATGCCTTACACAACTGCTCGTGACCTAAGAGTTGAAAATAAAATAATTGTACACCACAAATTAAAATGAAGGGTAAATTTAACTGGGAAAGAGTAAGCTAAAATATATCTGAATTAAAGTTGAATAATAGAATAGCTTTACAACAAAATACACAATACAATACAAATCAGAATAAAAGGTAAATTTAGCTGGGAAGGAATAAGATAATATATTTATAAGTTGAAGTTGATAATAAAGTAACTGTACAACAAAATACACAGTATGTAAATGTATAAGGATGTATGAAAAAATAAAAATATCTATTCAAAACAGCGGCTGAACAAGTATTAAATGGAAATGAAAAAATATATATAATGTCCAGAGTTGTGCAAACCACATTTTAGTGACTTTGTAGTGCAACTGTGCTTAAGCAAAGTCCAGACTGTTCAGTGTGTGTGAGAACCATATGTGTGGGCACTTACTATGTGGTGGTGTGATTTAAAGATCGTATCGCTTGCGGGAAGAAACTCCTCCTCAGCCTCTCTGCGTCGGTCTTCAGGGAGCGGAATCGCTTTCCAGACCTCAACAAAGAGAACAGTCTGTTATTTGGATGGCTGAGGTCCTGCACTATCTTCCTGGCCTTGGTCCAGCACCGCCTGCTGTAGATTGAGTGCAGGTCAGGGAGCTCGGAGCCGATGGTGTTCTCAGCTGATCGTGTAACCCTCTGTAGAGCTCGTCTGTCCTGCACAGTGCTGTTCCTGAACCAGGTTATGATGTTCCCCGTCAGGATGCTCTCTATGGTGCACGAGTAGAAGTTCCTGAGCACCCTGGGGGGCAGTCGGAAGTCTCTCAAGCGTCTGAGGTAGTAGAGACGCTGCCGGTCCTTTTTCACCACGGTGTTGATGTGACAGGTCCTGCCTGATGTGAACACCGAGGTATTTGAAGCTGCTCACTCTCTCCACTGGGCACTCATTGATGACGAGGATCTGGTAGTTCCTCTCCTGCTTTGTACTGAAGTCCACTATCAACTCCTTCGTTTTGCTGACGTTTAGAAGGAGGTTGTTCCTCTTGCACCAGGTCTCCAGGTTCCTGACCTCCTTTAAGTAGGCCGCCTCGTTGTTGTCAGAGATCAGGCCCACCACGACGGTATTGTCAGCAAACTTAATGATGGTGGTGGAGCTGGTACTGGCCACACAGTCGTATGTGTACAAAGAGTACAGCAGGGGGCTTAGAACACACCCCTGGGGGGCTCCAGTGCTAAGAGTGGTGGGGGCTGAGACATGTCCGCCCATCCTTACTGCCTGTGGTCTGCCAGTTGGGAAGTTGGAGATCCACTGGCACATAGATGAGCTCAGTCCCAGGTGCTCCAGTTTGGTGGTGAGTGTGGAGAGAATTATGGTATTAAATGCAGAGCTGTAGTCGATGAAGAGCATTTTAACATAATTCCCCCTTCTAGTGTCCAAGTGAGTGAGTGATGTGTGGAGGAGATGACAGATGGCATCGTCTGTAGAATGATTTGGACAGTAAGCGATCTGTAGTGGGTCCAGTGCGTCTGGTAGTGAAGGAATGATGAAGCCTCTGACCAGGCGTTCAAAGCTCTTCATCACTACTGAGGTGAGGGCTACGGGGCGAAAGTCATTGAGAGAAGCAGGGTGGGGTTTCTTCAGGGACAGGAACAATGATGGACTCCTTGAAGCATGTGGGGATCACCGACTGAGATAAAGAGATGTTGAATATCTCAGTGAACACAGGAGCTAGCTGGTATGCACAGTCTCTGAGGATACGGCCTGGGATGCTGTCTGGTCCTGCTGCTTTCCTGGTGTTCACTTTCTTGAAGGCTCTCCTCACGTCATGCTCGGAGATGACGAGTATGTTTCCGGTGCTGGCAGTATCTTCCTGTCTGCAGCCGTTAGCGCCGCTAGCGCTAGCATCGTTGGAGTCCTTAGCAGCGGCCTCGAAGCGAGCATAGAAAGTGTTCAGCTCGTCTGCCAGAGTCGCATCCGCGTTCGTCATACCGGTTGATGGTGCTTTATAATCCGTTATTGTCCTCAGTCCCCGCCACAGGCTCCTAGAGTCACTCTGTTGGAGTTGTGACTCTAGTTTCCTCCCGTAGCGCTGCTTTGCCTCTTTTACCGCCTTCCGCACATCATATGACGTGGCTTTGTACGGGTTCATGTCCCCCGTCGCGAGTCCCGTGTTATAGGCAGCAGTGCGGGATCTCAGAGCTTCGCGAATGGTTTTATCCACCCATGGCTTCTGGTTGGGAAACGTAGTGATAGTCCTTGTCTCCATTGTATCATCCGCTAGTTTCCCGAAGAATCCCACAACCGCATCCGTAAACACATTGACGTCATTATCGGAGCTGTTTGTGAACAGGTCCCAGTCTGCGTCGTCGAGTGCGTCCTGTAATGCAGCCACCGATTGGTCCGTCCAGCGCGCGACCGTCCTCTGAACCGGAACTTCCAGTTTCAGCCTTTGTTTGTATTTTGGCATGAGGAAGATGGCGGCATGATCAGATTTGCCAAACGAAGGGTGAGATTGTGCCTTGTAGCTGTCGTTGACCATAGTGTAGCAGTGGTCCAGTGTCCTTTCACCTCTGGTGGGGCAGGTGATATGTTGATGAAAGTTTGGCGCTGCACGTTTGAGGTTGGCACCGTTGAAGTCCCCCTTCACAATAAGCGCGGCATCCCGGTGTTGTATCTGGTGCTGGGCGAGAGCCTCATGCAGCTCGCATAAGGCAGAGTCCGTGTCCGCTTATGGTGGTATATAAACGGCACTTGTAATGACCGATGTAAACTGCCGAGGTAGATAAAAAGGACGACACATGATGGACAGTAGTTCCAGATTTGGTGTGCAGAAGCGTGTCAAAGGAACAACGTTCACACTGTTGCACCAATTGTTGTTCACCATTAAACACACGCCACCTCCCCTTGACTTCCCCGAGTCCTGTGTCCTGTCCATGCGGTGAACCGAGAAGAACTCGGCTGGCTGGATGGCGTAGTCTGGCACCGCTGGGGTCAGCCATGTCTCAATGAAGCAGAGGAGATTGCAGTCCCGAATGTATCTCTGGAACTTTATCCTGGCCCTGAGTTCATCAAGCTTGTTCTCCAGTGACTGGACGTTGGCGAGCAGGATACTAGGCAGAGTGCACGGGCTCTCAGCCTGTTCCTGACGCTGGCACTTTTCCCCCGAGGCCGCTGCTTCACATCGCGTCTGTTGTTCTCCCTCAAGATCTCACTCGGCCAGCTCAGATCCGGAGTTGAAAACCCCGAACTGTGAGTACATTGTACACCAATAAAAACAAAAGTTGCACTGTCATACCTAATGTACCAAATGGTGATGAATTTAACGATTTAAGAATGCTAAAACAAACTTTGAAAAAACCAAAATAAACGAAGAGGTGGTCGGAGCAATCGTGATGGCAGCCGACCTCACGGCGCCATCATTATGAAAATTAAACAAATTATATTTTATTTTTTAACTATTCAGATAATGAAATACAAATCTATTTCATGTGAATAGTTAAAAGGATCAGTAACATAACTTTTTCAGAACACAGGAACAGCTAACCTGTTCTTGTCAGTCCCTGACGCTGTGCTCTGCCCATAGCCTCGGCAGCAATGTCAGCTTTTCATAGTATTCAGCTATTTTATCATAAATGAACGAATACTCCCAAAACCTATCAAATGTCTTGGTAACACTTTACAATAATGATCCCAAAATTGGCTCATCTCATGTGGAACTATTGATAAACGAATCAGGATTTAATGGTTACCTAAGCTCCACAACCACTCCATGGTGGACTTATTAGCTAAGTCTTGAATGATTATGCACCAAACTACAGTTCAGAATACCCACTATTTTTGGAGACTTTGGAGGGGGTGCTGGAAAGTGCTCCGTCCAGTGACTCCCTCATTCTGCTGTGGGACGTTAACGCTCACGTGGGCAATGACAGTAAGACCTAGAGAGGTGTGGTTGGGAGGGTTGGTCCCCCGAACTGAATTCAAGCTGTGTTTTGTTATTGGACCAGTGTCCATATGTGCTCTTGGCACCAGGATACATTAGGCCCACAGCTCGATGATCGATTTTGTTGTTGTTTTGTCTGATCTGAGGCCGCATGTCTTGGACACATGGGTCAAGAGAGGGGCGGAGCCATTAATTGACCACTACCTGTTGGTGAGTTAGTTGTGATGCTGGGTGAGGATGCCTATTAGACCTGGCAGGCCCAAACAAATTGTCAGTGTCTTCTGGGAACATCTGGCAGAGTCTCTTGTCAGAAGGAGCTTTAAATCCCACCTCTGACAGAACTTCCAAAATCTTCCGGGGGAGGCGAGGGACATTGAGTCCGAATGGGCCCGTTCCATGCCTCCATTGTTGAGGCGGCCGATCAGAGCTCTGGCCACAGAGTTTTCGGTGCCTGTCGTGGCGGAAACCCCCAAATCTACTGGTGGACACCGGCGGTTAGGGATGCTGTCAAGCTGAATAGGTACCGGCAGTCCAAGCAGAATGTGGCTTGGGTGTTCGCGGAGGCAAAACCCAGACGTGGGAGGAGTTCGGTGAGACCATGGAGCAAAACTTTTGTATGGCTTTGAGAAGATTCTGGCCCACTCTGTAGCACCTCAGGAAGGAAAGCAGTGCACTACCAACACTATTTATAGTGGGGACAGTGTGCTTCTGACCTCTAATTGGGACGCTGTGGATCAGTGGGCAGAATTCTTCGAAGACCTCCCACTGGCACATCTTCCAGTGAGTCTGTGGACTTTGAGTTGGGCTCTCTAATTTCTGGTGTTGAGGTCACTGAGGTGGTCAAAAAGCTCCTTGGTGGCAAGGCTCACTAAAATTAAGGCTGCCAAAACAATCTCGGAATCTGTAACTTTCTCTGGCCCCTGCCTGATCGGACCAGTGACAACATGTTTAGCCGCATGCTGTCCTTCAAACGCTGGTTGTCTAGGTGGTATCCTGAAAGCAACATGGGCAACATTGATAATTGGAAAACTTTTTGGGGAAAACCTGGTCTGATGCGAAGAGACGGCATCTATCCCTCTTTGAATGGAGCAGCTTTTCTTTCTAGGAACATGGCCAATTTTATTAGTCCTCAGGGTCCAGACCAGGAAGCAGAGTTGTAGTTTAACCCAACCCTCTGTAGCTTGTGTACTGTTACCCACCCACTTCCCCATTGAGACAGTGTCCCCACGGCCAAAATTACACCGATTAAAAATCAGGCTTAAAAGGAGCAGGCTGAGGACTGAGCATGCGCTGACGGCCCATCACCGGACACACGGCAGCGTTTGAAGCAGATGGCAGCTCGTTAACCAACTTCCACAAACAATTAAGATGCATTTTCACCTAATTTATTCACTGACAACGCAAAAAAAAAAAATCTGAAAAATATAACACTTAACCTGGAGGTAAGTGGAGAAAATTTAGAAAGTTTGCAAACATATATTGATGAAGTTTTTGAGTTTTATGTCATGGGACCGAAGAAAGCAGCTGAGACAGAAACACCTGAGACCAAGAGGATCCATCCCCAGGACTCGCCCGAGGCTTCATCTCCCTGTAAGGATGTCCTAGATTTCCTACAATCCATAGATAAATGGCTTCTGGGATTTGAGGGGTGACTGCATCCGCTAGAGGTACTTGACAAGGAGTTCCAGGACCTCTGAACATCGCCCCATTTCACTTAATCACCACATATTTGTAGCTGGTAACTCAAGACAATTGGGGGTTACTTGGCATCACTTTATGGGAGTTTTCTGCAGAGGGCGGGGCTGTGGCGGCACGGCAAAGTCAGTCGTACCGCCGTGGCCTTACGTTTGCCTTCCATTTCATCATTTGTAAAGATATTGCCATGAAACGTGTGGTGAGTGATCCTATTCCGGCCCCCCAAAAAAATCTGATGTGAAAATCTGGTGGGCGTGGCCTATTTTCTGAAATAGCGCCCCCTAGAGCCATTAAAACTGTCAGCCCCAAGCCATGCTTTGACTGAGGATTATGAAATTTGGTACACTAATGTAGTGTCTCAGGACCTACAAAAAAGTATCATGGAGCCAAGCGCAATGTCACACAGGAGGTCGGCCATTTTGATCCAATACTCAATTTAGTGGTTTTTCGCACACATTTGGAGAATGATGCCCTGTCGTCCTTTTCACCAATTGCCTTCAAACTTCTGCTATATTACCTTAAGACATAGGGGAAAAAATTCAACTGTCGCATTTTTCAAAGTTGAAAGGTGTGGGCGTGGCTAAGCCTCAAACTTTGACCTTTCACCATTACATTACTTGACTTAATAACTCCCATGTGCATGATTAGATCTATATCAAACTTTGTCTGTGTGATCACTGACCACATCTGAAGACAATGACAATGTGGACAACTGACATCACCTAAGCCCCACCCCCTGACTACAGGAAGTCTATTGTTTTATGGTGAAATGCCCATATTTGTCTCCTGTAATTTAGTCAACAAGACACTAAGGACACTGTCTTCATGATGCTGTAATGACCATTCAGATCTGATAGCTTTCCAGATAAGGAGGGGCTTTGATGCCATGCCGAATTCTGGCGTGACACCGTGACCTTACGCTTGACTGTAACTTCCACAAACAGACTCCGATCTGCCCGAGACTGAACATGGCAATGAACAATCATGCCCTTTAGCCAACGAGGCACAAACGGTTGGTGAACTTTATGTAATATAACCACAGCGCCCCCTACATACCTTTAAAACTGCAATAACTCGTACAGGCGAGGTCGCAACTGCACCAAACTTTCAATACGTCATCACACAAAGACACCCAACACAATCCTGTGGTCATTGGTTGATATTGTCTTAGCTCCGCCCCCTGACAGATATTAGGCCCTGAATGACACCTGCATAATGTAATTCACACCAAACTGCACGCAAAGGATTCCACCTACAAACTGCTCCATGGGATCTTTTCCTAAATTTGGGACAGCGCCCCCTAGATACAATAAAACCTTTGTAACTTCTACAAAAAAGCTCCAAACTATATCAAACTTGGTGGGAGTCATCACACAACTGCAATCAACACACGTGCTCACTTGTTCAAATCACTTTAACTCTGCCCACTTGCAGCCTTTTGACTCTAGATTAACCATGCAACGTTTGATTGATGCCAAATTAACAGAAAACCATCTTTGATGACCAAAGATGGCCTCTATGGGATTTAGTTGTAAATGGTCACAGCGCCCCCTAGATAGGTTCAAACTTTATTAACTTCTAAAGACAAGGACAGAATGGCATTATACTTGGCTTGTGTCATCACGTGACTGCACCAAACACACTGATTTGGTTGTTGGTTCAAATCCCTGTAGCTCGGCCCCTTTCAGTTCACTGGCTCTAGATAACACACATCTGATTGATGCCAAAATAACAGAAAACCATCTTTGTCAACTTAAGCTGACCTCAATGGGATTTTTCTGTGGTTGGTCACAGCGCCCCCTAGATTAATTTAACATTCAATAACTTCAAAAAACGTGTTCAGAATAGCATTAAAATTGGTCTGTGTCATCACATCACCAGTGTGGTAAAGATAGAGTATCCCCTAGTGGTGAGACGTGTAATTTAATGGTGGGCTCAGAGGGGATGCTGAGTCAGGGAGAGGTGTGGATGAAGACGTTCGTGGTTTCTGGTGTCGGGGTGGTCGACGTTTATGTTCCGCGGACTTGCCAGGGTGCCCCGGGCTGCCGGGCCAGGCCAGAGCGGCGCGGAGCTGCGAGGGTCGAACGACGCTGCTTGCAGCTTTAATTATTATTATTATTTATTTAATTAGCTTTAATTATATTTATTTATACTTTATCGTTATCAGCATTAATATCTTTACATTAATATTGTAAACAAATATTTTTTGCTACTATTATTTTTTTTATTAATGTTGCAAATAATAATAATAATGATTATAATAATACCCTTATTATTTACTCTCTATTATTTTCTATAAGATTAATGTATGCATTTAATTACTTATTTTATCTCATACAGATGAAGGCGTCATATTATAGCTACTCACACACACATCTATGGGTGCACTAAGGTTTGTCTCATGGAACGTACATGGAGCTGGCTCCAGAGAGAAGAGATGAAAAAATTTTGATCAGTTAAAAAGAGTGCAAGCAGACGTAATATTATTACAAGAGACTCATAGATCTGCCAGATCTGCAGATGAACTTAAAATACCTGAGTTTCCCAGCATGTTCTCTGCCCTCTATAACTCTAGGCAAAGAGGTGTAGCTATTTTAATGCACAAAAGCATCCATTGCACAGTATTGGAATCAATTTCAGATCCAGAGAGTAGATTTATAATGTTAAAAATATCTATACAGACCCAAAGCTTATTTATCGCCAGCATATACTGTCCAAATATTGATGACCCTTCATTCTTTCATAATTTTTTCTCTGTACTCTCCGAACATGTGGACTGTCCACTTATAGTTGGAGGCGATTTTAATTTTTGGATGAACTCTTTAACAGACAGGCTCAGTACAGCTGGGACTCAGCGCAATTGGCAATCCACTAATACAGTTAAACAGTACATGAGTGATTATGGACTTTGTGATGCATGGAGATCTCTTCATCCTAACCGTAGAGAATATTATTTTTTCTCACACGTCCATCACTCTCATTCACGTTTGGATTGTTTTCTAGTCAGCAGCTCATTGTTGGCTGACATTTCAGACACTGAGATACACCCCATAGCTGTCAGCGACCATGCTCCGGTTTCTTTAACTCTGGTAAATAAGAAGACAATCACACCAAGCAAAAACTGGAGGTTTCATACATCATTGCTTAAAGACGAAGGCTTTATAGAATTTTTTAAAAAGGAGTGGGCTTTATATTTAGAAAATAATGACCTGCCTGGAACATCAGCATCTGTTCTCTGGGAGGCAGGAAAGGCAGTGATGCGAGGTAAAATAATCTCTTTCTCATCACATAAGTTCTACCAATTAATTTCTCTTTTGTCATTTGGCTTAATACACAATTGGAGTCAGGAAATATCACATACCTGGGAATTAATGTCTCTCCCAAGTTGGCAGATATAACCAAACTAAACTACAACCCAATTTTAAAGAAAGTGGAAGATGATCTTGCAAGATGGAAATCCTTACCGATGTCACTCATGGGGAGGGTTGCTACAATTAAAATGATGGTATTACCCAGAATAAATTATTTATTTTCAATTATCCCAAACAAGCCACCAGCCGACTGGTTTAGATCTCTGGACTCCTCAATTACTAAATTCCTTTGGCAAGATAAACCTCCACGAACTAGCTTAAAAATGCTTCAGAAAACGCTTCCATTTCTTTTCACCCTGTACACCTCAGACTTCCAGTACAAATCAGAGACTTGTCATCTACAGAAATACTCAGATGACTCTGCAGTCGTTGAGTGCATAAGAGATGGACAGGAATATGAGTACAGAGAGCTGGTGGAGCACTTTGTGGCATGGTGTGGAAACAATCATCTGACCAGAGAATCAAGAAAATTGTGGACAACCCTGAGCATTCTCTTCACAAGACCGTCCGACAATGGAAGAGTGTCTTCAGTCAGAGGCTTCTTCAGTTTCGCTGCAACACTGACCGCTACTGGAGATCCTTCCTGCCAACAGCCATTGTAATATACAATAACTCTTTAATGACTTGATTATTATTATTATTATTGGGAGCTACTACAGCAATCAATTTCCTTCTGGGATTAATAAGGTATTTTTAAATTTGAATTGAATTGAATTTAATTGAAGACTGTTGGTCTTTCTTCTGTTAGACCAAACACAGGTACGGAGAAGATGGAGTTAAACACCTTTTAGTTGGTAGAATGTGGAGTCAAATGATCAGAAGTCCAGTCACTGTTTCACCGCTCTAGAGGGGGAGAGCTTTGCAACTTCCAGCAGATCCCGCGATCTGCTCCTGACAGTTGCCTTCAGACACTCCCTGTTCTGCTGAAATAGCTGATTTTTATTGAGAAGTACAGGAATGTGACATACGCAGTTTGCCATATACACACGTCATTGATCATGACAGGTGAAAAAATAACAGCCTTGTTAGCGGACAGTTAATACATCACGAGAACATGCATCCGTGAGATAACTAGGAACATCCTGGTACGTCCTTGACAGGAAAAGATACATACACGGTACCGAGAGGAAAGTGAGAAGAGCTGGAATGTGCTCACTTCCTTCTTTGGTGCAGAAGAGAATATGCTGCTATTAATCTTTGTGCAGAGGCCTTGAGTATCTGAGCAAGTCTCCATAGCATAGAATAATACAAATGAGCTTATAAGGTAAATACATAAAAGAAGCTTATAAGGTAGATACATATATTGCCTTGTTAGGCAGGAACTCACATATCACAAGAACATGTAATTCTAAGATAAGCATAAGCATCCGTGGTAACCGGTACAAAGAGAGACTGCAATGTCTCACTCCCTTTTTGAGTTCCTGCAGCTGTTTAGAGCTTGTGCAGGAGAGAAGCACAGAGAGGCCCATGATTCCATAATAATAAAAGTAGCATATAACAATGAATAATAAAAGAGCTTATATGTCGTCGTCGTCGTCGTCGTCGTCTTCCTCCGCTTATCCGGGTCCGGGTCGCGGGGGCAGCATCCCAACTAGGGAGCTCCAGGCCGTCCTCTCCCCGGCCTTGTCCACCAGCTCCTCCGGCAGGACCCCAAGGCGTTCCCGGACCAGATTGGAGATGTAACTTCTCCAACGTGTCCTGGGTCGACCCGGGGGCCTTCTGCCGGCAGGACATGCCCGAAACACCTCCCCGGGGAGGCGTCCAGGAGGCATCCTGACCAGATGCCCAAACCACCTCAACTGGCTCCTTTCGATCCGGAGGAGCAGCGGTTCTACTCCGAGTCCCTCCCGAATGTCCGAGCTCCTCACCCTATCTCTAAGGCTGAGCCCGGCCACCCTACGGAGGAAACTCATTTCGGCCGCTTGTATCCGCGATCTCGTTCTTTCGGTCATTACCCAAAGCTCATGACCATAGGTGAGGATTGGGACGTAGATCGACCGGTAAATCGAGAGCCTGGCTTTCTGGCTCAGCTCCCTCTTCCCCACGACAGATCGGCTCAGCGTCCGCATCACTGCAGACGCCGAACCAATCCGCCTGTCGATCTCCCGATCCCTCCTACCCTCACTCGTGAACAAGACCCCGAGATACTTAAACTCCTCCACTTGAGGTAGGACCTCTCCCCCGACCCGGAGGTGGCAAGCCACCCTTTTCCGGTCGAGAACCATGGTCTCAGATTTGGAGGTGCTGATCCTCATCCCAGCCGCTTCACATTCGGCCGCGAACCTACCCAGCAAGAGCTGAAGGTCAGAGCTGGATGAAGCTAGGAGGACCACATCATCCGCAAAAAGCAGAGACGAGATTCTCCTGCCACCAAACTCGACACACTCCACACCAGGGCTGCGTCTAGAAATTCTGTCCATAAAAGTGATGAACAGAACCGGTGACAAAGGGCAGCCCTGGCGGAGTCCAACCCTCACTGGGAACAGGTCCGACTTACTACCGGCTATGCGGACCAAACTCACGCTCCTCTGGTAAAGGGACTGAATGGCCCTTAACAGAAAGCCACCCACCCCATACTCCTGGAGCGTCCCCCACAGGGTGCCCCTGGGGACACGGTCATAAGCCTTCTCCAAATCCACAAAGCACATGTGGATTGGTTGGGCAAACTCCCATGCCCCCTCCATCACCCTTGCAAGGGTATAGAGCTGGTCCACAGTTCCACGGCCAGGACGAAAACCACATTGCTCCTCCTCTATCTGAGATTCAACTATCGATCGGACCCTCCTCTCCAGTACCTTGGCGTAGACCTTTCCAGGGAGGCTGAGGAGTGTGATCCCCCTATAGTTGGAACACACCCTCAGGTCACCCTTCTTAAAGATGGGGACCACCACCCCGGTCTGCCACTCCCTAGGAACTGCCCCCGATGACCACGCAATGTTGTAGAGACGTGTCAACCATGACAGCCCTACAACATCCATAGCCTTGAGATACCCAGGACGAACCTCATCCGCCCCCGGGGCTCCGCCGCTGTGTAGTTGTTTGACTACCTCAGCAACTTCTGCCCCCGAGATCGGACAGTCCATCCCCAGGCCTCCCAGCTCTGGTTCCTCCTCGGAATGCGCATTGGTGGGATTGAGGAGCTCCTCAAAGTATTCCTTCCACCGTCCGACTATAGCCTCAGTTGACGTCAGCAGCTCCCCATCCCCACTGTAAACAGTGTGAGCGAGTTGCTGCCTTCCTCTCCTGAGGCGCCGGACAGTTTGCCAGAACCTCTTTGGAGCCGATCGATAGTCTTTCTCCATGGCCTCACCAAACTCCTCCCACGCCCGAGATTTTGCCTCGGCAACTGCCACTGCTGCACCCCGCTTGGCTATCCGGTACCTGTCTGCTGCCTCCGGAGACCCACAGACCAGCCACGCCCTGTAGGCCTCCTTCTTCAGCCTGACGGCTCCCCGAACCTCTGGTGTCCACCAGCGGGTACGGGGGTTGCCACCACGACTGGCACCGGCCACCTTACGACCACAGCTAGCAACAGCCGCCTCGACAATCGCAGAGTGGAACAAGGCCCACTCGGACTCAATGTCCCCCACTGCTCTCGGGACGTGGTCAAAGCTCTGCCGGAGGTGGGAGTTGAAGACCGTCTTGACAGGTTCTTCTGCCAGGCGTTCCCAGCAGACCCTCACTATGCGTTTGGGTCTGCCAGGTCTACGCGGCATGTTCCCTTGCCATCTGATCCAACTCACCACCAGGTGGTGATCAGTTGACAGCTCCGCCCCTCTCTTCACTCGGGTGTCCAAAACATACGGCCGCAGGTCAGATGATACGACTACAAAATCTATCATCGACCTGTGACCTAGGCTGCCCTGGTACCAAGTGTACCGGTGGGCATCCTTATGTTCGAACATGGTGTTCGTTATGGCCAAACTGCGGCTTGCACAGAAGTCCAATAACAAAACACCGCTCGAGTTCTGATCAGGTGGGCCGTTCCTCCCAATCACACCCCTCCAGGTCAAGCTGTCATTGCCCACGTGAGCATTGAAGTCCCCCAGCAGGACAATGGAGTCCCCTGATGGAGCACTATCTAGCACTCGTCCCAGGGACTCCAAAAAGGGTGGGTACTCTGAACTGATATTTGGCCCATAAGCACAAACAACAGTCAGGACCCGTTCCCCGACCCGAAGGCGCAAGGAAGCTACCCTCTTGTCCCCCGGGGTAAACCCCAACACACAGGCAGAGAGTCTCGGGGCTAACAAAAAGCCAACCCCAGCCCTCCGCCTCTCACCCGGAGCAACTCCAGCAAAGTAGAGTGTCCAACCCCTCTCCAGGTCTCGGGTTCCAGAGCCAATGCAATGTGTCGAGGTGAGTCCGACTATATCTAGCCGGTACCGCTCAACCTCTGCCACAAGCTCCGGCTCCTTCCCCGCCAGCGAGGTGACGTTCCATGTCCCAAAAACTAGTTTTCTTGTCCGGGGATTGGACCGCCAAGGCTCCCGCCTTGGTCTGCCACCCGATTCACATTGCACCGGACCCTTCATGTTCCTCCTGCAGGTGGTGGGTCCACAGTTGGACGAGCCCATGTATCCGGTTCGGGCTGGGCCCGGCCGGGCCCCATGGGCGAAAGCCCGGCCACCAGGCGCTCGCTCACGGGCCCCAACCCAAGGCCTGGCTCCAGGGTGGGACCCCGGTAACCCTCCGGGCCGGGTACTCCGACTCTTCGTTTTCACCGCCATGAAAGATCCTTCGAAGAGCTTATATGAGAGTTACATATATTTTCAATCCCCCTTTTGAACTCTTTTAAGAGTTCAACAAAGATATAAGAAATCAAAACAACAACACCAAATTTCATCAAAAAGAATATAATAATCAAAGATTTAAGATACCAATACGAACAATCAATCAGATTACAGCTTCTCACATTCCCAGCAGTAAACTAATACATAAAACATGATTATTTTTTTAACTGAACATGTTACTTCATGAATGTATCGCATGCTCACCCCGTATGAGGGCGAAAAACCCTATTTTACTGTACGTTAATAGGGAAAATTCCCCCATGTCCTCCCATTTTTTTCTTGGGACGAACGCCGTTGGCACAGAGCGGGCATGCCTAGCTCATCAATGATCAAAAAATAAAAACAACACAATCAAAAACTCATGGAAATAAACAGGTGAAGGGATTGTTACATAAATCACTAAACATTCTCACACTCTAACATCATCTTCTTCGTCATGAGAGTCATCACTATCACTAGAGGGTTCCCCTCCTAACTAGATGTTAGGATTGGCTAGTAACAATGGCATCTGGAAAATTGGGTCAGTAGGTGGAGGAGAGATGGCAGTGCTGATCAATATGTGCATTCAGAATTGAGTTTGGAAATGCAATGAGTGTAAAACTATTTCTAATACTAAACAGGTAAATGATTAATAATATAAAATGATTAGAGGGTGTAAAATATAACCCTTGTAAGATAAATGAAGGGTGTTAAATAGAACCCTTGTAAAATGTTTGAATAGTGATTACTTCTTCCCCCTGTTGAGGTCCCTTCACTGGCTCAAGTTAGCTGCAGGGGGTGATGATGTCACGATTATCGTCCCGCTGGATGTGGTGGTAGCTTGGCACGCTACCTCGTCCTGCAGAATTGGTAGCTTGGCACGCTACTGCAGTCAGCTACTTCTCTTCCTGGTTTTTGGATCCTTTTTTCTGGTCAGGCATATGTTAGCTGCTTCTCGTCCTGGTCCTTAGGTCCTCTTTTCTGGTCAGGCAGATGTCGGCTGCTTCTCTTCCAGGTTAGGCTCCTCCCTTTGTGACAGGTTCTCTTGGACCTCGGTCAGGGTGTGGTGTGGCTCTTCCGCTGCAGCACACTGGGTCCAATGGTACCAGGAGTCTCCTTTACCGTCCAGCCGGACAGCGTGTGACGTCCTCTCCATGATCCTGTAGGGTCCGGTCCACCTCGGTTCCGTCCACTTCCTTTTGGTGACTTTTAGCAGGACCCAGTCTGTCCCAGGTTGTGGTGATGGGGCATCTGTGGTGGTACGGTCAGCCTTAACCTGTAATGAGAACTGAGAGACAAGACTATGCAACAGGTTATAATATGACCTTGAGTCGAGGGAGACAGTCAGGTCAGCAGTCAGAGGTAATTTTGTGGCGGGTCCTGGAAACGGCCGTCCAGTCTGTAATTCAAAGGGAGTGAACCTTGTGGTTTTGTTAACAGAGCTCCGTGTGGACATCAGAGCAAGGGGCAAAGCTTCTAACCAAGTTAATTTGGTCTGTGCACAGATTTTAGCCAATTTGACCTTTAGCGTTTGATTCATCCTTTCCACCTTTCCCTGGGATTGGGGATGATACACTGAACCAAACTTGTGTTTCAGTCCCAGCATGGTTTCAACCTCTTGTAGATCTTTGTTCTTAAAATGTGTCCCATTGTCCAATCTGATTTTTTCCGGGAACCCATGTTGGGGAATGTAATGATTGATCAAACATTTGATGACTGTTTTGCTGTCTTCTTTTTTCGCAGGCCAAGCCTCCGGCCATCCAGTGTAGGCATCTACACACACTAGGAGATACCTGTAGCCTTTTACCCTGTCAATCATGTCTGTGAAATCTATGATTATCTCTTTTCCAGGGCATGTTGGTATTGGAAATTGACCTTGGATTGGTTTCAGGGTAGGTTTAATGCCAAACTGAGTACACTCTGTACAATTTTAACCAAATATCTGGCCATGTCTGTTAGGTATGGATGCCACCAGGGGGACAAATTCCTCACCATCTGTGCTACACCAACATGTCCAACTCCATGCGCTTCTTCCATATCTGTCTGCCTGATGCCAGGTGGTAGTATGGGTCTACCATCTGGACTTCTCCAAACATCTGTGTTGGTTGCACCTCTTGCCAACCACAAAGTTTTCTCCTGTGCTGAAGCTTGATCTTGCATGTCCTTGAGTGTTTCCTTTGTGATGGAGATCCTAGAATCAATGCTTTTTTCAGCAGTTACTGTCTCAACCACTAGATTATATACAGGAAGATATTCAGCTGTTATCTTGGCAGCTCTATCTGCCTCCTGATTTCCCTTAGATACAAAGTCAGAGCCCTGACTATGTCCTTTGCATTTTATCACTGCCACTTCTGCTGGAAGGAATAAAGCTTCTGCTAGTTCCCTCATCTCAGACTCATGTTTTATGGGTTTCACCCCAGCAGTCACAAAACCAGCTCTCAACCATTGCTTCAATTCAACATGCACGGCTCCTACAGCATAAGCTGAGTCACTGTAAATATTTACTTTCTTCCCTGTGCTCATTTTGAGAGCTGCAATAATAGCTAACACTTCTGCTCTCTGTGCTGACTGTTGTCCTTTCAGCTTTTCCGCTCCTGCAGTGAACTACTCGCCTGTAGGGAGTTGCTCTACTACTGCCCAGGCAGCTTTTAATCCATAATTGTCATCTCTGTAGCAACAGCCGTCTGTGAACCAGTTTTTATCAGGATTTTCTAGTGGGATTGCACTTACATCTGGTCTGACCTTTTCTTCTATTGCTGTTCTTTGTTCACACGAATGAGGTTCTCCATTACCCATGTGGTCTGCCATGTTTATTCCTTCATGTGTGTAGGTGATGTGTGGGGCCTCTAAGATTTTACTTATTTTTCTTTGTCTTAGTGGGGTCATGGTGAAAGCTTGTGATGTAATGTAAGCTACTACACTGTGTGTTGTTAGTACTTTCAGAGGATAGCCCATTACAATATGTGCTGTTTTTTGTAAAATTTTTGCAAGGCCTGCTACATGTTGGGTGCAGGGTGGGTGTCTTTTTTCCGTGTTGTCTAGCATGACACTTATGTACATCAAGACTTGTCTCTGACCTCCCCCTTTTTTCTGGAACAGAACTCCATTAACATGAGTTTCTGATCCAGAAACATCAAGGAAAAACGTAGAGTTGTAGTCAGCAGTAGCTAAATCACTAGCAGTGGAGAGTTGTTAAGTTTTATGAATGCTTCTTCTGCTGGAATAGTCCAGTCCAGGTGAGCTGTGAGTTGACGCATCCCAAAAGGTGCTATAAGAGCACGTAGTGGGGCAGTGAGACCAACATAGTTAGGGATGAAGTGTCTACTGTAGCCTGTCAGGCCTAGGAAGGATAACATGTCTTTGACTGTTTCAGGTTTAGAGTGATGGAGTATGGAGTTTCTATGATCTGGTGACAATGAAACGCCAACTTGTGAAACCATTCTGCCCAGAAATGATACTTGTTTCCTGGCTATTTGAAGTTTGGACCGGCTGACCTTAAATCCAAGCTTGGCCAAATGAGTTAGTAGTGTTTGAGTAGCTTGCAGACAGGAGCCTGCAGAGGGCGCTGACAGGAGCAAATCATCAACATACTGCACTAAAACACAGTCATCAGGTAGGGGGCATGTGTCTAGGAGCTGACGCAAACATTGGTTGAACAATCCAGGTGACGGTGAACCCTTGTGGCAACCGAGTGTATCTGAATTGCTGTCCTCTGAATGTGAAAGAGAAAATGTTCCTCAGAGACTCATGAAGTGGAAGACAAAAGAATGCATTCGCCAAATCTATGCAGGTAAACCATGCATGTGAAGGTGGTAGGTTTGTCAGAGCCACATATGGGTTAGGGACGGGAAGTGAGTCTGTGTTAAGTAGGGCGTTTATACGACGCAGGTCATGAACCATTCGATATTTACCAGTATTTTTCTTTTCTACAGGTAAAATAGGAGTGTTCCATTCTGACATGGATGGCTCCAACACCCCTGCCTGCAACAGGCCATTGATGGTGTCTGCTATCCCCTCTTCAGCATATGGTTTGTGTGGGTATTGTGGAACCCACAGGGGAGCATGATCTTTTAGGTGAAAGGTCACAGGTGGAATGGACACCAACCCAACATCGGTGGGGCCTGTTGACCACAGGGAGGTGGGAAGCGAGTCTAACATTGTTAGAGCATCAGGGTGGTCGGTTCGTTCACGGCCATGAGATCTGCTAATAGTTTCCTGTTGTAAATGTGTCGAATTAGTACAAACCGCAGTGATTTTAAATGTCTGAGCTGAGTCTGAATATGACACCTGTGGAAGAGGAGTTGAACGCCAATCAGTGGTTGCTAGGGAACGTTTAACCATTCCCCCTAGTTCTTTTGCCTGATGGGCCGGATGTAAAGCAAGAGAGACATGAGGTACTGCTTCATCTCCCATCATGTACCATGCCAATTGTTCCTGGGTTAGGTTGGCTGCCGCGGCCACACCTTCTGGTGCAGCATAAATATCTGTTGTTTGAACACACCATTGCTGTCCCTCTAATTGATTTTGGAAGGCTTCCTTGTACCAGACTGAATCTTGTCTGTCATAGAATAATGTTAGGTGAGGAGGGTCAGGGGGGGAAACATAAGGATGGACCTGAGTCAGCCAGGGTTTCCACTGCTGGTACAGAGTCATTAAGCCAGGAGTGTCCTTGGTTTCTGTGTCCAACAGAGCCCAGTAAATCTCAGCACAGTCTGATATGTCAGGCAGTCTTTGGGCCAAGTACATGCCATCACTGGCTTCTCCGGTGCAGGGCAAAATAGTCCCTTCTGGCAGAGTGACAGTAAGTCCCGTAGGACCACACAAAATGGTGGCTCCTAACTTGATGAGGACATCTCTTCCTAGTAAGTTGACTGGAACTGTTGGTGAACAGACGAAGCTGTGCAGTACTGTCTGGTTTCCCACCGTAGTTGGGAGTGGCAGGGAGAAAGGCAGAGTTTGTTGTTCCCCAGAGAAGCCCGTAACTGAGATAGTGCGTGTAGATGTCTTAGAGGGCGGTACAGTTTGTATGGTGGAGCAGGTGGCACCAGTGTCAACCAAAAATGGTTGATGTTGTCCATCTACAGTTATTGACAGCAGGGGGTCTGCCGTGGCTCCCTGACCGTCGGAGTTTCTCTGTGGGGCGTCCTATTTCTTGGACCTCCCTCCCACAGTTCCCAGCCCATCATTGGCATCTGGGTGTGGGGTCCGGTAGGCCCTCCTCGTCCTGAAAAGGTGCCTCTGCCTCGACCTTCCTTTTGTGGGCTGTATGGCAAGGGGCAGTTCCTGGACCAATGTCCTGGTTGACTACAGTTGTAGCAAATGTCTTGAACATGTGGTCCCCCTTTGCCGCCTACTGGCCTCCACTGTCCCCTTCCCCTGAAACCGCCTCTGGGTCGACCAGCAAAAGGTGGTCGCTGGGCAGCATATGGGATGGGTGTGTTTACATATGGCCCTGAATATTGTGGCTGTGGCTGCCCTGAATATGGTGGCTGCGGCTGCCAAGCTATAGGTGAAACCTGATCAGGGAGTGTCTGCGGTGGTGGGGGTGTGGCCGTGGACGCAACCATTTGTTTCTTAACCTTGTCCCCCTTTTCACCTAAAGTCTTTTTCGCGGCTTGTAACTGGACCCTGAGCAATTGTTTTTGCAAATCTTCTAAGTTATCAGAGTCTTTTTCTTCCTTTACCTGTATTTTATTAAGGTTAAAAATAAGATGTTTTTTCCACATGCTAAAATCACAATCCTGCAAATCAGGGTTGTCTTCCATTTTCTGAGTCACTGAGTCAGGGACTCCCTTCAGGACTGCATTTTTAAACCACATACTGCTCGTGCCCCGTTCGGATGGGTGTTGGCCAGTTTGGGCCACCCAGGTGTCAATGGCTTGGTTCAGGTAAATTGATGGATTTTGTTTAGCATCCCATTTAAATTTGCACATTGTGCTGCTATCTCTCAGCGGGAACATCTTTCTGACTGCTGGGCCTAATTGAGCTATCACTCTACCGAGAGGTACAGAATTAGAATCACGAGTTGTGCCAGCATCCTTTTCTAGGGCCTCCGCCTGTGAGCGTGACGTGCATCTAGTGATTACTGCTCGGAAATCTCCCAATGCAAGGTCCTGTCCAGCAGTGAGGGTGTCAAAGTCTGAGAGCCAAGTGTTTCCACCCTCTTGTATATCTGGTAATTTATCTATTAAAGCCTGGATGTCCCCAAGGGAATATGGCTGATAGACTTTCTGGGCGTTGGGTTTATTCTGCACCAGGGGTAATTGATAGGTCGGTGGGCCCATGGACCTAGTATGTCTTCTGTCTGGGTCTGGGGATGGAGGGTGAGAAGGCAGGTCCTCTTCTCCCCCAAACTCTTCCTTCGTGGGCGGCTTCTGCCATTCCTCTTCTAGGAGAGATTCATGACTCTGACTGGCTGCTGGAGGGGGATCAGATGATTCATGCCCTACCAGAACCATCTTTACTACTACACTTTTATTAGGGTCTTCCTGCTCTTCACCCTTTAACTGGGAGGTTGCAAAAATTGGTGTTGGCTTTAGGCCTGATGCTTTAGGCCATACTGGTGGGCTGTTTGCCCAAGGCGCTGGAGGGGGTGCATGGGGGCTCGTACCCGTGTCATAGTCAGGTGCGACCAGGCCCTGATTGAAGTAGGGAGTGGTGAATTGTTTTTGTGAGTTATCTATGTCCTGTCGTTTAGCCCTTAATTCGAACGGTGCAGCTGGGTTGTTTGCAGACGGGCTGCTGTTTAATGTTTCATTACTTGGCAGAAAAGGATTATGTGTCTCAGAGGCGGAGGACCTGACTTTAACGTCTGATCCTGATGTCATAGTTACACCTGACCACTCACTCATATTATCAAGTGGGACTTCAGGCTGAATGTCCAATGTGCCGCTTGTAACTTTAATTAATGGATACATTCCAGCTGCCGGAGCAGTAGCTGAGGAGTACGGGGGTGGAGATTTATTCTCCTTCTTCACTTTCTTCATATTAGGTCTGGCTGCATTCCATAACATTATCCACTGCATGTACTTACTCACGCGAGCTGCCTGCTTGTCAACCTCACTTTTTATTTTCTTTCTTGTCAACACTCCAGCTTCCCTCAGAGTTTCTGCAGCTTCCTGTCCTTTTTCTCTCGCTTCTGCAGCTTTCTTCTCCCAAATCTTACTCCAGTTACCTCTGCTGTTAACATCTGCTCCTTTTTCCTTCATCGCTTTTTCTGCTGACTTTCTCAATAAAACCTTATTTCTCGTGGCTTCTACTGGGCTGCTTGTCATATTTATTACAGTCTCTATGCAGGCTAATTGCTCTCCCAGTGTACTCAGAATATCATTAGGTCCCCATCCATCATCCTCCGTTCCACAATCATATTCTTTTTCCATCATTCTGTTAGTATGTTGCTGATTTTGGTGACAATTTGGACTGATGAGGTTTTAGCCCATAGGGGGCTCTAAATCACCAGTATTAATTAGTGAGACAGTGCCAATGACCTTTGAGGTATCTCCTTCTTCAACCGTATTTCAGGTGAGGAGATCTTACCTAGTGCATCCACAAAGACGCGCTGTATTTCTCTCACTTACACATACAATTGTTAGTACAGTTCATTCATTCATTACCCTTCTATCTGCGGTAGGCGTGATGATCACCGCTTATTCAACTAATCCCTATTGGTTATGATATGAAAAATCTATGTGTTTTTACACTTATCCTTACTATCTGCACTGTTAGTGCAGATAATATGTTTGCTCAGCCTAAAGAGACTTATTTACTCTCATTTGGAGTTTATTCTGTCTCTTTTATTATGTAATTCAAGTTAATCAGTCAGCTCCATCTGTTTTACCGACAAAGCTGATTGAGACTTGACATTCATACAGCGTGTTCTCTAACTATGCCGTGTGTTTTGTGTCAAAAAACAGTTTCATTAAAACATTTCTCATTTCACGCAAAGGTCCTCGACCTATAGAATTTAGGGAGCTCTCTTGCCTCCCAGGGCCTTAACCCGAACCAGATCCCTGACCTGTGGAATTTTAGGGTTCCCACCCCTAAGGCCTTAACCTAGCTTAATATAACCTCGTTATATTTTCTATTCACTCGTCAGTAAATAGTGTGGTCAGCCACGACCTGGAAAATGGAATTTAGGACTCTTTATTTGTCCTAGGCCTCCAACCTCTCTTGTTCTGTTCTATTTCTTTATCTCATTTATCATTAAACCATTGTAAAAAAAATCCTTATCTTATTTTACCATTAAACAATTAAAAAAAATCTCTTATTTTTTCTGCACTTGTCTCCACTTTCTTCTCCAACTATTATTTTAGGACCACAGCTACTATGATTCAAGACACAAAGGCTTTGGATAATTCCAATGGGCAGATTTTAGATAAAAAGGCTCTGCTTACCTTATTTCCACCGCAGTGTTTTTGTGCCAAGATCGTTCGCTGGGTCGGTTGGTCAAATCGTCCTCCAAAAACTCCTTTTTCTTCAAAAAGAAAAAATCCTGTTCGTGACGCCAAATTTTGTTGGTCTTTCTTCTGTTAGACCAAACACAGGTACGGAGAAGATGGAGTTAAACACCTTTTAGTTGGTAGAATGTGGAGTCAAATGATCAGAAGTCCAGTCACTGTTTCACCGCTCTAGAGGGGGAGAGCTTTGCAACTTCCAGCAGATCCCGCAATCTGCTCCTGACAGTTGCCTTCAGACACTCCCCGTTCTGCTGAAATGGCTGATTTTTATTGAGAAGTACAGGAATGTGACATACGCAGTTTGCCATATACACACGTCATTGATCATGACAGGTGAAAAAATAACAGCCTTGTTAGCGGACAGTTAATACATCACGAGAACATGCATCCGTGAGATAACTAGGAACATCCTGGTACGTCCTTGACAGGAAAAGATACATACACGGTACCGAGAGGAAAGTGAGAAGAGCTGGAATGTGCTCACTTCCTTCTTTGGTGCAGAAGAGAATATGCTGCTATTAATCTTTATGCAGAGGCCTTGAGTATCTGAGCAAGTCTCCATAGCATAGAATAATACAAATGAGCTTATAAGGTAAATACATAAAAGAAGCTTATAAGGTAGATACATATATTGCCTTGCTAGGCAGGAACTCACATATCACAAGAACATGTAATTCTAAGATAAGCATAAGCATCCGTGGTAACCGGTACAAAGAGAGACTGCAATGTCTCACTCCCTTTTGGAGTTCCTGCAGCTGTTTAGAGCTTGTGCAGGAGAGAAGCACAGAGAGGCCCATGATTCCATAATAATAAAAGTAGCATATAACAATGAATAATAAAAGAGCTTATATGAGAGTTACATATATTTTCAAGACCAAAGACAGAGGAGGAATGGATTTACCCAACTTTTATTATTATTTCTTAGCCAATAGGCTGCAATATATACCAAGATGGTTGCAAGATAAACAACTAGATGAGTCCCGGTTAGATATAGATCCGACACTTTGCAGTACTATAAAGCTTTCAGACTTACCATTTATTAGTTCAAGTATAACCCCGGCTTTCCTCAGGAGCCGTCAGCAGCACGTTACTGCAGCAGCACGTCATAGCTGCTGATAGGAACCGCTGTGGTCAAAAGAACCTTTTCCACTGGAGCCTTCAGCAGCCGTCAGCAGTGCGAGTCGGCCACGTCTCAGGAGCAGCATGTCGCGGCCTTTACGCGCCGGTTCTATTTTCTACACGCAACGCCTCTGAAATGGGTCAAGTTCGACATTTTTGGGGAAGGAAAGACAGGAAATCAGATGCGGAAATGGAGAGAAGCTCTCGAGATTTTCAGAATAAAGAACGTACTGCCTTCCGGTTGCTTTACTTTAAAAAAAGTTACTAACTGTGCGGCCTCGTGAGAAGTTATCATCTAGCTAGCGGTCTCCTTTGTTTTTCAGGTCCGTATTGGCGATTATAAAACCGACAGAACATAAAACACAAACCATGTTGTAGTTTTCTCCTGCTTGTTGTTGTGTTTACTGATGAAGTCAGTTACTAACTGTGCGGCCTCGTGAGAAGTTATCATCTAGCTAGCGGTCTCCTTTGTTTTTCAGGTCCGTATTGGCGATTATAAAACCGACAGAACATAAAACACAAACCATGTTGTAGTTTTCTCCTGCTTGTTGTTGTGTTTACTGATGAAGTCACTCGTGTGACTTCGTGCTCGGTCGGTGACAGCTGCTCCCCTGCTGCTTCGTGTCTCGTGGGAAGGGCCAAACAGCAGCTTACGTGAGCAAGACGTGCTGCTGCAGTAACATGCTGCTGACGGCTCCTGTGGAAACCCGGGGTAAGAAAACATGAAGTCTTCAAAAGTATTAGTATTAGCACCTCTCTGACAGCGTGGTGGGAGTATCTAACAATGACAGCGTCTTCATTAAAACCATGCAGACGCACACCTATCTGGAATAATCCTGATATTTTGCAAAATAAGAAAAGGATGAACCTTCCGGACTGGAAAAATAAAGGAATCCTATACCTGGAACACATATATGAAGGATTGGACTTCATCCCATTTAATAGAATAGTCTCCCAATTTGTAATAGATAAGAATAGCTTTTTAGAATATCACCAAATTAAATCTGTAGTCAAACAAAAATTTAAGCTCAATAAAATAGAATTACAAACACCACCAAGGGTATTTGACTTCTATAATCTCAAACCCCCCAAACTACTGTCTAAAACAGAGGGGTCAAACTCATTTCAGCTCAGGGGCCACATTGAGGGAAATCTAGTCCCAAGTGGGCCGGACCCGTAAATTAAAAACAACTTCAGATTGTTTTCTTTGTTTTAATACAATCAATATAAAACAAGGCTGGAGCCTGAGGACAGTGTATCCAAAATAGTACAAGTACAACACCTGAAGTGTACTTGAAAATTTGAAAAAAAAAAAAAAAAAAAATCAATAAATAAAAAAAACATTTCTTAGTGATTCAAAGAGCGTACAGATCACATGGCTAGATCAGTTTCATGCAGCACTTAAAGTATATTTGACTCATTTTACTTAACATATTTTAGCTTTCACTAGCACATCAATATTAGAAGTCACATCCTGAGTGGCAGCCAACTTCAGGATGTGATTCAAGTTCTTGTGTGAGCCTTGAGCGCAACTGTGTTTTATTTATACTCATTACACAGAAAACTTGTTCACAAAGATAAGTTCATTTTCACTCTACATTGTAAAGTATGAAAATAAAGTTTACACAACCATCCCGTGGGCCGGATTTAACCCGCTTGCGGGCCGAATCTGGCCCGCGGGCCTTATGCTTGACATCCCTGGTCTAAAGTATATAAGACACTGTCCAATATAGACGACAGAATAGCAATCCCTATTGAAAATTGGTAGGTGGATCTATCAGTCAGCCTTGACCAGAACTTCTGGTCCCAAACTTGTTTAAAAACGTTTAAAATGATCAGACACTCCAATTTACAATTAATTCAGTACAAAATTCTACACAGAGTACACTATACAGGTCATCGGATGTTGAAGATAGGGTTTGTATCATCTGACACCTGTACACACTGCACAAACAACATTCCTGACAATTACATTCACACACTGTGGTCCTGTCTACCTGTCCAGGAATTTTGGGGTAGAGTATGTGAAGATCTGTCAAAGTGTCTGAAATGTCATATCCCAACGTCCCCCTCTCTTTGTTTACTGGGAAACCTGGACGATGTCCCGATTGAAACATCTTTGGTTCACGTAGTTCTGACTGCCACATGCATCCCTAAGAAAACTATCCTCTTGAATTGGAAAAATAGAAATACTCTCTTCATTAACTCGAATAGTAATCTTTTGTTAGATCACATTACACTTGATATAGCCTCTGCTTCCACTTCAAATCAATCTCTCTGGGCTCCTTTGATCGGTTCCATCACATAGCGATGATGGGGGACCATTGATATTGTCTTGCGGGATGATGAGGGTGAGGGGGTGGAGGGTCTGAGTTTGGAGTTGTCATGATGGGTGGAAATTTCTTAACCCACATGAAGAATCACTCAGGGATAAGGTAAGAGATGATAATAAAATAACTTTATTTTAAAAAGAAAGTAGCAAAGGGAAAACTAAGGGCGCTGATCCAAACGGGACAGGAAACGAGGCAACTCCGACTCTAAGAAGAACAACGGTGAGAGTGATTAGAAACTGAGAACCAGGAATTGTATAATAATGAGAGGAACGGGCTTACTGAGTTGAGCAGGGCGAGGGGCAGGAGGGAGAGGCAAATCAGGTTGATGCAGGGAGAAGATGGTCGCTGGAGGAGACGCAAGATCCAGGAAGGCAGGTGAGCGGTGGAGAGCAGGAGGCCAGGGAAGCTGAACGACGCTGTGATAAAGCACACCTCAGGCGGGTGGAGGGAATCCAGGGCATGTACAGACAAGAATGTAGAGCTGGATTAGTACAAGTAAACGAGTCTTAGAGTAAAGGCACAGAGAAGGACGTGGCTAGATGTACCCAACAGTAGAGTATCAACCGGCGATTAGGTGTGGCGGCACCACTCCTTAAATCCTCTGGCCAGGCTGATGGTAATTAGCTTATGGGATTAGATTTGTGCCAATAGGATCAAGAAAAACACTTTGGAGAGCAAACAAATTTTAAGACATTGAGAGAAAAAACATTGGTTTCAAAAGAAAAACTTACGATCTGAATCAGATTCTTAAAATGATCAAGAAAAACACTTTGACAGTCAAACAAAAATTAAGAAATTGACAGAACAAAAATATTGACTAAAGGAAAAAAACATGTTTCAAAAGTAAAACTTACTATCTGAATCAACTTCTTAAAATGAGTAACAAAGTATGTTTCCTTTTTCTGTTTGCCTCTATGTGTTTTTGTTATCAGTTTCCTTAGTTTTGTTCTCGCTGCTCACAGCTTTGCTCTCACTACCAGATTTGCACTTACAGGTGCTGGCCAGTAAATTAGAATATCATCAAAAGGTTGAAAATATTTCAGTAATTCCATTCAAAACGTGAAACTTGTACATTATATTCATGCAATGCACACAGACCAATGTATTTCCGATGTTTATTACGTTTAATTTTGATATTTATAGGTGACAACCAATGAAAACATCAAATCTGGTATCTCAGAAAATTAGAATATTCTAAAGGCCAATGAAAAAATGTTTGTTTCTCTAATGTTGGCCAACTGAAAAGAATGAACATGAAAAGAATGTGCATGTATAGCACTCAATACTTAGTCGGGGCTCCTTTTGCCTCAATAACTGCAGTAATGCGGCGTGGCATGGACTCGATCAGTCTGTGGCACTGCTCAGGTGTTATGAGAGCCCAGGTTGCTCTGATAGTCGTCTTCAGCTCCTCTGCATTGTTGGGTCTAGCGTATTGCATCCTCCGCTTCACAATACCCCATAGATTTTCTATGGGGTTAAGGTCAGGCGAGTTTGCTGGCCAATCAAGGACAGGGATACCATGGTCCTTGAACCAGGTGCTGGTGGTTTTGGCACTGTGTGCAGGTGCCAAGTCCTGTTGAAAGGTGAAGTCTGCATCCCCATAAAGTTGGTCAGCAGCAGGAAGCATGAAGTGCTCTAAAACTTCCTGGTAGACGGCTGCATTGACCCTGGACCTCAGGAAACAGAGTGGGCCAACACCGGCAGATGACATGGCACCCCACACCATCACTGACGGTGGAAACTTTACACTGGACCTCATGCAACGTGGATTCTGTGCTTCTCCGCTCTTCCTCCAGACTCTGGGTCCTTGATTTCCAAAGGAAATGCAGAACTTGCTTTCATCAGAAAACATAACTTTGGACCACTCAGCATCAGTCCAGTCCTTTTTGTCCTTGGCCCAGGCGAGACGCTTCTTGCGCTGTTTCATGTTCAAGAGTGGCTTGACACACGGAATGCGACACCTGAATCCCATGTCTTTCATGAGTCTCCTCGTGGTGGTTCTTGAAGCGCTGACTCCAGCTGCAGTCCACTCTTTGTGGATCTCCCCCACATTTTTGAATGGGTTTGTCGTCACAATTCTCTGCAGGGTGCGGTTATCCCTAGAGCTTGTACACTTTTTTCTACCACATTTTTTCCGTCCCTTCGCCTGTCTGTTAATGTGCTTGGACACAGAGCTCTGCGAACAGCCAGCTTCTTTAGCAATCACCTTTTGTGTCTTGCCCTCCTTGTGCAAGGTGTCAATGATTGTCTTTTGGACAGCTGTTAAGTCAGAAGTCTTCCCCATGATTGTGGTGCCTTCAAAACAAGACTGAGGGACGTTTTAAAGGCCTTTGCAGGTGTTTTGAGTAAATCAGCTGATTAGAGTGGCAGCAGGTGTCTTCTATATTCAGCCTTTTCAGAATATTCTAATTTTTTGAGATACCAAATTTGGAGTTTTCATTAGTTGTCACTTATGAATATCAAATTTAAATGTAATGAACATTGGAAATACATTGGTCTGTGTGCATTGCATGAATATAATGTACAAGTTTCACGTTTTGAATGGAATTACTGAAATATTTTCAACCTTTTGATGATATTCTAATTTACTGGCCAGCACCTGTACACTGTCTGGCTTTCTCCTTTGCAATCCCTGAGTTTTTGGTTGCAATTCTGACACAACCCTTTCGGGTGGGCGGGACTTCTGAGAAGTCCTCTCCCATAGGACAGTGGTTTCTCTTGAGTGACAGTTCAGTGACCTGGAAGTGATGTAGCCTCCAAGACATTTTCTTTCCACCTGGTCAACAACATTAATTTTGAGCCCCAAACAGGTTATTTCTGCTGTCTGTGGATCTAAAGTGAGTATTGATAATATATTTTATCTTTTCTTAGTTAATCTGTAAGTTAAGCCACTTTTAATGTTGGTTTTAACCCGACGCTAGCTCACTAGCTAGCTGCTAAGCAAGCCATTGTGCTAGCCTCAGGACAATGGTCTACTGTTTCCAGAGAGACGTATTAAAAACTCATCTTAACATGTTCATTACTGGTTTCATGGAATAAATTATTGCAGTTTATGTTAATAAGTTTGCTAATTTTTCAGGAACCTGTGGAACATCAGAGACTTTGCAGCTATTAGAGCTAACCTGTGTACTGCTAACTTGCTACAGAGGAAGCAGCAGAAAGCTGAGCTAACAGGCTGTTTTGCTCTTTTAGTGGAACTGCAGGATTTTTATGGTATAACTCGGAATCTACATGAGCTATTGTGGGAAGACTTTTAAACTACATTTACATACAGATACATGTATTTTTTATTCCATGTTACTTGGACGGACTAAACAAGTTCATAGTTCTGCCTGCTCCTTTTTCAGTGAAACGAATGGATTATATGATGTAACTCTCTAGTAAATCTATAGTAACCATAGTCTGGTGACTAGTGTCTAGTTTAGCTACATTTAGCTTAGCTGGAGTAATATAGTCTAACTCTGCCTCAACTGGTGACTTTTCTACTTCATTGTCAGCCAGACAAAATGTTGCTACAAACGCCCAAGGTACTGACCCCACAATTGAAAATCATAATGTCCACATTTATTTCCCACAATCTCAAACGTCACACTAAAATTAAACTTTTAGCTCTGATTTAATTATTTCCTTATTGATATCAGTTTTCCCTTTGTTGTAGGTAATCCTCGGGTGTCAGCAGGAGGAGGTGACTACCTGCATTACAGAGCACCCTGGTTCTGAGCCAGTTGCACCTTTGTGCTGCTCTTTGGGGAGGCGATGCTCAGCAGGTTAAACAACTGTAAAATTGATTTTGTTCGTAGTTTTTGTTTAGATCTCATACATCACCAGTTTTTCTTTCTTACAGACACATGCCTCCATGTGGTCTGGTGGTGTTGGTGTGATCTGGGAGGGCACACTCATGTCGTCATCTCCTTGCGCCGTCTCCAGGATCCTGATGGGAGTTCTCTGTGCCTATAAAGCAGGGGTATTTACTTCTGGGCCTGGAGGGCCGGTATCCAGCACATTTTAGTTTTAACTCTGTTTCAACACACCTGATTTCAGTCAGCAGGTGTGTTCGGACTGGGGCAGATGCTCATATTCCTAAAAAACGGATTCCTGCTGGTCGGTCTATGGTTCCGTGGTGGACTGAGGCCTGTAGTGAGGCCATTTGGGCTAGAAATAAGGCTTTTAGGTTTTTAGGAGGCATCTTGTGGAGTCCAATGCTTTGGTCTATAAACGATTGAGGGCGGTAGCTCGAAGGGTGGTGAAGGAGGCGAAGAGGGATGGTTGGAGGACCTTTTGTGACAGCTTAGGGCTACAGACCCCTGTGCGTTCCTTGTAGGTCTTGGTCCGCAGGATGTCCGGTGCTCGTGTGAGGCACACGATGCCTGTGCTTCATGTAGGGGACTGTGTGGCTGTCGGAGATCAGGAGAAGGCGGACCTTTTGGTGGAGCATTTCCAGAGGGTCCATAGTTTGGCTAATGTTTCGTCCGAGGACTGTGTTCGGCGGGAAGGGTTGGTGCGGGGTTGTGCCGGGGATTTGTGGGGGGTGGGGACGGTCCACGGCATTTGAACCTCTTTTTCTCTATGGATGAGCTGAAACGGGCTGTGTGGTCTGGGAAGGATACCAGCCCAGTTAGGGACGGCCTGCGGTTCCTGCTGCTCGTGCATGCGGGTGACCGCTTTCTTGAGGAGGTCTTGTTGCTGTACAACTCAGTGTGTGAATCTGGTCGGTTGCCTGCAGAGTGGAAGCATTCGGTAATTGTGCCTTTTGGGAAGCCTGGAAAACCTCTTGGGACGCCAGATTCGTACAGGCTTACAGCCCTGTTGTCCTTGGTTTCAACTTGTATTTTAGATCCAATCCTAACCAAACTTTTTGAAGATGCATTTCCTTTATGTTTATGTATTTAGCAGACGCTTTTGTCCAAAGCAACTTACAAGTCCTTTAGTTACTGCCCCCATTCTAGATATAATCAATCTATCCTAAGTAAATGGGTAAGTACAGCAGGATTTTTAGTTTGGGGTAATCAAACCTCTACTTACGAAACATTCTCTTGATCCAGATGACTTAATGAATTATAGACCAATATGTAATCTTCCATTTTTATCCAAAGTCCTTGAGAAAATAGTGGTCAATCAAGTCTATGAGCAACTAAATGTTAATGATCTGTTTGAGGAATTTCAGTCTGGTTTTAGAGAGTATCACAGCACTGAAACCCCATTAGTGAAAGTTACAAATGATATTCTCATGGCCTCAGATAAGAATTTTGTATCTGTTCTAGTCTTGTTAGATGGTTTAAATCCTACCAGTCTGACAGATTTCATTTGGTAAATGTACATGACAATTCTTCTTCATACTCTAGGGCTGTCACGTTTAGGAGAGTAGGACCCAAATTGCAAAACCCAGGATGACACGAGGCAGGAATTGAAATAAAGAAAATCCTTTTATTGTAGGATGTGTCCAAAATAAAGAATAAATCCAAGAACAGGGAGGGAGCCAAAATCCAAGAATCCAGGGAGTCAAAAAAAAACACCAGATGAACGAGCAGACTGACAGGACTAATAACGCTGACAAGCAACAATGGACCGACAAGAACACAGAGACAGACAGGGCTTAAATACACTGGGAGGAGCAATCAGGGAAACAGGAAGCAGGTGTGTGGGGTGAGCTGCTGGAGGGAAGGCAGGTGACACTAATCAACTCAATGGGGAAAACAGAAACAGAGGATGGCAAATACTTTAACACAAAACTAAACAACAATTTCCTAAAGACAGAGGGAAGGACTAACACAAACTAGCTGGAGGAGGACATTGTACATACACACACACTGAGCTGGGGACAACGAGGCTGGAGCTGACCTGGGAGGAAACAGTAAAAGATAACATCAGACACTAGACTGACACACAAACTGACACACAGAAACTGACACAGAAAAAGGACACAAGAGGGTGCCAAAGGGCTACAACATAAGACACATAACAGGGATGCAGACAAGGACACATGAGGGCGCTAAGAGAGCACAAGGGGAGCTGGGGGAACAAAGGGACACAAGAGGGAATCTAGAGAGGGATGGAGGACACCAGGAGGCACATAAAGGAAGGGGGCTGACGCAGACCATGACAGTACCCCCCCCCCCCCCCTCAAAGGGCGGATCCCAGACGCCCACAGGAACCAGGAGCAGGGCGGGAGGAGGGGGACCCGGAGGGAGGGCCCAGAGGAACTGAGGGACCACAGGAGAGGCGGCAGGGATCAGCAGAGTCAGGAGGCCTGCCCCTGCGGCAGATGAGGAGGCAACGGGCCCTGGGAGGCTGGCGCCTGGGGCAGATGAGGAGACGAGTATGGACCCTTGGGGGTCGGCGCCTGGGGCAAATGAGGAGACGAGGATGGACCCTTGGGGGCCTGCGCCTGGGGCAGATGAGGAGGTGACGACAGTCCCTTGGAGGGCGGCGCCTGCGGTAGAGGAGCCCTGCAGGCTGGGCTGGGGACACAGGCTGGACCGGTGCGACCTTCAGAATCACCACTGGAACTAGAGACAGAAGAGACATCAGACCAGAGGCGACGTCGTCAGGCGAGCCGACATCAGGGGAGGCGACGTCGTCAGGCGAGCCGACATCAGGGGAGGCGACGTCGTCAGGCGAGCCGACATCAGGCGAGCTGACGTTGTCAGGCGAGCCGACATCAGGAGAGCCGACATCAGGAGAGGCGACGTCGTCAGGCGAGCCGACATCAGGAGAGGCGACGTCGTCAGGCGAGCCGACATCAGGCGAGCCGACGTCATCAGGGGCGTCGACTGCGGGGACGTCATCAGGGGCGTCGACTGCGGGGACGTCATCAGGGGCGTCGACTGCGGGGACGTCATCAGGGGCGTCGACTGCGGGGACGTCATCAGGGGCGTCGACTGCGGGGACGTCATCAGGGGCGTCGACTGCGGGGACGTCATCAGGGGCGACGACTTCAGAACAGGAAGGGGCGACGACTTCAGAACAGGAAGGGGCGACGACTTCAGAACAGGAAGGGGCGACGACTTCAGAACAGGAAGGGGCGACGACTTCAGAACAGGAAGGACCGTTGACCACCATCGACTTCGGGTCCAGGGGCGTTGACTTCTGACCTGGGACCCCATGGATGGGCTGGACCGGAGCCTCTTGGACAGGCCGGGCCGGGACCGGGACCTTTTGGACCTCATCAGTCAAAGCAGGATGCGATGCGTCCTCCGAGACCACCGCCGGAGCAGGATGCGATGCGTCCCCCGGGACCACCGCCGGAGCAGGACGCGATGCGACCCCCGGGACCACCGCCGGAGCAGGACGCGATGCGACCCTCGGGACCACCGCCGGAGCAGGACGCGATGCGACCCTCGGGACCACCGCCGGAGCAGGACGCGATGCGACCCTCGGGACCACCGCCGGAGCAGGACGCGATGCGACCCTCGGGACCACCGCCGGAGCAGGACGCGATGCGACCCTCGGGACCACCGCCGGAGCAGGATGCGATGCGACCCTCGGGACCACCGCTGGAGCAGGAGCCACCTGAACTGTTGCTGCTTTGGCCCCAGAAGACCTCTGACGGCGGCTGCGGCGACGTCGTCGACGTGGGGAGTCTTGGGTCAACAGAGGTGTGGAGGTGACGCTGGCAGGCACTGAGGATGAGATACAGCCCACCAAAGAGGAAGTGGTGGTGCTGTCAGGACCAGGTAAGGGTGTGGTAGAGCTCTCTGGAACTGGTGGAGGTGTGGTGACACAGACCATAGGAGGTTGAGTTATTGAGATGGCAGGAACAGTTGGAGAAGTGTGGTGGCAGCCCACCGTAGAGGAAGTGGTGGTGCTGTCAGAACCAGGCGGAGATGTGGATGCATGGTGCTTTTTAGACGCTGAGAAGGCAGCTCTTAATATGGCGCTTGCTGATGGATTATAATCCACAGAGAAGGAGGGAAACTGGGCTGCTGCAGGCGTCCAGCAGATCCTCTGCGAAGTCCCAAAACACCAACTCCTGAATTGGATTCTGATCAAAATATAGGCTGGCCCATTGCAGAGCTCTCCCCCTTAGGAGGAAAACCAGGTTAATTACCAGATCAATGTCTGGCGTGTCCGTGTCATGAAGCATAACAAAGTCCAGAAGAAAAGTCTTACAGGAGTCCGGGTCGCCGTGGAAGGTGTACATCCGTGGCCGCTGGGTCCTGGTTGGTCGGTCCATTCTGTCACGTTTAGGAGAGTAGGACCCAAATTGCAAAACCCAGGATGACACGAGGCAGGAATTGAAATAAAGAAAATCCTTTTATTGTAGGATGTGTCCAAAATAAAGAATAAATCCAAGAACAGGGAGGGAGCCAAAATCCAAGAATCCAGGGAGTCAAAAAAAACACCAGAGGAACGAGCAGACTGACAGGACTAATAACGCTGACAAGCAACAATGGACCGACAAGAACACAGAGACAGACAGGGCTTAAATACACTGGGAGGAGCAATCAGGGAAACAGGAAGCAGGTGTGTGGGGTGAGCTGCTGGAGGGAAGGCAGGTGACACTTATCAACTCAATGGGGAAAACAGAAACAGAGGATGGCAAATACTTTAACACAAAACTAAACAACAATTTCCTAAAGACAGAGGGAAGGACTAACACAAACTAGCTGGAGGAGGACATGGTACATACACACACACTGAGCTGGGGACAACGAGGCTGGAGCTGACCTGGGAGGAAACAGTAAAGGATAACATCAGACACTAGACTGACACACAAACTGACACACAGAAACTGACACAGAAAAAGGACACAAGAGGGCGCCAAAGGGCTACAACATAAGACACATAACAGGGATGCAGACAAGGACACATGAGGGCGCTAAGAGAGCACAAGGGGAGCTGGGGGAACAAAGGGACACAAGAGGGAATCTAGAGAGGGATGGAGGACACCAGGAGGCACATAAAGGAAGGGGGCTGACGCAGACCATGACAAGGGCATGTGTCAGACACAAGGCCCACGGGTCAGATGTGGCCCTCGAAGCATTTTTCATGTGGCCCGCGAGATAAATATAAAACATATATTAAAACTGACCTGCTGGCCAATTTTACCTCAAATATTACAACTCCCTTGATGCTTTGCGGCGTTAGCGTGGAACCCAACTGGACCCTCTTTTGTGTTTTTTCCAGCATCTGCTGCTGGTTTCTGCAGCTCGCTGTCTCGGACAAACTTAACACTCCTCTCACTGAGCGCCAAGTTTACTCAGCAATTTTCTGACATTGAAGCCCAAGAACGGAGATTTTAACCGCTCAGTAAAGTGTTCACAACTGAAAGAGAAAGTTTTCCAACTAACTACAGAGCTGATATAACCCCAGCGAGCAGCGACACGCTCATATCAGCGTGACTCTGTGGCAGCTGTTAGTTTTCCTCCCCGACACACAACATCGTGGTCAGGCTGCTCAGATGTGTTCATCAGCACAAACCTATGTGAGCACCTGTTGTCATGTGTTCATTATTATGATGATGAACAAAACAACAAAAGTCTCCTCCTCAGCTCAGGCTGGTATCTGGCTGGAACAGGTGAGCATCACAGTAAATTAGTGGAGCAAACTGAGCTTTAAATATTTTGGTTTTATGCTCTTTTTTCTGCTCCAAAACATGAAAGTTAACAGGTGAGATATAGCATTTTCATTTCAATTCAGTTCAATTCAAAAATACTTTATTAATCCCAGAGGGAAATTGATTGCCGTAGTATTTCCGAATAATAATAATAATCAAGTCATCAAAGAGTTATTGTATATTACAATGGCTGTTGGCAGGAAGGGTGTCCGGCGTGCATTTTTGTAAGTCTTTGGTTGTATGTGTATGTGTGAGCATGATGGAGGGAGTGTGTGACTGTGTTTGTGTATGACTGTATATGTCAGGTGGGGCCTTTGACTCCTCTCTTCTCCTGGGACTTCTTTTGATGATATAGATCTTCGTCTCCCCTCCCCCACCACGCCTGGTTTTGGGTGTGGTGCCTTGGTCTGCCTGAGTGTTTGTGGCTCCCGGGTCAGGGGGTTTAAGATTTTTGACGTCTGCCTGATCAATCCCGGTGGCTGCCTGCTGGGGTCTGGGTCCCTGGGCTCTGCTGGGTCCCCGGCGGGGGTGGTCGCCCCTAGGTCCCGGGCTCGGCCGGCTAGGGGGTGGGAGGCTGCGGGCAGGCCTGTGGGCTTGCCACTGATATCTCCCGGGACACTGCCGGCTGGTTGTGGCCCCCTGGGGCGATCCTCTGTGCCTCTCGAGGGGGGCGGGGGCCTTTCTGGTTGCAGTCTCCTTGGGGTTCCTGTTTTCTGGGGCAGCACCTGGATCTCTGGGACTTGGAGCTCCCCCTGTCTCCTACACATCTTTGGGGGCAGATCTGTGGTCCCTCACACTCTCTATTGGACGCTCCTATAGAGAAACCTTACATAAACAATAGGGTTGTCACGGTAACCGGTATAGCGGTAAACCCCGGTAAATAAGTTGACAATAAAAATAACCGTCCAGTTTTTAAAAAACTATATTATCTCGGTGGGTTTACCGTGGCCGCGGTTTAGGCGCGGTGACCCTTACCAGCCACCGTCGCTTCAGCTGAAGTTGCCGCGGCGCGCACATGCACTTTTTAGTTTGCAACGGCAGCAAAACTTTGAAGCTGAAATAATGGCCAAAGGAGGAGACGGCAGCGCCCAGGACATCCATCAGCCCTCAAAGAAGACTAAATCGGAAGTATGGGCATATTTTGGATTTCTGAAAATGCTGAGGGACAGTTAATAGAAGACTGCTATCCCGTTTGCAGAACGTGCAGGAAACAAGTGTCTGCAAAAGGCAGCAACACTTCGAATCTAATGGCACATCTGCGTGACCATCACCCACGTCTCTACAGCCAGTGCAAGGTAAGTTAACATTAGCATTTTAGCTTAAATGCATGACGTGAGGACTTTTGGTTGAGGGAGAATGCAACGAGTCACTATATACTGTAGCCGCAGCGCCCTCTGCCAGCATTTAAACCGTGTAACGGACACCCTGTTGCTGGATGAAGCATCTTATTTGTTGATGATGAAGAGAAATATATAATTAGTTCCTTGTCATTGATTTGTTTACTTATTCAATGCCATTTATACTTGAACATTTGGATTTGATTACATAGTGTAGTAGTTATTTTAGTAATTTGTTTAAAGTGGATATTTATTTTAAATACATATTTTTTAAGGTTGACTTGTACAGTGCTCAAGTCAAGTGTGGACTGGAGTTTTAGATTTTCATTTTGATAATGAAGAAAACAAGTACATGAGAAAACAAGTGGTGTTTCTTTGATTTGTTTACATATTGTTTATGTTTCGAATGTTTGGATTTGTATAATTTAAACCTGCACTGACTACTGTAACATGTTCCAGAAAAATAAGCTGTTTGTTCCTTTACTTGTGAAAAGTTGCACTTCTGCTAAGGCTTTGTGTTATTTTAGGTTTAATAAACACTGTTAAACCTTTTCAAAACTATTTCAGTTTGTGTAGAACAGGACTATCAATGCTTTCTGAACATATGCAACACTGTTTAAAAAATACCGCGATAACACCGAAAACCGTGATAATTTTGGTCACAATAACCGTGAGGTTAAATTTTCATACCGTGACAACCCTAATAAACAAGCGCGTGTACACACACAGGTGCTCACATGGTGCTGTCAAAAGAATGGGCTTGGGCACGTTCAACACATGTCTTATGGCTGCCGTTGCCACTAAATGCACTATGATTTATTATCGTGGGATTTTTCAGTTAAACAATGTTGATTTTATATTTCATCATCAGGTTGACACAGTGATAGCTTGCTCCTGATGTATTGTGTGTCCCATTTTTTTTTCTTCTGTTCTTTCTCTTTCTGCAGGTCTAGAAGCAGACTCTTGTTCATTATTGTTTATTTTCGACTGGACTGGACTGGACTGTCAAATCCTCTAAGTCAGGGGTGTCAAACTCATTTTAGCTCAGGGGCCACACTGAGGGAAATCTAGTCCCAAGTGGGCCAGACTGTTAAATAAATAAAAAAAACTTCAGATTGTTTTCTTTGTTTTAATACAATCAATATAAAACAAGGCTGGAGCCTGAGGACAATGTAGTACAAGTACAACACCTGAAGTGTACTTGAAATTTTGAAAAAATAAATAAAAAATCAATCAATAAATAAAACATTCCTTAGTGATTCAAAGAGCTTACAGATCACATGGCAAGATTAGTTCCATGCAGCACTTAAAGAGCAAGTAACGTCTAAATTAACTTTTTTTTGTTGATGAACTGTATAAATGAGTGTCTAATAGTGTTTTAAATGTGTGCATTCTTTATTTTAGCATTTTGGTGCATTTTCTTTAAAAATTAAAAATTCTGTCTAAAAACCACAGTAATGCGCCACCTTCAGCTGAAAACATAGAATTTGAGTCATTTTGAACAAATTTTAGCCAATGGCTAAAGAGTAAAGTACTACGTAAACCAGTAGAGTACTACGTAGCAGCTCCGTGCCAAAGTTATAAAAGCAACGAGCGTCTCGGCCACGCCCTGTGGCGCGTGGGAGTTGGATTTGCAAGCGAGCGTAGGAGGTCAGCGGTAGTTCAGCATTAGCATATAGCATTAGCATATCCTAGTCTTTAGCATATCTTTTAGTGTTATAAATACTTATTTAGTGTTAGCTTGGCTGTTGGATATTGTAGTTTAGTTAGTGTTTGGCTGTTAGTGTAATTGGGGAAGTATTTCGGGTTTAGTGCTCCATATCGTCTTAGTATTGGTGAGATGGTGTAATGTAGTATGCTTGCGGTGACTCTGTGGGCATTTTACCCGCGATTCTGCACGTCTCCGTTTGAAGAGGGAGGCTGCCCACCGTGGCTCTTCCGCGATTTAGATGCAGCCCACCGACTCTGCTCCCCCACCACGGCGGGCTCCAGTCTGAGGTGAGTAAGCTAGATAAACGTTTTAACATCTTCTAAAGACAATTCCCTACCTAAATGCAAAGTCTGAGAGACGTGGTTCACTTCCTTTAGCTAGTCAGTTGGCAATTCTGCAACAGTGTCTCTAACTAACGCTGCACTAGTTGACAGACAGCCTTACAGCGTGAAATCCAGCTTGTGACCTGGTTCTGTAAGGAATTCTGTTCAGGAGGTCACATTTCAGGCTCTCCACATCATGTGTGACTGACTTTTACGTTATAACAACGATCACACACTAGGAATGTTATAAAGCGCCTATATAGGACAGTTTCTTTTGTATATTATCTGACTTTATAAACTCCAACAACAATGTGCTTCTATTTTTTTTCAGGCTAAATCTACCCAAGACACTGGCTGTCAGACTGATTTAGCTGCAAGAATGCACTTGTCCAGGCTGATGTGAAACCTTCCCTGTAGCAAAGGTGAATTATTTTTAATCATCTTCTATGTAAACATTTTATTACCTTCTAGTTTTAATTTGTTTTACAGATTATTGTTACACGTGATTTTATGCTCTTTTAAACATTTATAAATGTGCTGCTTCTTTGTTTTTACATAGCCAGCCAGAATGGAGTTCACAGCCGCAGTGTGTCTGGTGACCCACGGGGACCATGATGAAAATTCATCTTCCAGAAAGTCCCAGAGCAGCGGCCACACCCCCTGAAAAGACCAAGGTGTGAGGTGTCTGCTGTTGATTCCAGCTTCCACCTCAGTGACAGTGCAAGCTCAGTGAACTGTTCAAGGTAAAAAAAAAATTAAAACATTTCAGAATTTTAAAGATATTAACAATTAAATAAGTATGTGATTACATCATGACGGAGGCTACTGATTCTGCCCCTGTGACACTTGGTGGTGACGTGTGAGCTGATTCACCTGGAAAATAACTTTTACATTAAATATTTTGTTTTTGCTATAAAAAGTAAATTAACTAATAACCTGCATTATTGCAGGACACTCAGCAAAATATGGACTCTAAACCATGAGGCAGGCACACATTAATATTCTATAAGAGCACATAAGGTGAGCAACACCACATATTGTACACTGTCCTGAATTTGTTTTCTTTCTGCATCTCATTAGCCTGGCTGATCACCTGATAACTCCTGTCATCTGGTTATGACAGCACGAGGATGTCCTCACACACCTGTAACCTATCAGCTCATCTGGCAGAATAGAGAGAGAAGAGACAACACCACATCTCCTGTTCCTGGAAAGCCTTCAGCCATCCTTCGATGACTGAGAACCTCCATCAGCTCTGTCTCCTGTCTGCCTACAATTATTATAATAAATATTGTGTTTGACAAGTTTGTTGTGCTGCCAAATATCTCATTTAGATTCCAGTTTTGATATTTTAATGGATATTTATAAATTACATTGATTATCACATTTTTGTTGCATGTTTAACTAGCTATTGTGATTAATTAAACTAGCACCTCACTGTTAAAAGCTCGTTTTAATTTCAAGCATGTTTAAGTATTTATGGACATGAAAAAAAACAGGAAATATATAAATTGAGATTTATTTAATTAATATAACAAATAAGGGGGAAAGAGTCATTGAAAGGCACATTCTTCTGGAAGCTCCTGATCCTGACGACACCAGCAGAGGAGACCAGCTGCAGACACCAGAGGACCTAGAACCGAGAGAGCAGCTGTTATTAGTAAATAAATAAAGAAATCAGGGCAGTTTTAGTGGGCTGAACACATTACAGAATAATTTTCTCATGGGGTATTTTCATAACTTTATATGCAGCAGACTGTAACTTGAGCCCGGGGCTACCGGAGAGCTGCTATCCAGCATGTTTCAGTGGATTTTCCTGCTTTAACAGGTTAGATTAGCTGTTAAGCAGCTCAGCTATTTGTTGCTGATTAAAACCAGGTGTGCTGAAGCAGATAAACCTCTAAACATGCTGAATACTAGCTTTTTAGGGCCGTGGAGACAAACCCTGCAGCTAATCCAATGCTATGGCTAACGGCTACTTACCTTTCAGAGGTGATTCTCTTGGGTCGGTTCTGGGAGTTTCAGGCAACTCACAAGCTCAAAACAATAAGACTCAGGTCCGCTTGTCTCCTCCAAATAGACTTGGTCCCTTTCTTCTCGAGTGTCTGTGTAAGGAGGGGGAGAAACGTCCTCCACTTCTAATAACTGCTCAGAGTGAAGGGAGCTAGCTTCGTCTAGTTAGCCATCGTCTTCGTCACTGCCGCGGCTCCGCCCTCTCGGTCCTCCAGGCAACGCCTACTAATGTTGCATTTTTTTAAATTGATACGTGGGTGGAGAAGGACTCCGAGGCTCAATTGACCCGCTCTTTAAAGTATATTTGACTCATTTTACTTTACATCTTTTAGCTTTCACCAGCACATCAATATCAGAAGTCACATCCTGAGTGGCGGCCAACTTCAGGATGTGATTCAAGTTCTTGTGTGGGCCTTGAGCGCAGCTTTGTTTTATTTATACTCATTACAGAGAAAACTTGCTTACAATGATGTTTATTTTCCCTCTACATTGTAAAGTATGAAAATAAAGTTTACACAACCATCTCGCGGGCCGGATTTAACCCGCTTGCGGGCCGCTTGCGGGCCGCATCCGGCCCGCAGGCCGCATGTTTGACACCCCTGCTCTAAGTGATTCTGTTTTCATATTCTCATGTTATGACTTGTTGGCCAATCAGAACGTGCCATGTTACGGGATGTTACAAAGAAATCCTCAGAACACACGCCTTCTGAGATACAGGATGCTCTGATCTGTTAAATATTTAAGTGTCGTGAGTTCAACTTAACTTTAATTTGTCCTGGTCTGAGTGTATGAACTGTCAAGATAGTAATTAACTTGTTAAATCAACCATTAATGTCATAATATCAAAATGTTTCATTTCAAATTATAACATTCATTTCAACTTCAGATCAATTAAAGTATTTCATTATTTACAATTATTTTATTAGCAATAAACACATGTTTATTTGGTGATTATCTAACTCATACATTTTAAAGGTTTTATATTTAATTGAAGAAATCATTCTGTCTTCTTTCTGTAAAGCAAGTCTTAGATAAAAGGGTGCTCTGTGAGGGACCTTGAAAGGAACATGGTGTTGATGATCCTGGCAATCTGAGTGTAAACACTCTGCGTTGAATCTTGTGCTGCACTTGGGAAGATTAACAGACACACAGAGGCAGACTTTTTGTCTGCAGCTGACCGATGCCATATAGGTCAAGCTGTACTGGAAAGATGACCAGTTCTGGACATTACATATCCCCCTCTGTAGTTATGCTGCTATAGGCTTAGACTGCTGGAGGACACACTGACCACTTTTCACACTGCTGCTTTCTTCTACAGTCTGCTCTTTAACTGTACTATTTTGTGCAATTTCAGCTGTTAACTTTATTTTCTCTGTGTTTTTCTCCCCAGAAGAAGCTACAATGACGTTCTGCTGAGCTGTGGTGGCCTCATGGAGAGGGCCATCAACTAGCACACTGCTGCTAACCACTAATACATTCTCTCTCTCCTGATAATAACTTTTTGTTTTCATTGACTTTTGATGTGCTAATACTAGTTTATCCGTTTAATTATCCACTAGGATAAATACAATAAAGTTTATCTTTCACCAAATACAATATTTACTAAGACATCACAATATAACTATAGACACATTACTTATCTTTGTGTGTGTGTGTGTGTGTGTGTGTGTGTGTGTGTGTGTGTGTGTGTGTGTGTGTGTGTGTGTGTGTGTGTGTGTGTGTGTGTGTGTGTGTGTCTGCCTGCTCGTGTGTGTGTCTGCCTGCTCTGTCTTCTCGATCCCCAGTGAGCCGTGGAGGATGGCTGCTTATACTGAGCCAGGATTCTCTGGAGGTTTCTTCCTGTTAAAAGGGAGTTTTCCTCTCCACTGTCGCTGCATGCTTGCTTAGTATGAGGATTGCTGTATAGTCACTGACACTAGTCAGTGACTTGATGCAATTTGCTGGGTTCCTTATATAGGAAACATTATTTCTGATTGGCTTAATGAACTGTGAATTGGAATGTTTATTATGTGAAGTGCCTTGAGACGACTCATGTCGTGATTTGGCGCTATATAAATAAACTTGAATTGAATTGAATTTAATTTTCAAGGGCAGGGGGACCTGACGGAGTCCACCGGCCATTGAACAATACCAAGCCTTAGGGACACAGTCAAGGAAGCAAAATATAGGTCCCAGGCAGGGGCATCAGGAGTGGGGAGTGCTACATGGCAGACGGAGAATAGCAAACCCCCACACTGGAGAATAGTCAATGGTAATTCCATTTGAAGTAAGTAACCCAAACAAGCAACGGTAATCCCACTTAGCGCAATCCTTAGGAACGAAGCAGATTAGCAGGGATCAGACCAGATCCCAGGCGAACCGAAGAACTCCAGAAGCCACAGCAGGAACCACAGGACGTCCCGAGCCAAATGAACCGGACCCTCAGGCAGCAGGCAGCCAAATCAGGTGACAGTGTAGAGAGGACCTCCCAGGAAGCGAGGACCACAGGCGAAACCCAGGAGAGAAGAGCACACATGCAGGGCACATCAATGTAGACACACATAGATTGCGTCTGATGCAAAATAACAAACAAAAATAAACCTAGCACTATATGTCCCTATATGTGCTATGTGCAGCAAGTTATGTGAACGGAGATCAGGTGAAAGAAATGAATGCAGGAAACTACGTGTACTGGAAAAAGTGTTGCAAAAAGAACAAAATTAACATAACCCTATAATATATTTAATCGAAAATCAACTTTTCTGAGCAAAATGGTATCAGAAGATAAGAGCAAAATAATCTATAGCCCATAAATGGCAAAAATCAAAATAAAATAGATTATAATAGAAATGACGAAAACTTTAATGAAATAATGCGGAAATGTATGAATATAACTTTAAAAGAAGTAATAATGTACTAATGATATGAAGAAGAACACTAAAATGTAAATCAGTGATGTTAGTAATCAAACCAATATGTATATATACCCCATAAGGAATTATAGATTAGTAAATAAAAATAAAAAATGAAATTTGGATAACACAACAGTTTGTGGAATACTCCCTTTAACTGTTAAGACTTAACCTTTACAAATTTTCAGGAACCCACAGCATGACCATCTCAAGTCACCCAAGTCTGCACGTCATGTATAGACAGGAAGTACAACCATGCACACACACAAACTTGTGTAACTCAAAACAGAGAACCATGGGACAGACGAATCCGGACAAATGAAATCACCCCCCTTTCGAAGTCGAAGGTCTAGCCGAAGGCAAAGGAGGGGCAGGAGGTGCGGGAGTGACTGGCGCAGGAGGAGATACTGGATCGGCCAGCGCAAGTGGCAGCACCTGGACAGCTGGGGCTTCACGGTCAACTGGCACGAGAGCTCGAAATAAGCGGCAACCGACGGTGCGGACCGAGTCACTTAAAGAAGTCACCCGTGCAGAGAAGTGACTGAACAGGAAAAACGCCAACCTCAAAGACAAACAAAGGTTTAGGCATGCAGTGAATAAAACGACAGAATCAGCGGAGGACCAGGTGTAAGACACTGGTTGAAACCCGAGGCCAGGCTCTACCGACAACTCACGCAGCCCCCTATTTACCGCACCAACCCGAACCATGGTCGGACCACTGAATGTCACACGATCCACCGTAGCTGGAGAAAGAGCAAAGGAGACTTTATGATAAAAGGGAGAAAACTCCACAACAGACTTATGCTCACCAGGATCCAAGTAGTAGAGAGAGACCACACCTACGTGGACCACAGCACTACATGGAACCGACACCCATAGGGTTTGGGACGGAAGCACAACACGCGTGGCCACGCTCATGCTCATGCTCATAGAAAACGTCTGCTCCAAGAGCAGGAGTATTAACCAACCAACGTTCACCAACAACAACAGCCGTAGTTCGAACAACGTGCGAACGGTGAATCACAGTCATAGGACATTTAGAATCTCCAGACAACTCATCAATGCCACACACACCAGTGGCTCCGCCATGCAGAAAAGGTGTGCCTGGACACAACAATTGCAGACCACGTGTGAGCAAACACGCGCAGATCCGGAACCAACCGGACGTGCGGCGTGTCCTCATGGAACGCGACGACAGGAGGCGTATGTAACTTGACATGAGTGTTGTCAACCCAATTACCTACATTTACCACATCTTTTAGTCTATAGATGTCATCTGGAGATACAGTCAGGGTTCGAAATTCACAGTCGCCAACCCACCAAATGAGGGTTAAAAATCGTTTTGGCGGGTACTGTTAAAATATTACTAGCCAGTTTGGCCGGTGATCCGTGAGGCAACCAAGCAATTCATGTCAGAGACGCTCTGGGTCGTTTGCCCCCTCCTCCCCTCCTTGAAGACGAGTCAGGACACTACCATAAACCGTGTGCTAACCGTAAGGAGATAAACCGTGAGGAGATAAACAAGCTCACAAGTCACTTCCGACCTCTTCTGCTGTCTGCTCACCTGACATTAAACACTTTGATCCAACCATAGCCATTGACATCTGGCATGCTGACAGTTTGTGCAGACGCAGGCCTGAATTTGTGCGCAAAAATGCAACAAAAGAAACTGATGCTTACTCAGATTCAGAAAAAAAAACAAGTTCAGAGAGCTCTGAGTATGAGGATTTTTGATTCAAAGGGAAGAGATACAGTGGGAAAAAAATAAATCAATGTTGCACTTTCTATATGTTCTTGTGTGTATTGCACTATGTGTGCGTTTTTCACAACAGCAGTGTTAATAAAATGACAAAATCTTCATTCAGTGGCATTCATAATCTCTTTATTGACTGCAGAAAAAATGGCTAGTGGAAATCCAAGGTGGCTAGTAACTTCCTGAAGTTACTAGCCACCTTGGCTGATGATCCAAAAGGTTAATTTTGAACCCTGGATACAGTAGGTAAGTTGATGATGAAAGCTAGCTCTCTAGCATCTGGATTGACACTTAGCTGGATAGCACTGCCCAACGAGAAAGCCAAGTGAGTCTGAAGGGCCGTTGGGTCCTTAATTTTTATTCGAGCAATTGCAGACTGGACCACGGCCAGGGACACGAGGTACGGAGGGATCCTCCCCATGAGGAGGGTGTCATCCGAGGCGCTCACGTCCCAACCGTAGTCGGACAGGCAATTGGTCAGCATCTGTGTATGAGCATAGTCAAAATCAACGAAAGAACGGAACTCGTTCACAGCGGAAGTTGTTTTACGCAAAATGTTGCTATGAGTCCCATGCTGTCGTTCTTTTTAAAACAGAGAAACGGTTTCGTTACCTGTTTTGTCGCTACGTTTCGCCGGCGGCTGCAGGCTTCCTCAGGCTGACGCTGATGGTGGCGCGTCACTTCCTTCTCTGTTTATCCGCGGGCAGCAGAGGACGTTGTCGCCCTCTAAACGGAGAAGGAAGTGACGCGCCACCATCAACGTCAGCCTGAGGAAGCCTGCAGCCACCGGCGAAACGTAGCGACAAAACAGGTAACGAAACCGTTTCTGTGTTTTAAAAAGAACAACAGCATGGAATTAGAGCTAATACACAGCAAGAACACACCTAAGATGTTGCTATGAGTGTTCAGTACCATCATAGTCTGTCGTTCAGATGTGCTCAGCTGTCTCAAAGCACGCCGTTGTTGCAGTACCTGCTTACGCAGGGCCGGGTATTCTTTGTGAAGTTCATCAACATGGCGATGAACTGAGTTAATCTCGATCGAGCTGACTGAAGAGAATCCAAAATTTAAAAGAGACAATCGTATTAGCTACTGAGAAAAGTCCTTCCAGGAAATGCTTCAGACTAAGGCTGGTACCGGAAAGATACTATTCAAAACCGTGAAATTAAGCACATGGAATAGTATGTGATGGACGTCAGCTTCTGCATGCTGCATCAGGGTAATAGTCCAGTGGGCTCCCACTTCCGAGAGGTTGCCGAAGGCATTCGTCATCTTATCAGTACTAGGGTTGTCACGATACTAAAATTTCAAACTCGATTCGATACTTGAAAAAATACTCGATGCTCGATTTCGATACTTTTTAAATACACCCATTTATCGAACAAGTTTATTCAAAAAATAACATTCCTCAATTTATATTACAAAAATTAAATGTTAAGAATTAAGTGTGTAAAGTGCTTAAACCTTTCAAGTATCAGCATTTTTTAAAACGTGCATACAAAAACTGGTGAAAGTTAACACCTAAAATCATGAATTGTCTCACTATATATACACTATTTGCAGAGTGATGTTTTGCTGCTTAAACTCTGTTTAAGGTGCATTTTTGTCATAAGATGTAATGCCATATGTTTTGTTCTGTACTTTTGAACAACTCTGTTGGTCAATAAAGGGAGAAAACGAATTTCTCCACAGTAGGACTGTCAGCTCCGCAAGGGACAGACACGCACGGACTGACGGAAGCGTTTTGCTCTTTTACTTCTCCGTCTCCTGGAGAGTGTTGCAAAGCAATTGCCCTGCAGGACAACAGAGGGCGTAGCGCTGTTCTGTGGTATCCTGTCATCCATTGGTCCAAGATCGTGTGTTTATATTGTGTTTTTTGTGTATATAAGAGACTTTTAACAGGGACATATTTGTCTCTCATTCTCCCACCCCTTCATGCGCTTCCCACCTCTAAACCCACGTTTCCTGTCATTTCCGTCCACAAATAAAATGCTTGCTGCGCATCGTTTCACTCCTCCAGTCACGGGGGAATTAAACGTTCATATTTTTAGAGTTTTTTCGCGAGGTATTCTTCAAGCTTCTCCGTGTCTGCCGCTAGTTATCCTCGGCTCTCTTTGCAATGGAGGCGCTGTAAACAACAGCGGCATCCTGACCAATCACAAGCTTGCGTAATCCGTCTCGTTCGATGGATGTTTAAAAAAGTGGGCTCGACTCCGTACGTACTTGCGTGCCCTACGCATGGACGGATAATGGCGTTGCGTGTCTCCGCACTGACGCAGACGGAGAAGCATAAATCAGGCTTAAGGTACATCTACCGGTAATCTTAATAAAAACAGACTGGCGCACGGCAGTGACGTCATTAAAAGCGCCGGTTAGATTAGCCGCAGCTAGTCTGTTTACGCCTAGAAATCCCAGACCAGACCCGCTCCAAACGAACAGGGGAATAGCGTTAATGATTCCTAACAAAACCTTTCGACATGAAGATGTTTTGGTGCAGATAATGTCTTATTTCGAGGCTGCACCATGGGTACCCGTCCGCACCCGTTATATGGATATACGCTGACGGCGATTCGGCGATGGACCTACGGTAAATACCCCGGGGAATCCAAGTAGCACCAAAGTTGTCAGCGTGAGTAAACAAACGTACTGCATGCTAGAAATTAAGTCCGGGTTGCAATAAACGGGAGTTTCCTTTAAGCACATAAGCGTGAATATACAACTACGTGTCGGACTTGGTATGCTAATTAAGTTGGGCTGTGAAGCGTCTCCCAAATTCGCTGTTTATGTTTTTGTTTATTTATTTGGCAGACAAAACTTGGATCGGAGACAACTCGCGTGGGAAATTGCTATGTAGCCATGCGGCGGCGTCTTCTGTTTGTCTGGGAGGCGGAGGCTGCTTTACGGCATCTGGCTGTCGTGCGTGTCGGTGTACTTGAAGAAGGCTGTGTATAATAGTCCATAATATCGATACCACAGGGATGGAATATCTCATTTAGATACCACTTTTAGTATCGATTTATATCTGGGTATCGATTTTTTTGACAACACTAATCAGTACATGCCATAGCAGGGTCGAATTTAACAAAAATCTTTTGTGTGAACAGGCGGTAGTTAGTCATGAACAGACCTGGGCGGTCTCGGAGCGTGATATCGGAAGAGGGCCCTGGTTCGTACAGACGCGTTGAAGGAGGCTGAGAATGGATCTCAGCAGTGGTCGACATCAGACCGATGCACGCAACCAGCAAAACAAGTTCTGTCAGACCTGGAAACGGAAACCAAGAACATTGTAGACTGTAGACTGGTGTGGCCTTGCGAGGGTTCGGCGCAGATGAGTGCTCTGGAAGGCCCTCGGTTGACGCGCAGGCGCAGTCAGAGAGTTCAGGGTCAGCCAGCAGTGATACAGGGCACCAGTCAACCTCCCCTTTGGTAGGAGAGTCACCCACTTCAGGGCTAGAGGTCTCCAGCACCAGCAGTAGAGCAGTGGGGCAGTGAGGACATCAGCCCATCCTTTGGTACGTGAGGTCCATACCGCAGGGTGTGGAGTGTCAGGTGGTGTGTCACCGCAACCGCCAACTCCCCCTAGGGTAGCTTGTTTTCCCACCACAGGGTGAGGTGGTCCCGCTGCAGAGACGATGCAGACACTGTTGATCTCACTGACCTGAAAGGTACTGGATTGACTGGTCAGTCTGGCGGCACCCCTGTAATTAACAACACCTAAAGAGGGAATGAGGTCCTCAAGAGGCGCCATGGGCGTCGGTTGAGTCAGCCGAGTTCAGATTGTCCAATCACTGAATGAAATGACAGCCTTAAAGCGTCAAAGCAGTCCCCCCCGCCCCCCCCCCCCCCCCCCCCCCCCCCAACACGAAAGGAAAAGCTTTGACATCAGCTATAAACACTGGATGGCTCACGGACATGTCTCCCACTGAGAAGTTTAGGAAAACCATATTCGACATTGACAGCGCGGTGCATCCACCTCCAGAGTGCCCCAGGCTTAAGACATCATGGGATAAACTTCCACTGCTATCCTGACAATACTCAGTTGTATTTATCTATTAACACTGATGAACCGAATTGGTTAGGTAAATTACAGGTTTGTCTTGAAGACATAAAATTGGATGAATCTAAACGTTCTGCTTTTAAATCAAGACAAGACTGAAGTTCTCATCTTTCGACCAAAACTTCAGAAAAGAAAACTACTTAATCAATCACCTGACCTGAACAGCATTAAATTAGTCGCCGAGAACAAAGTAAAGAACCTTGATGTTATCTTTGATCAGGACATGTCATTCAAACCCCATGTTAAACAGGTTTGTAGGATTTCCTTCTTCCACCTTTGGAATATTGCTAAGATTAGAAACATTCTTTCCAGGAGTGATGCTAAAAACTAGTGTATTCATTTATTACATAATGACTGGATTACTGTAATTCATTAATATCAGGATGTTCACAGAATGTAATTAAAAGACTTCAGCTTGTCCAAAATGCTGCAGCTAGAGTTCTGATGAGAATTAGAAAGAGAGATCATATCTCTCCTGTTTTGGCTTACCTAAACTGGCTGCCTATTAAATTCAGAATAGATTTTAAGATCCTCCTTCTCTCATATAAAGCTCTTAATAATCAAGCTCCATCAAACATCAGTGATCTGATTGTTCCCTATGTTCATAACAGAGCACTTCACTTTCAGACTGCAGGCCTACTGGTGGTTCCCAGAATATCTAAAAATAGGATGGGAGGCAGATCTTTTAGCTTTCAGGCTCCTCTCTTGTGGAACCAACTCCCAGCTTTAGTTCTTGAGGCAGACACCTTGTCTACTTTAAAAAACCAGGCTTAAAACATTTTTATTTGATAGGGCCTATGCTTAAAATCTGATGTTAGCCCAGATCTGGACAAGTGGGAGAGTAGAGGGAAGTGGAGTGTACAGTCGGTAAAGACGGCTCTCCCTTGCCCTGCCTCTAATGTGCCTCCATCTAAAAGGCTAGGTTATCCAGAGTTATCTCTGTAGTTATGTTGCTGTAGGCTTAGACTGCTGGAGGACATACTGACCACTTTCCACTCTCAAATACTTTCTTTTACACTTTGTATTTTAACTGCATTATTTCCTACCTACCTACCTGGTTAATCCACATACGTATTTCATGAGCATTTTTAACTCCAAAGTACCCCTGACGGACTTAGTTGTTCGTCCTTTTATTAAAACTTATTTTGAGCCTGAGAGGGTAAACTTTATTTTTTCTCTAAGTGTTTTTTCCCCAAATAAAGCTATAATGGTGTTCTGCTGAGCTGTGGTAGCCTCATGGTTGGGTTACTATAAAAATAAACTTGAATTGAAAAATTGAATTGAAGGCTCTGGGGGTGGATGATATCCTCCCGGAGTGGGGGTACTCTGGTAGAATGGGGTACCAGGCACTCTGATGTGGGCTGTTAGGTCCCTGTATGACCGGTGTCAGAGCTTGGTCCGCATTGCCGGCATTAATTCGGGCTCATTCCCAGTGAGAGTTGGACTCTGCCAAGGCTGCCCTTTGTTACTGTCGGGCTGATCAGACTGGATGAAGGAGACGAACAAGGTGAGACGTTTAATAGTTTTATTAGTTCTCTGGTCATATCTCCGTGAGGAAGAAACGATGACTGAGATGAGAAGCCGGTCACGGCGTCTTCCATATATAGCCTTGCTTGGCTGTGACGTGGAGGGAATCCCCGCGAGGAGCACGCTGGGAGCTCCCCACGAGGAGCATGTCGGGAGTTGTGGTCCGAAGGTCAGCCGGGAGATACCTGAGTCCTGACAGGACCCCCCGGTCCAGGGACGGCTCCAGAAGTCCCAGCGCGACCCCGGCGGACCCAGAAGTCAGAGATCAGGGAAGGGTCCAGGATGGACCGAGCCGGCTCCCAGGAGCGTTCCTCGGGGCCATAGTCCTTCCAGTCCACCAGGTACTGCCAGCCCCGACCCCTGCGGCGAGCGTCCAGGATGCGCCGGACGGTGTAGATAGGCTCACCGTCGAGGAAGCGGGCAGGAGGCGGCGCCGGAGCCAGAGAAGGGAGGACTCCACGTAGGGCTTGAGCCGGGAGGTATGGAAGGTGGGATGGATGCGGAGAGTAGCCGGCAGCCGCAACCGGTACGTGACCGGGTTGATGACCCTTTGGATGGGGTATGGGCCGAGGAACCGAGGGGCGAGTTTCTTGGACCCGGCACGGACCCGAAGGTCAGCCGTGGACACCCAGACCTTGTCCCCAGGAGCATAGGAGGGACCAGGACAGTGTCGACGGAGATGCTGGTGAGCATAGCTGGTGTTAGCTCTGGTTATGGAGGCTCGTGCTTTGATCCAGGCGTTCTTGCAGCGTCTCACCATGGCTTCCGCTGCCGGAACGGCGACCTCGGGTTCTTGGTGGGCAAAGACCGGGGGCTGGAAGCCATAGCAGACCTCGAAAGGGGACAGCCGAGTGGCAGATGAGGTGTGAAGATTGTGGGACAGCTCCGCCCAGAGGAGGTATTTAGGCCACTGCGAGCGTTGAGCCGAGACAAAACAACGAAGGTACCGACCCAGCTGTTGGTTAGCCCGCTCCGTCTGGCCATTGGTCTGCGGGTGGTAGCCTGAAGATAGACTGACCGATGCTCCCATCAGCCGACAGAAAGCTTTCCAGAACCGGGCCGTGAACTGGGGCCCCCGATCCGAGACCAAGTCGACTGGGAACCTGTGGCGGCGCACCACGTTCTCCAGGAACAGTTCCGCTGTGCGTTGGGCTGAGGGGAGACCCAGAAGGGCGATGAAATGGACAGACTTGGAAAAGCGGTCCGTAACCGTCATGACAGTGTTGAGGTTATTGACCGGCGGGAGACCCGTGACGAAGTCCAGCCCCACGTGGGACCAGGGGCGGCTGGGCACCGGAAGAGGTCGGAGGGCACCAGCCGAGGCCTGGTTGGGGTTCTTGGAGCGGGCACAGACGTCACAGGCGCTGGTGTATTCTTTCACATCCCTCGCCATGCCTGGCCACCAGAGGGCTCGCTGGAGGAATTTAAGAGTTCTGGAGAAACCAGCGTGGCCAGACAGGCGTGATGAGTGGGCCCAGGACAACGCCTCACTGCGACAGGCCGTGGGGACATAGAGGCGACCCGCGGGGGTCTCTGGAGGCGCGGGGTCGTCCCGGAGGGCGTTCTGGATAGCTTCCTCCAACGGCCACCTCAGTTGGCCCAGGAAACGGTGTTCCGGGAGGATTGGCGCTGGCTCGGACGAGGGCGTGGAGTGGGTGAATTGACGGGAGAGGGCGTCCGCCTTCTGGTTCTTGGCTCCCGGGCGGTAGGCGAGATGGAAGTCGTAGGGTTCAAAGAAGAGGGCCCAGCGAGCCTGGCGAGGATTAAGCTGCTTGGCAGATTTAATGTGGGTCAGGTTCTGATGGTCAGTCCAGATCGTGAAAGGCCGAGTGGTGCCCAGAAGCCACTGCCTCCATTCCTCCAATGCCCATTTTATGGCCAGTAACTCACGGTCGCCCACACCGTACTTCTGCTGGGTGGTGGAAAACTTCCTGGAGAAGTAGGCGCAGGGATGGAGCCTGTCGTCGGGCCCGCCTTGAGACAGGATGGCGCCGGCGCCGACGTCAGGCGTCGACCTCGACCACAAAGGGAACTGCAGGATCTGGATGGCGGAGGATCGGGGCTGAGGTAAAGCGGGTGACCAGGTGGCGGAAGGCCCGAATGGCGTCTGGAGTTAGACGAAACAGCTGGCCAGGGGAGCCTGGTCGAGTGAGAGAGGTGAGAGGGGCTACGAGGGTGCTATAGTTCTTTATGAAACGGCGGTAAAAGTCGCAGAAACCCAGAAAACTCTGCAGTTGTTTCAGGCTGGTTGGCAAGGGCCAGTCCTTCACCGCCTGGATTTTCTGAGGGTCCATGGTTATGCCTTCATCCGAGATCATGTAGCCCAGGAAGGATATGGACTGCTGATGGAAGGAGCATTTCTCGGGTTTACAGTACAGGTTGTGGTCCAGGAGCCGGGTCAGGACGGTGCGAACATGATGGATGTGTTCGGCCTCGGATTTGGAGTAGATCAGTATATCGTCCAGATAGGCGAACACCCACCGTCCCAGCATGTCGCGGAGGACATCATTAATGAGACGTTGGAAGACAGCAGGGCTATTGCATAGTCCGAAGGGCATAACCAGGTACTCCCAGTGGCCGGTGGGTGTTATGAACGCGGTCTTCCACTCATCCCCGGCCTTTATACGGACCAGATTGTAGGCGCTCCGGAGATCCAGTTTCGTAAAGATCCGTGCCTGGGAGATGGCATCCAGAGCGGTAGTGAGGAGCGGCAGAGGATGGCGGTCCTTGACCGTGATCTTGTTCAGACCCCGATAGTCTATGCAGGGGCGAAGATCGCCTTCCTTTTTCTTCACGAAGAAGAAGCCAGCGGCACCCGGAGAGGAGGAGGGTCGGATGAACCCCTGCTGGAGGGCCTGGGCGATGTATTCTTCCATCGCTTTGGTCTCGGGAGGCGCGAGAGAGAAAAGGCGCCCGCGGGGAGGACTGGTTCCGGGTAGCAGCTTGATCTCCATATCATATGGCCGGTGAGGTGGCAGGGAGGTGGCGCGCCGCTTGTCGAACACCGCGGCCAGGACCCGATAGGGCAGCGGCAGGTGGGGCGGTGTGGAGCCGGGGCCCCCGTCCGGAAGACCCGCCGAGAATGGAGGAGGAACGAGGTGGGTCTGGCACGAGGTCCCCCAGCCCAGCAGGCGGTTCTGGGACCAGGAAATATGAGGGTCGTGGAGACGGAGCCAGGGGAACCCCAGGATTAGAGGAGAAGAGGGAGCAGAAATGACCAGGAAATGGAGGGTCTCCTGGTGGCCTTGGGTGATCATACGGAGTGACTGGGTTCGGTCTCGGACTGGGTAGGGTTGGAGAGGCCTACCGTCCACCGAGGTCACTGGTATAACTCTCTCCAGGGGTTGTAGGGGGATCCGTAGGCGTTTTGCCAGATCTAGGTCCATGAAATTGTCCGCGGCCCCCGAGTCCACCAATGCGTTTACGTGGAGTGAGGCCTCACCATGGAGGAGGGTGACAGGAATAAGGAGACTGTTAGTAGCGACAGGGGTAGAAGAAGACCCAGACTGAGCGACCCCAATACTCAGTGGGGCCCCCCGTTTCCCGATCGTAGCGGGCAGTCCAGGCGTCGGTGGTCGGGAGAGCCACAGTAGGCACAGAGGCCCTCGCGCCACCGTCGTTGTCTCTCCTCGGGGGGCAGGTGGCCGAGCTGCATGGGCTCCTCCGCCAGCATGGGTACAGGAGCTGGCGTGGGTGAACGAGGGAGAGGCACCGGCGTCCTGGGTGGACTTGTGGATAACTTGGGTCGAACCAGAACCCACTGGTCGATGCGCAGCGCCAGATCAACCACCTCATCCAGGGTCTGAGGCAGCTCCCTTCCCGCCAACTCATCACGGATGTAGGGTGCCAGCCCCTCCAGGAAGGCAGCCCGCAGAGCGGAGTCCTTCCACTGCAGCTTGGCGGAGATGGTGCGAAACTCCGACGCATAAGCGCACACCGAGCGCTCTCGCTGGCGGAGTTTGAGAAGGCGTGTCTCTGCTCCCACTTCGCTGCTGGGGGGAACAAAGGTCTTCCGGAGAGCGGACACAAACGCAGCATAGTCGTTGCAGGGAGGGGATTTGGAATTGTAAAGCGCAGCAGCCCACTCCGCGGCGCGTCCGGAGAGCAGGGAGGTGAGATGCGCCACTCGGGAGCGCGCAGATGGGTAGCGTCCAGGTTGGCACTCGAACTGCATGTCCAGCGTGGCGAGCAGACCATCGGGGCTCCCCGTCTCTCCGTTCCACCTCTCCGGCAGGCTGAAGTGGGGCTCCTCCCTAGGAGCAGAGCGGGTTGGCTGCTGGAGCGCAGCGATCTGTTGCTGCTGATCGTTTGCCTGTTGTTGGAGAGCCGTGAGAGCCGTGGATAGACGCAGGGTGTGGTCGGACAAGGAGTTCACCTTGGTGTTGAGCTGATCTACCATGGAACGCAGCTGCACGTTCTCGTGGCGGAGACGATCAATCTCCGTCGAATCTATTCGGATCTCAATCATCCTGTCGGGCTGATCAGACTGGATGAAGGAGACGAACAAGGTGAGACGTTTAATAGTTTTATTAGTTCTCTGGTCGTATCTCCGTGAGGAAGAAACGATGACTGAGATGAGAAGCCGGTCACGGCGTCTTCCATATATAGCCTTGCTTGGCTGTGACGTGGAGGGAATCCCCGCGAGGAGCACGCTGGGAGCTCCCCACGAGGAGCATGTCGGGAGTTGTGGTCCGAAGGTCAGCCGGGAGATACCTGAGTCCTGACAGTTACCGATTCTGTTCATAACTTATGAACAGGATTTCATGCAAAGGAGTTGAGGGCATCCGATTTGATGGCCAGAGGATTGGGTCTCTGCTTTTTGCAGATGATATGGTCCTGTTGGCTTCATCAAAACATGATCTTCGGCTTTTATTGGAGCGGTTCGCAGCCGAGTGTGAAGCAGCTGGGATGAGAATCAGCTCCTCTAAATTTGAGACCACGGTCTTGAATTACAAAAGGGGATGAGGTCCTGCCCCAAGTACTCCTCCACTATGTGAGTATAAAAAATGCCTTCTAGTGTGTTAAAACCATTAACAAAGTTTTAACCAGGTGTTTTTAATGTTGATAATTGGTCTTTTAAAAGTTAACATTTTAATCTTGTTTTCAATTGGCATTTATTTTACTAATGCTCACCATCTGTTTGCTCTCTTGTTTTTAGAACCTTTTATGACAAATCAAACACATTTTTAATTCCACTCCCCTGTTTCTTGTAACCCCCACCCTTCACACATTTTACATCAGAGTCGGGGTTTAACACAGCTAAAAACATTTTAAAGAAGTTTAGTTGGCAGGGTGTCCAGACAGCAGGTAGATGAATTTAAGATCGTTATTATGTCCCCCAGTGTTTTAGCAGTAATCACACTGAAAACTGGCCACAAACCTGTGTGGCTGTAGCTGTGGTCTGATTGTGCATGTTGACATGGAGGAATGAATGGTCGATCTGATGTTAATGATTTTCTCATAGTAGAACAGGTCTTGGGTCATAAAATGGAATAATATATTTTATTAATGAAGAACTTTAGAGATTTTGTAAAAAGACAAGGTAAAACAGACAGATTATGCAACAATAAAACATAAACTGTAAAACAGAGTTTTGATGGTGGAGAGGTCAGAGCAGTTGTGGAGAGGTTGTGGGAGTGAGTTCTGAGTGAGTTTTGAATGTTATGCACTGAGAGAGAGGAAGTCGATGGAGGTGATGTGGTCACTGGTTAAGAGACAGGCAGGACAATTCTGGATGTCTTGAAGTTTGGTGAGGTCTTTGGATGGGATACCATATAAATGCTATTGCTATAGTTGATTTGTGATGAATACATGAATAAGGGTTTCAGGGACAGAGAAAAAAAGGGAAGATCAAAGTCTAACAAAATACAATCCAATCACATGACTAAAAGATCCTGGAATACCTGCACCACCAATTCACCTTTTCCTCTTCCATCACCACAATCTTCCCCCGTCACAATTCTGTCTGCCCCCTCAAATATGCCAGCCTAGAACCAGCCCTGCTCTCTACATACATTTATGTTTATAATGTAGGAAATGAAGAAAACTATTTTCTCCTTCACTGGACTTTAGATTTTAGAATTGTAAACTGTTCAGGAGGTTGTACGTCCCTCAGTCCACAGTATCTACAGTATGTTGGCCTCACAGGAGCCGGGCTTCAGGATCTGTAAAGTTACAATATGTTTAACAGCTTTTCTGAACCAGGGATAAAACATGGCATAGATCAGAGGGTTTAGACAGGAGTTAAGATAAATGAGAAGGAATAAGAATGATACAAATGTTGTAGTTGTAAAACTATCTATAAAATAAAAGCAGCAGTAATATGGACAGAAACACATCAGATACACAACAACAAGAACACCCAGTGTTCTGGCTGCTTTTAGCTCTGATTTCTTTGTTTGTTGTTGCACTGAAAGCTGAAGGGTGACACTTCTATTGTGAGAGTACATGGCACGAGCCTGAGTCACAGCCACCACAAATACTCTCATATACAGAACTATGATGACTGTAACTGGAAATAAAAAGGTTATAAACAGATCAAAAGTTCCTACAAAAAAGTCAAAAGATACTGTACATTCTCCAATGCAGGAATTACTCCTGCCTGGCTGAATCAGCTCATCTTTTAAGAAGAAAATTACATAGAAAGCAGCACAGCTCCAACAAAGACAAACACAGCATTTAATTCTTGGTAAGGTTATTCTGGTGGGATAATGCAGAGGGTAACAAATAGCCACATAGCGATCAGCTGATATGAGAATGATGGTTCCAGTTGAAGCACAGATAGAAACAGAGGCAACATAGTAGTAAAATAAACATGTGATATTACCGAGTATCCAGCATTTTGTCTTTCTAAAGATTTCGAATGGAATGATTAAAAAGCCAACAAGGAAATCTGACACAGCCAGAGAGAGGATGAGGATGTTAGCAGGTTTCTGGAGCTTCCTACAAAGAAACAAAGCCAGTCAGAGATTAAAATAACTTATGCAGCCTATAATCACATTCTGATCAGATAAAAATATTGATAATTGTGATGGATTTCTTTTTAATATCTGCCTGAAATAGGAGACTGAGATTATGATGAGGAGGTTTAGAACTGCTGTGATCAGAGAGAAGAAGGACAAAACGATGTTCAGGAGGACAGCTTCAGACCAGTGAGGTGTTGGCCTCCTGCAGGACCTGTTGAGTTGTGGAAAACAGAACTCAGCTCCAATCTGAATCTCCATCATCAGATGGATACTGCTGTCTGAGCAGAACCCTGTCACACTGATCATTTATCCTTTATTTTCGTTACACAATTCTAATTTGATCTGAGCACTAACATTACTCTTCCCTTGCGGCCAAAAACATCAAGGCAACAAAAACAGGCTAACATCATATGATGTTAGGAGTCTCCATGGACTAGTAGAGGCCTGTCCGTAGGGAGCTTTAGGACACCATCCTCACTTACTTGAAACATAAAAAAAGTTAAAAACTCAAAAGTTATTTATATATTTTAGGGATCTCCAACCTCTTTTTGGCGTGTGAGCTACTTTTACACAATGAAAGTACCATTAGTTAACATCGATACTTTCCATGTGTGAATAAGCTTATGTTAACAATGCTATTTTACTATATTAACATGCATTGCATTCAAAAGTTGACTTCTCTTTATCATCAATATTATTACAATTGTTTAAATAATTAAAAAGTTTAAGGAAAATAGTGGCATTCTCAAAATTAAACATAACAAAACATTTTTTAACTAGTCAGATAATGAAATACAAATTATTTTGTGTGAATATTTTAAATGGATCAGTAACTTAACTTTTTAAGAACACAGGAACAGCTAACCTGTTCTTGTTCAGTCCCTGACGCTGTGCTCTGCCCATAGCCTCAGCAGCAATGTCAGCTTTTCATAGTATTCAGCTATTTTATCATAAATGAACAAATACTTCCAAGACCTATCAAATGTCTTGGTAACACTTTACAATAATGATCCCAAAATTGGCTCACCTAATGAGGAACTAATGGTAAATGAATCAGGATTTAATGGTTACCTAAGCTTCACAACCACTCCATGGTGGATCTATTAGCTGATTCTTGAATGATTATGCACCAAACTACAATTCAGAATACCCACCATTTTTGGAGAATTTGGAGGGGGTTCTGGAAAGTGCTCCTTCCAGTGACTCCCTCGTTCGCCTGGGGGTCTTTAACGCTCACGTGGGCAACAACAGTAAGACCTAGAGAGGTGTGGTTGGGAGGAACGGCCCAGCGAACTGAATTCAAGCTGTGTTTTGTTATTGGACTGGTGTTCATATGTGCTCTTGGCACCAGGATACCTTAGGCCGCAGCTCGATGATCGACTTTGTTGTTGTTTCGTCTGATCTGAGGCCGCATGTCTTGGACACATGGGTCAAGAGAGGGGCGGAGCCAGTTTATGAAGAAGTTCCCAAAACCAAATTTATGTAAAGTTGCAAATAAGAACTTCCAGACAACTCTATCAAAAGCCTTTTCTGCATCTAGAGATAATATACTAGTTTAGATGTTTCTACTGTAAGAGAAATCTATCAAATTAAGTAATCTACGTGAGTTTGTGGATGATGGTCTACCCTTGATTAAACCAGTTTGGTCAGGGTGTATTATGAAGGGGGTTACCTTCTCTAATCTTTTTGCCAGGGCTTTACAAATTATTTTGAGATCAACTTTAATAAGAGAAATTGGGCGATAGCTGGTAGGAAATGCTGGGTCTTTGCCTGGTTTTAAAAAGAGGCTAATATTGGCTGAATTCATGTTCGGCTGTAATCTGCCACTCTCTTCGATTTCCCTTACCGTTCTGAAAAATGTTGGAGCCAGAATGATCCAGAATTCTTTGTAGAACTCTGCTGGAAACCCGTCTGGACCTGGAGCTTTCCTATTTGTCATGGATTTAAGGGCTTCCTGGAGCTCAGATAATGTTAGTGGCGAGTCCAGGACTGTAACTTTACTGTCTGATAATTTAGGAACTGTTATCCTGTCAAGGAACTCATTGATCTCGTTATCTGATGGGTTTATCTGTGGTGAGTACAAAGTTTGGAAAAATTCTCTGAAAGTGTTGTTTATGCTTTCAGGGTCATAAACTACATTCCGGGTTGAGTCTTTAACAGCAGATATGGTAGTTTTCTATTTATTCATTTTTAACTGGCTAGCTAAAAATTTACCTGATTTATTAATATGTTCAAAGTTTTCTATTCATAGTCTTTGTGCTAAAAATTGTGTCTTTTTGTAAATAATTCCATGAAGTTCTAATTAAGCTTTACGTAATTTGCTCATTAACTCTTCTTCTGTGGATGCCTCTAAAGACTTAATGATTTCCTCTAACTCCTGAATACGTTTGTTTTCTGTTTTTTTTTCATATGTGATGAGAAAGAGATTATTTTACCTCTCATCACTGCCTTTCCTGCCTCCCAGAGAACAGATGCTGATGTTCCAGGCAGGTCATTATGTTCTAAATATAAAGTCCACTCCTTTTTTAAAAATTCTATAAAACCTTCGTCTTTGAGCAGTGATGTATTAAACCTCCAGTTTTTGCTTGGTGGGATTGTCTTTTTTTACCAGAGTTAAAGAAACCAGAGCATGGTCACTGACAACTATGGGGTGTATCTCAATGTCTGAAATGTCAGCCAACAATGAGCTACTGACTAGAAAATAATCCAAACGTGAATGAGAGTGATGGACGTGTGAAAAAAAGTATATTCTCTACGGTTAGGATGAAGAGATCGCCATGCATCACAAAGCCCATAATCACTCATGCACTGTTTAACTATATTACTGGATTGCCAATTGCGCTGAGTCCCAGCTGTACTGAGTCTGTCTGTTAAAGTGTCCATCCAAAAATTAAAATCACCTCCAAGTATAAGTGGACAGTCCAAGTGTTCGGAGAGTACAGAGAAAAAATTATGAAAGAATGAAGGGTCATCAATATTTGGACAGTATATGCTGACAATACATAAGCTTTGATTCTGTATAGATATTTTTAACATTATAAATCTACCCTCTGGATCAGAGACTGTGTCCAATACTGTGAAATTGATGTTTTTGTTTATTAAAATAGCTACACCTCTTTGCCTAGAGTTATAGCAGGCAGAGAACATGATGGGAACTCAGGTGTTTTAAGTTCATCTGCAGATGTGGCAGATCTATGAGTCTCTTGTAATAATATTACGTCTGCTTGCACTCTCTTTAACTGATCAAAAATCTTTATACTTTTCTCTATGGAGCCAGTTCCATGTACGTTCCATGAGACAAACTTTAGTGCACCCATAGATGTGTGTGTGTGAGTAGCTAAAATATGACGCCTTCATGTGAATAAGATGGAATAAGTACCTAAATGTTTAAATAGTATGTTAATAAATAACAGAAAAGTAAATAACAATAATAATAATAAAGATCCAACAATGTTTGTGGTTGTATTATTTGACGCATAAATTATGATATTATGCTTTGGATTTAATATAAAATTGTGTGTGTGTGTGTGTGTGCGTGTGCGTGTGTGTGTGTGTGTCTGTGTGTGTGGAGTCTGACACAGTGTTTGAAAGTTGTGTGGTTTTGCCATACAGGTGTAAAGGTACATAAGCAGGTAAAGAGGAAAGGAAAATACAGATACAGGTTAAAAAAGAAGAAAGAACTAAAAAGAAAAGGTGATAGGTGTGTAAGGTGGCGATGAACAGGTGATCTCATCATCTAGAACAGTGGTACTCAACCTTTTTTCACTGATGTACCCCCGTGAAATATTTTTTTCAGCCAAGTACCCCTAATCAGCGCAAAAACATTTTTGGTTGTAAAAAACAAGACCTTAAATAGGTGCCTTCAGTGACTGATTTATTGAACTTTGAAACTGATAAAGTACAAAATTCAACCATTTGGGAAAAAAAACTATTTTGAATATTTTAAATGTTAATACTCCATAATTAAATGTATTGGAAATATATTTCATCACTAAAATGTGATTGTAATTAATTAATTGAAAACAGTCACCATAAAACTATTTAAAACCATAAGATTACCCATTGAAAAATCCATAAATGTGCAAAACACTGCACATTTTTTGTAGTATCTCTTGAACTATATGGAGAAAAAAAAATATAGCTAGAAATATTTAAAAAGAATATATCAAATACAGGCCAAAGAAATGATTAAGCTAATTATAATTAAAGATTTGTGCTCATAAAAAGCATATCAACATAAAGTGTTCTCTTTTGGGATCATAGTATATCTGTTCTCTAAAAGAAATCATCAACGTCATTTTAAATAACAATTGCTAAAAACAAATGTAAATCTCAAAATATATTTTTAAAAACCAAAAAGAAGACTGAAATCTTAACATTACTGCACTGATCGGAGTGTTTTTACAGAGTTTTTAGTGAGACACTTGGGCTTGTGCTTCACTGAGGATCTTTTTCATCCTTGGTGGCAGGGAGGCAACTGCTGTGATCAAGCTCTGTTTTAGAAACAGTCTACTTCTCTGATGTACCCCCTGGAGTTTTTTTACGTACCGCCAGGGGTACGCGTACCCCCATTTGAGAAAGGCTGATCTAGAATACGGATTTAGCAGCTGTTTAATCCTGACGTGATCAAACCCAGTGAATCCTGATAAGAATAATAAATGTCTGACCTGATGTTGGGCTAATACAGCCAGTCAGTCACTCCTCGCTCCTTGTAAAGTTTATTGTCCACATAAAGCTTATCCAGCGAGATGATAGCCCTCTTCCCATCCTGGATAAACCTTTTGCGCAGCGGAAAGAGGGCTCAGCGCCGATCCAGGATTTCCTTAGGGAACTGGTCATTTACGCTGAAGTCTTTTCCTTTGAGCTCTCTTCCGTGGCTTTTAACAAGATCCTTCTGCTTAAAATGTTCAAATTTAGCCATGATGGGACGGGGTCTTCTGCTGTCCACTCTTTTAGCTCCAAGGCGATGTACCCGGTGAAAGGTGATGTTTTTTACCGTTTCTGCAGGTATCTTCATTTGGGTGTGGAGAAAGTTCTTGATTGTTTTCTCACAGTTCTCCGCCCCTTCCGTCTGCCCCGGCAGGCCTGCGAACACCAAATTATCCCTCATGCTACGGGCCTGAAGGTCCAAAACCGTCTCCTTAAGAATCTTGTTGTCCTGGGTGATCCGCGTCATTCCCTCTTCCAGGAAAGAAATGGACTCCCGCAGAGACGCGTTCTCAGCTGCGAGCCGCTCAACCTGCTCTTGAATGAACTCCAAAGATGTTCGGAGGTTCTGCAACTCCTGGTGTAGAACCTCAAGCAGATGAAGTCACCCCTCAAATCCCAGAAGCCATTTATCTATAGAATCTAATAGTTCTAATATGTCCTTACGGGGGGATGAGGCCTCAGGTGGGTCCTGAGGACGGCTCCTCTTGGTCCCAGGTGTTTCGGTCTCAGCTGCTGATTTCCTCGGACCGATAATGAAAAACTCAAAAACTTCGTCAATATAGTTTTGTAGACATTCTAAATTTTCTCCACTTACCTCCAGGTTTAGTGAGTTATACTTACCAGATTATTTTTTTATTGTCTGTAAATAAATTAGACGAAAATGCATCCTAATTGTTTGTGGATGTTTGTTAATGAGCTGCCATCAGCTTCAAACGATGCCGTGTATCTGTTGATCGGCCGTCAGCACATGCTCGGAGCCCACCAGTTCCAAACATTATACAGTTCACCAACGGCACGTGTCAGGACAAACGACCAAATATCAGCTAGTTTCTGTCTTCAGACGGGGACCAGGCAGGGATGCCCACTCTCCCCCTCACTGTTCGCTATCTTTATCGACCCAGTAGCAGAAGCAATTAGGCAAACAACAGGTATTAAAGGGATAAAGTGTAAGAAAATAGAACATAAGATTAGTCTTTATGCAGATGATGTTTTACTCTTTCTCCAGAATTCTCAATCCTCTCCCTCACATTCAATAGAACTGATAAACTCGTTTTCAAAAGTTTCAGATTACTCTATAAAATGGTTAAAATCCACAGTTCTACCAATTAATTTCTCTTTTGTCAATTCGCTTAATACACAATTGGAGTCAGGGAATATCACATACCTGGGAATTAATGTCTCTCCCAAGTTGGCAGATCTAACCAAACTAAACTACATCCCACTTTTAAAGAAAGTGGAAGATGATCTTGCAAGATGGAAATCCTTACCAATATCACTCATGGGGAGAGTTGCTACAATTAAAATGATGGTCTTACCCAGAATAAATTACTTATTTTCAATTATCCCAAACAAGCCACCAGCTGACTGGTTTAGATCTCTGGACTCCTCCATTACCAAATTCCTTTGGCAGGATAAACCTCCACGAATTAGCTTAAAAATGCTTCAGAAGACCAAAGACAGAGGAGGACTGGATCTACCCAACTTTTATTATTATTTCTTAGCCAACAGACTGCAACATATACCAAGATGGTTGCAAGATAACCCACTAGATGAGTCCTGGTTAGACATTGAACAGACACTTTACAATACGATAGAGCTTTCAGACTTACCATTTATTAGCTCAAGCATAAGAAAACATGAAGGTTTCAAAAGTATTAGTATCAGCACCTCTCTGACAGCATGGTGGGAGTATCTAAAAATGACAGCGTCTTCACTAATACCATGCAGACGCACACCTATCTGGAATAATCCTTATATTTTGCTAAATAAAAAAATGATGAACCTTCCGGACTGGAAAAATAAAGGAATCCTATACCTGGAACACATATATGAAGGATTGGACTTCATCCCAATTTAATAGAATAGTCTCCCAATTTGGAATAGATAAGAATAGCTTTTTAGAATATCTCGTCTCGTCTCGTCTCGTCTCGTCTCGTCTTCCTCCGCTTATCCGGGTCCGGGTCGCGGGGGCAGCATCCCAACTAGGGAGCTCCAGGCCGTCCTCTCCCCGGCCTTGTCCACCAGCTCCTCCGGCAGGACCCCAAGGCGTTCCCGGACCAGATTGGAGATGTAACCTCTCCAACGTGTCCTGGGTCGACCCGGGGGCCTTCTGCCGGCAGGACATGCCCGAAACACCTCCCCGGGGAGGCGTCCAGGAGGCATCCTGACCAGATGCCCAAACCACCTCAACTGGCTCCTTTCGATCCGGAGGAGCAGCGGTTCTACTCCGAGTCCCTCCCGAATGTCCGAGCTCCTCACCCTATCTCTAAGGCTGAGCCCGGCCACCCTACGGAGGAAACTCATTTCGGCCGCTTGTATCCGCGATCTCGTTCTTTCGGTCATTACCCAAAGCTCATGACCATAGGTGAGGATTGGGACGTAGATCGACCGGTAAATCGAGAGCCTGGCTTTCTGGCTCAGCTCCCTCTTCCCCACGACAGATCGGCTCAGCGTCCGCATCACTGCAGATGCCGAACCAATCCGCCTGTCGATCTCCCGATCCCTCCTACCCTCACTCGTGAACAAGACCCCGAGATACTTAAACTCCTCCACTTGAGGTAGGACCTCTCCCCCGACCCGGAGGTGGCAAGCCACCCTTTTCCGGTCGAGAACCATGGTCTCAGATTTGGAGGTGCTGATCCTCATCCCAGCCGCTTCACACTCAGCCGCGAACCTACCCAGCAAGAGCTGAAGGTCAGAGCTGGATGAAGCTAGGAGGACCACATCATCCGCAAAAAGCAGAGACGAGATTCTCCTGCCACCAAACTCGACACACTCCACACCACGGCTGTGTCTAGAAATTCTGTCCATAAAAGTGATGAACAGAACCGGTGACAAAGGGCAGCCCTGGCGGAGTCCAACCCTCACTGGGAACAGGTCCGACTTACTACCGGCTATGCGGACCAAACTCATGCTCCTCTGGTAAAGGGACTGAATGGCCCTTAACAGAAAGCCACCCACCCCATACTCCTGGAGCGTCCCCCACAGGGTGCCCCTGGGGACACGGTCATAAGCCTTCTCCAAATCCACAAAGCACATGTGGATTGGTTGGGCAAACTCCCATGCCCCCTCCATCACCCTTGCAAGGGTATAGAGCTGGTCCACAGTTCCACGGCCAGGACGAAAACCACATTGCTCCTCCTCTATCTGAGATTCAACTATCGATCGGACCCTCCTCTCCAGTACCTTGGAGTAGACCTTTCCAGGGAGGCTGAGGAGTGTGATCCCCCTATAGTTGGAACACACCCTCAGGTCACCCTTCTTAAAGATGGGGACCACCACCCCGGTCTGCCACTCCCTAGGAACTGCCCCCGATGACCACGCAATGTTGTAGAGACGTGTCAACCATGACTGCCCTACAACATCCATAGCCTTGAGATACCCAGTACGAACCTCATCCGCCCCCGGGGCTCCGCCGCTGTGTAGTTGTTTGACTACCTCAGCAACTTCTGCCCCCGAGATCGGACAGTCCATCCCCAGGCCTCCCAGCTCTGGTTCCTCCTCGGAATGCGCATTGGTGGGATTGAGGAGCTCCTCAAAGTATTCCTTCCACCGTCCGACTATAGCCTCAGTTGACGTCAGCAGCTCCCCATCCCCACTGTAAACAGTGTGAGCGAATTGCTGCCTTCCTCTCCTGAGGCGCCGGACAGTTTGCCAGAACCTCTTTGGAGCCGATCGATAGTCTTTCTCCATGGCCTCACCAAACTCCTCCCACGCCCGAGATTTTGCCTCGGCAACTGCCACTGCTGCACCCCGCTTGGCTATCCGGTACCTGTCTGCTGCCTCCGGAGACCCACAGACCAGCCACGCCCTGTAGGCCTCCTTCTTCAGCCTGACGGCTCCCCGAACCTCTGGTGTCCACCAGCGGGTACGGGGGTTGCCACCACGACTGGCACCGGCCACCTTACGACCACAGCTAGCAACAGCCGCCTCGACAATCGCAGAGTGGAACAAGGCCCACTCGGACTCAATGTCCCCCACTGCTCTCGGGACGTGGTCAAAGCTCTGCCGGAGGTGGGAGTTGAAGACCGTCTTGACAGGTTCTTCTGCCAGGCGTTCCCAGCAGACCCTCACTATGCGTTTGGGTCTGCCAGGTCTACGCGGCATGTTCCCTTGCCATCTGATCCAACTCACCACCAGGTGGTGATCAGTTGACAGCTCCGCCCCTCTCTTCACTCGGGTGTCCAAAACATACGGCCGCAGGTCAGATGATACGACTACAAAATCTATCATCGACCTGTGACCTAGGCTGCCCTGGTACCAAGTGTACCGGTGGGCATCCTTATGTTCGAACATGGTGTTCGTTATGGCCAAACTGCGGCTTGCACAGAAGTCCAATAACAAAACACCGCTCGAGTTCTGATCAGGTGGGCCGTTCCTCCCAATCACACCCCTCCAGGTCAAGCTGTCATTGCCCACGTGAGCATTGAAGTCCCCCAGCAGGACAATGGAGTCCCCTGATGGAGCACTATCTAGCACTCGTCCCAGGGACTCCAAAAAGGGTGGGTACTCTGAACTGATATTTGGCCCATAAGCACAAACAACAGTCAGGACCCGTTCCCCGACCCGAAGGCGCAAGGAAGCTACCCTCTTGTCCCCCGGGGTAAACCCCAACACACAGGCAGAGAGTCTCGGGGCTAACAAAAAGCCAACCCCAGCCCTCCGCCTCTCACCCGGAGCAACTCCAGCAAAGTAGAGTGTCCAACCCCTCTCCAGGTCTCGGGTTCCAGAGCCAATGCTATGTGTCGAGGTGAGTCCGACTATATCTAGCCGGTACCGCTCAACCTCTGCCACAAGCTCCGGCTCCTTCCCCGCCAGCGAGGTGACGTTCCATGTCCCAAAAACTAGTTTTCTTGTCCGGGGATTGGACCGCCAAGGCTCCCGCCTTGGTCTGCCACCCGATTCACATTGCACCGGACCCTTCATGTTCCTCCTGCGGGTGGTGGGTCCACAGTTGGACGAGCCCATGTATCCGGTTCGGGCTGGGCCCGGCCGGGCCCCATGGGCGAAAGCCCGGCCACCAGGCGCTCGCTCACGGGCCCCAACCCCAGGCCTGGCTCCAGGGTGGGACCCCGGTAACCCTCCGGGCCGGGTACTCCGACTCTTCGTTTTAACCGCCATGAAAGATCCTTCGAACCGTTCTTTGTCTCACCAAATTAAATCTGTAGTCAAACAAAAATTTAAGCTCAATAAAATAGAATTACAAACACCACCAAGGGTATTTAACTTCTATAATCTCAACCCCCCAAACTACTGTCTAAAGTATATAAGACACTGTCCAAAATAGACGATAGAATAGCAATCCCTATTGAAAAATGGGAGGTGGATTTATCAGTCAGCTTCGACAAGATCTTCTGGTCCCAAACTTGTTTAAAAACTTTTAAAATGATCAGACACTCCAATTTACAATTAATTCAGTACAAATTTCTACACTTAGTACACTATACAGGTCATCGAATGTTCGAGATAGGGTTTGTATCATCTGATACCTGTACACACTGCACAAACAACATTCCTGACAGTTACATTCACGCACTGTGGTCATGCCACCTGTCCAGGAATTTTGAGGTAGAGTATGTGAAGATCTGTTAAAGTGTCTGAAATGTCATATCCCAACTTTCCCCTCTTTGTTTACTGGGAAACCTGGATGATGTCCTGATTGAAACATCTTTAGTTCATGTGGTTCTGATGCCATGTGCATCGCTAAGAAAACTATCCTCTTGAATTGGAAAAATAGAGATACTCTCTGCATTAACCCGGATAGTAATCTTTTGTTAGATCATATTACACTTGATTTAGCCTCTGCGTCCACTTCAAATCAATCTCTCTGGGCTCATTTGATCGGTTCCATCACATAGCGATGATGGGGGACCTTTTATATTGTCCTGCGGGATGATGTGGGTGAGGTGGTGGAGGAACTGAGTTTGGAGTATCCGGATGTTCCCTGGAGGTGGGTTCACTGGAGGTGTCTGGGACTGGGGGGCTGTTACCTCCCTCTTGAGGTGCTTGGATTGCCTCGGGGGTGGACTACTGGCAGTTGTGAGTGGGGCCCCTTGGAGGTCTTGGCGGCAGCCATGGGTCGCTGCCTGGCAGCTGCATTGCCCCTGGGCAGGTCTGGGTGGGGGCTCGGGGTGTGGGGGTGGCCGGCCCCGTGTGGGGATCTGGGCGGGCCTTGAGAGCCGGGTCCTGACATGCATGCTGCCGAGAAGAAGGAAGGAACATCCAGCCGTGCCTGGCCCGGGTTCAGGGGCCTCGGGTAGACCTTGGCTCCTCTGCTGTCCCATCACAGGAGATGGGAAGGTCCAGGAGGGGAGGACAAAACTTTACCTGGATGTCCTATGTCTTACATATTCTGGAAGTTGTGAACATGCAGGGATGGGCATAGATATTCTGCTGGGGTGGGGCTGGGTTGGTGCCCTCGGCCTCTGTGAGGCTCTGCAATGCTGCTGCTTTGGTCCTTGGCAAGATGGGCCTTAAAGGAAGACACACCCAGAGAGAGAGAGTAAATTATTTGTTAATGTTCGTGATCGCCATGCGTGAGCTTGGCCCAGACATCCAGCCCCCACTCTGCTCCAGCCTCAAAGCTTTCTCCTCACCTGCTCTGTATACCTGCATTCTCCAATTATCTGTTAGATAATATTTAACCTCCATAACCCTGGAACCTGAAATAAACACTCGGCAACAAGGGAAGACATTTTACCCTGAGTCTCCAAAATCAAGGAGAGTTAATGCAGGAATCACCTTCTCCAAGGCTTCTTCCCACATCACTCCCGTGTGCTCCCAGTTCATCAGGGGCTTTATTCAAAAAATGGATGGGGGAGAAGGCGGGCCTTCTCAAGTTACAGAGGTACAGAGGTTTCTCAATCAACATCCTTGCTCAACCTTTTCATGAACAGCCAACACAGAGATTCATGATGTGTAATGGGCATCTTTTAGGCCTCAAAAAGGTACATTTATAAAAATACCCAACAGTCTCCGTGCCCTGGGTGGCATTTTGACAACAGAGGTGCCTATTGGGGTCAAGCCCAACCAGCCATTCTTCCCCATCCCCACATATTTTTCTCCTCCTGCTCCCTCACATCATCACACAAACATGCACATAGGTCCTTGGGGCTGGACAAGCCAGGGAGTGCGGGTATGGACCCATTTCCTCATTCCTGTGGCAATCTGCCCCCCAATATTATTTGCACCTTAAACACTTCCACCAACGATGTTCCACACAAACACACACTTAGGGCCTTGGGAGTGAGCACATTCAACGACACTTGGCAGGGGATTTCTTAGCCTCATCCCGAGTGCCGGTGCCCACTTCCAATTTTAAACTGCACTTAGACACCGAGGGCTGTGGGTACAAGTGGGGTGTGTGGTGGCATCAGCTGGCATAGGCCAGACAATGGCCGCACTGCCCGCTCACCACAGCCATGGAATAAACCTCATCAACATCTACCAACATTATATTGGAGCAGGCGGAGGGAGACTAGGGATCTTAGCACACCTCTGTTGTTGCTTGGCTTCCTGGAGATGGAGGCTAGGAGGGAGATCTGGCCATCTGGTTCGGGTCTGGGGTGGTGGGTTGCTGTGCTTTAGCGTTGGACGGGGGAGACTGCTCATCAGCACCCCAGCAGAAAGGGTCAAACTCTGGGAGCCAGTAATGGTTGTACCCCATGTGCAGCTGTACCGGGACCAGAGTGAATAGGGTGTGTATGGGGAGCATGATTGGATATCCGGCATGCATTTTTGTAAGTCTTAGGTTGTATGTGTATGTCTGAGCATGAGGGAGGAAGTGTATGACTGTGTTTGTGTATGACTGTATGTCAGGTGGGGCCTTTGACTCCTCCCTTTTCCTGGGACTTCTTTTGATGATATAGATCTTCGTCACCCCTCCCCCTGTCACACCTGGTGTTGAGTGCGGTGCCTTTGTCTGCCTGAATGTTCGTGGCTCCCGGGTCAGGGGGTTTAAGATTTTGGTGCCTTCATAAGTACAGGCTTGGGCACGTTCAACACATGTCTTAAGGCTGTCGTTGCCACCAAATGCACTATGATTTATTATCGTGTGATTGTTCAGTTAAACAATGTTGATTTTATATTTCTTCAAGTTGACACAGTGATAGCTTGCTCTTGTTGTATTGTTGTGTGTCTCATTTTTAAAATTTTTTTATTATTTTTTTCTCTTCTTTCTCTTTCTGCAGGTCTAGAAGCAGACTCTTGTTCATTATTGTTTATTTTCATTAAGACCTATTAATCAATCCCCTACAAATTAATAGTTACAGGTCTTTTGAACATCTGATTCTTACTGTTCCTAATCCAGATTGCAAAACTCGAAAACCACTCTTGTTTGTGTTTTTGTATCATCCACCAGGCCCTTACTCTGAGTTTTTGGATCAGATGTCATGATCTGGTAAGTGGCCTCCTTCCTAATCTTCCCTGAGAGCTTTATTGCAGGTGGGTGGTGACGTGGAGCGGGCAGCTGCTGCCAATCTTCTATCAACAGGTTAAGCATAAAAGGAGGAGTGAGACGACAGCACCTTGCCGATCACGAGGGAGGGAGGTGTTAGTTGAGGACAGCTGAGCAGCGAGGAGAGTAAGCTCCGATCGGCTTACGGTAGTGCCTTCGTCACGGGATTGGAGCAGCTAATTACCCGGTGGCGGTTTGGATCGGTCGGGCGGGGGGTTTTGGAGGATCGTTTCACGGCTTGTGAGGTCCGGTAAGACGGTGTTCTGGCTCTGTGCTTGTTCAATCTTTTTCCCGTGCTTATGGGGACAAAGTCTGCTGATGGGGTCGAGGCTGCCTCCTCGTTGGAGGGTAAGGGTGTGTCTAAGAGGGATCGTGGGGCTCGGGATGATTCTTCTCCGGATGGTGTGAGGGTGGATGGCCCGGTAAAGTTGATGAGGGTCGGTGGAGCCGGTGGTTCTGACATGGTTGTTCATTTGCATGTGTTGAGTGGTGGTAGTTTTTCTTCTTTCAGCCCGTTGCGGTTGTCTCGGGAACTGAAAGAAAAAGTTGGTGATGTGGTAGATGCGGCCATCTTGCACGGCGGGGTGCTGTCTGTTGTATGCCGAACGGAGGCCCAGCACACTTAGGCGCTTAAGCGTTTTTGTAAGTTGTTGTGGATGCGTCGTTGCTTAGTTCTTCTTGTGGTGTTCAGGGGGTGATTTACGGGGTTCCGAATGAGGTCTCAGACGCTGAGCTGTAGGACAACCTGAGGGTTGGCGATGTGACGGCGGTGCATCATCTGGGCCTTAAGGCGAGTGGGGTCATGCCCTTGTTGTTGACCTTTGGGGACACAGTGCTTCCAGATCGTGTTGGTCTTGGCTTTGTAAGTTGCTTTTGAGATGACCCCATTGCAATGCTTTAGGTGCCAAAGGTTTGGTCATGTGGCAGGGGTTTGCATGGCTAGTCAGAAGTGTAGGTGTTGTGGAGGTGATCATGGGGGACAGCAGTGTGCAGCGGCTTTCGTCTGCTCAAACTGCGGTGGTGGACATCAAGACACCTATCGCGGTTGTGTGTTTTATAGGGAGGCGGTGACAGGAGAAGATTTTTGGGTGACCCACAAGGTGTCTTACGCAGAGGCGGTTCGTAGGGTGAAGGGGGTTGGGGGTGCTGTGACCCATGGGGCGGGTGTGTGCAGCCAGGCTCCATCCACTGGTGTGGAGGTTTAATTTTAGGTGTGCAAGTTGGTCCCTATTTACAGAAGGTTTGGATGACGCTATCTTTCGGATAAGGGGTGGAGGGGACATGGACGATTGGGATGCTGCAGTTGCTGGGTGTGTTCAGACTGTGGCAGAGGCTCATATTCCTAAAAAACGCATTCCTGCTGGTCGGTCTATGGTTCCGTGGTGGACTGAGGCCTGTATTGAGGCCATTCAGACTAGAAATAAGGCGTTTAGGTTTTTTAGGAGGCATCTTTTGGAGTCCAACGCTTTGGTCTATAAATGATTGAGAGCGGTAGCTCGAAGGGTGGTGAAGGTGGCGAAGAGGGATGGCTGGAGGACCTTTTGTGATGGCTTAGGGCCACGGACCCCTGTGCCTTCCTTGTGGGGCTTGGTCCGCAGGATGTTCGGTGCTCGTGTGAGGCACGCGATACCTGTGTAGGGGACTGTGTGGCTGTCGGAGATCGGGAGAAGGCGGACCTTTTGGTGGCGCATTTCCAGAGGGTCCATAATTCGGCTCATGTTTCATCTGAGGACTGTGCTCGGTGGGAAGGTTTGGTGCGGGCTTGTGCCGGGGATTTGTGGGGGATGGGGACGGTCCACGGGATTTGAACCTCTTTTTCTCTATGGATGAGCTGAAACAGGCGGTGTGGTCTGGGAAGGATACCAGCCGGGTTAGGGATGGCCTGGGGTACCCGCTGCTAATGCATGCGGGTGACATCTTTCTTGAGGAGGTCTTGTTCCTGTTCAACTCAGTGTGTGAATCTGGTTGGTTGCCTGCAGAGTGGAAGCATTCGGTAATTGTGCATTTTGGGAAGCCTGGGAAACCTCCTGGGACGACAGATTCGCACAGGCCTATAGCCCTGACATGCGTTGTTTGCAAGGTGATGGAGCGTATGGTCGCCTCCTGCTTGGTCTACTTTCAGGAGCATTCAGGATTTTTTACCTGGTGTCAGAGTGGCTTTCGGCGGGGGCATAATACAATTGACGCTATAGCGCCATTGGATTTGGACGTTTGGAGGGCTTTGGCCAATAAGGAGGTGGTTTTAGCAGTGGTTTTTTTTTACATTGAGAAGGCCTATGATATGATGTGGAAGGAGGGGTTCATGATGTCTCTGTTAAATGCTGGGGTATGTGGACGGATGCTGCGGTGAGTCGATGGTTTTTTGAGTAACAGGACCATCCAGGTTTGGGTGCGTTCTGCTCTCTCATTGTCTGTGGAGGTGTAAAATGGTGTCCCGCAGGGTAGTGTGATCAGTCCGGTCCTTTTCAATGTCTTTGTTAATGGGCTGTTTGATTCCTTGAGTGGGGATCTGTGGAGGTCTCTGTTTGCTGACGACTGAGCTTTTGGGAAGCGTGGCTGGAATCTTTTGTATGTTTTTTTTTTTGTGGGGTGCAGAGGGGTTTGAATGGTGTGGTGGCCTGGTCAAGGAGTTGGGGTTTCAAGCTGTCCTCCACTAAATCCAAATTTATGGCTTTTGGTTACCGCACGAAGGTCTCCGGAAGGGGTTTGCTGCCGGATGGGTTGGAACTGGAACGGGTTTCTTCTTATAAGTATCTAGGACTGTGGTTTGATGATAGGCACACATGGGGGATGCATGTTTGTAATTTAGTATGGAGGTGTGAACGTGTGTTGAACGTTAAGCGCTGCCTGGCTGGGACATCTTAGGGGGCGGACAGGAACTCCTTGTTGCTGGTGTATAGGGGCATGCTTAGGTCAGTTTTGGATTTTGGTTGTTTCGTTTACGGGTTGGTAGCACCCACTACCCTAAAGCGCCTGGATGTGTTGCAGGTGCGGGTGTGTTGTGGGGCATTCTGCTCGAACCCGGTGCCAGCCGTTCTTGTAGAGGTGGGTGAGATACTCTTATGTTTCCGTCGGCTGCAGCTGGGATTACGATATCTGCTGAGGGTCAAGGGTATGGGTGAGTCCTCCCTTGCGGAGGCCTTGTTGGGCTGTGTTAGGGAGTTTTGTGGGTGGAGGCCGGCGGGCTCGTAGGGGCTTTCCGTATCTGCTGAGGAGCCGGGCAGTGAAGCTAGGATTCCTTGAGTGGCCTGTGTTTTCCTACCTGGTCTGGACCGAGGTCCCTCCGTGGCTTTTACCGGTTCCTGAGGTGGATTGCTCCTTTCTTGAGCGGGTTGGCGTCGGCAGTGGGGTGGGGGCGTTTGAGGTATATGTGGAGGAATCCTGGGGGGAGTATTTGCAGCTGTACTCTTGATGGCTCCAAAGACCCGGAGAGTGGCAGGGTGGCAGTTGGGCTGGCAGTGCCTGCTTCACGGTATCGATATGGTCGTAGGATAGAGGATAAGTGTGCTGTGTTCTCTGTGGAGTTGGTGGTGATTTGGTGGGCCCTGCAGTGGATTGAAGCACGGTTGCCGTCCCACTCTGTTGTGTGCTCAGATTCTGCAGCTGCTCTTTTGGCGATGAAGGAGCAGTGTTCCCGGTCAAGGCCTGACCTGTTGGCAGTGATTCGGATGCAGCTGCACAGGTTAGTGGTATTGGGGTATTTGGTGAGCTTTGTGTGGGTGCCTGGTCATGTAGGGGTGATGAGCAACGAGGAGGCGGACGCTGCTGCAAAGGATGCGCTGCGGCATCAGAACGTGGACATGAGAGTGGGGTTGGGTCTACCGGAGTGTCGCTCTGAGATTGGTCGAGTGGCTCTCAATATGTGGCAGGCCTCCTGAGATGCGGGGTTGGCTGGGCAGATGTATTATGGGCTGTGGCATTGTGTAGGAGTCCGTGGGCCGGTCCTTGAGTGTGGGAGGAGGGATTCTGTGGATTTGACACGCCTGAGGTTGGGACATAGCTGCCTTAGGGGAGGTTTTTTTTTGGTAGGTCGACATCTGGATGGCTGTTGTGCTTGCGGGGAGCGGGAAATGGTTGCTCATGTCCTACTGCACTGTTGTCTCTACGTGGTTGAGCGGCGGGCCTTGTTTAGCTTCCTGGGGACTGTTGGTGTGACTGTGTTTGGCCTGCGTACTTTGTTGGGGTTGGAAGATCGATGTGTTGAGGGGGCACTTTTGGCTTTTCTTCAAAAGGTTGGCGTGAACGGGAGGTTGTAAATCTTGGGCTATTGGCCATCGTTGCTGAGGCAGCAATACGCCTTGAAGGCGTCTTGCCTGCCATATCTCCCATTTGAAGAAGAAGAACACCTTGCCAGATGATTACTCAATATTTTCATTTCTATCCCTTCATAAACTGATGGTGTAGTTCATAGTCTTACTTTTTTTTACTTGTGGCACTAACCCTAACCCTAAAAAAGAAGGTAATTAAGAACAGGAAGTGGGCTGTCTGCTTTAATTCTGATCTATGTACAATAAAAAAAATCTTTAGAAAATTGGAAAGAACATGGTGCTCTACTTACTGGGAGGAGTCCTACTTATTCTGGAAAAATAGTCTTGTGATTTATAAAAATAAGCTTCGACAAACTAGAACTGCTTATTTCTCAGCGTTAATTTCGGTACAGTTGCCAAACTTACACAGAATCATAGCTCTGAACCATCCATTACCTTATCCTTCAGCAGCAACGACTTTATGGGATTTTTCACAAGTAAAATTAATTCTATCAGAAACAAAATAATTTGCATCCTCTCTAATGCGATTTCTTCTTCCTCAAAATGTGAGGCAGCATCAGAGGTAACTGTAGAACCTCATCTGTGTTTGAACTGTTTTGATTCAGTTGAGCTTTCAGAGTTATCAAAAATATTAGCTTCATCTAAACATTCAACTTTATTTTAGATCCAATCCTAACCAAATTATTTAAAGATGCATTTCATTTGGTTACTGCCCCCATTCTAGATATAATCAATCTATCCTTAGTGAATGGGTAAGTACAGCAGGATTTTTAGGTTACGGTAATCAAACCTCTACTTAAGAAACCTCTTGATCCAGATGACCTAATGAATTATAGACCAATATCTAACCGTCCATTTTTATCCAAAGTCCTTGAGAAAATGGAGGTCAGTCACATATGTGATTATCTAAAAGTTAATGATCTATTTGAGCAATTTCAGTCCGGTTTTAGAGAGTATCACCGCACTGAAACCCCATCAGTGAAAATTACAATTGATATTCTCATCACCTCAGATAAGAAACTTGTATCTGTTCTAGTCTTGTTAGATGGTTTAAATCCCACCTATCTGACAGATTTCATTTTGTAAATGTACATGACAAATCTTCATACTCCAGGGTTACTTGTGGAGAACCACAGGGTTCAGTGCTTGGCCAAATTATCTTTACTATATATATGCTTACAAATGGTAAAATCATTAGGCCCGTGGCTCACCGGAGGCAGACACGCTGTGCTATGTTGCGACCGTGATTTTGAGGAGTCAAGTAGTCACACATGATGCACTGCGCCTCTAAGCGCTTCTTGGAAAGTCATGCAATAGTCATAACATCGCATGGGAAGTTACTCTGTTTATACGTGAGCAGACTTGCTGTTGTGTTTTGTGAGACTCAAATTCATTAAAATGGGTAAGTACGCTATTTAATTCAATATTTATTGATCAATAGTACTTTAAAGTTATCAAAACTAGCTGGGTTTGTGCCTGCTATTGGGTTTGTGCCGTAAAGCTGTTCCGCATCGTAATGTCTGTTGTAAAGATAAACTGATAGAACTGGCAACTATCTTCAACGCTTCGGCACGGCACTTGTAGGGATGCGGCGCAGCACTGTCCGTGTGCCCACTCTCATTAACTATAATGGCTTCTATTTCAAATGACGGCGCATTTTAAGACTAGGCTTAAAACATTTTTATTTGATAGGGCCTATGCTTAAAATCTGATGTTAGCCCAGATCTGGACAAGTGGGAGAGTAGAGGGAGGTGGAGTGTACAGTCGGTAAAGACGGCTCTCCCTTGCCCTGCCTCCAACATGCCTCCATCTACAAGGCTAGGTTGTCCAGAGTTGTCTCTGTAGTTATGTTGCTGTGGGCTTAGACTGCTGGAGGACATACTAACCAATTTCCACACTCAACTATTTCCGTTTACACTATGCGTTTTAACTGCATTGTTTCCTACCTACCTAACTGGTTACTCCACATACGTATTTCATGAGCATTTTTTAAGTCAGAAGTACCCCTGATTATTTTGAGCCTGAGAAGGTTAACTTGGTGTACAATGGTGTTCTGCTGAGCTGTGGTAGCCTCATTGTTGGGTCACTGATTCAGTGCTACATAATTAAACTTGAATTGAATTGAAGGCTCTGGGGGTGGATGTTATCCGCCCGAAACGGGGGTACTCTGGGAGAATGGGGTACCATGCCCTCTGATACGGGCTGTTAGGTCCCTGTATGAGCGGTGTCAGAGCTTGGTCCACATTGCCGGCAGTAAGTCGGGGTCATTCTCAGTGAGAGTTGGACTCTGCCAAGGCTGCCCTTTGTCACCAATTCTGTTCATAACTTTTATTGACAGGATTTATAGGCCCGGCAAAGGAGTTGGGGGAATCCGATTTGATGGACAGAGGATCGTGTCTCTGCTTTTTGCAGATGATGTGGTCCTGTTGGCCTCATCAATACATGATCTTCAGCTTTCGCTGGAGCGGTTCACAGCCAAGTGGGAAGCAGCTGGGATGAGAATCGGCTCCTCTAAATCTGAGACCATGGTCTTGAATTGGAAAAGGGGATGAGGTTCTGCCCCAAGTGGAGGAGTTTACTTGGGGGTTTTAAATGTATGTGAGTTTTAAACATGCCTTCTAGTGAGTTAAAACCTTTAAAAAAGTTTTAACCAGGTGTTTTTAATGTTGATAATTGGTCTTTTAAAAGTTAACATTTTAATCTTGTTTTCATTTGGAATAATTTTACTAATGCTCACCATCTGTTTGCTCTCTTGTTTTAAGAACCTTTTATGACAAAGCAAACAAATTTTTAATTCCACTCCCCTGTTTCTTGTAAGCCCCACCCTTCACACATTTTACATCAGAGTCGGGGTTTAACACAGCTAAAAACATTTAAAAGAAGTTTTGTTGGCAAGGTGTCCAGACAGCAGGTAGATGAATTTAAGATCGTTATTATGTCCCCCAGTGTTTTAGCAGTAATCACACTGAAAACTGGCCACAAACCTGTGTTGCTGTAGCTGTGATCTAATTGTGCATGTTGACATGGAGGAATGAATGGTCGATCTGATGTTAATGATTTTTAGATAGTAGAACAGGTCTTGGGTCATAAAATGGAATATTATATTTTATTAATGGAGAACTTTAGAGATTTTGAAAAAAGACAAGGTTAAGCAGACAGATTATGCAACAATAAAACATAAACTGTAAAACAGAGTTTTGATGGTGGAGAGGTCAGAGCAGTTGTGGAGAGGTTGTTGGAGTGAGTTCTAGAGGGTGGGGGCAGCCATGGAGAGGTTGGTCCTGTGGGAGAGGAAGTCGATGGAGGTGATGTGGTCACTGGTTAGGAGACAGGCAGGACAATTCTGGATGTCTTGATGTTTGGTGAGTGTTTTGGATGGGATACCATGTAGATGCTATTGCTGTAGTTGATTTATGATGTGATGAATACATGAATAAGGGTTTCAGGGACAGAGAAACAAGGGAAGATTAATGTCTAACAAAATACAATTCAATAACATGACTAAAAGATCCTGGAATACCTCCACCACCAATATGCCTGTTCTACTTCTATCACCACAATCCTCCCCCGTCACAATTCTGTTTGCCCCCTCAAATATGCCAGCCTAGAACCGGCCCTGCTCTCTACATACATTTATGTTTATAATGTAGGAAATGAAGAAAACTACTTTCTCCTTCACTGGACTTTAGATTTTAGAATTTTAAATTGTTCAGGAGGTTGTACGTCCCTCAGTCCACAGTATCTACAGTATGTTGGCCTCACAGGAGCCGGGCTTCAGGATCTGTAAAGTTACAATATTGGGCCATTCCCATCTGTACCGGGTCGGCCCGGGCCGGGTAGCCCCAGTCGGCCCCAGCCTGGCCCGGTTGATTCCACACATCCTTGTCTTCAGCCCATGTGGGCTGATTCTACCCACCAATCAGAGGCTTGCTCTAATGGAAGGTGTGAATGGGCTGATTCTACCCACCAATCAGAGGCTTGCTCTAATGGAAGGTGTGAATTTGCTGTCAGCAGTGGGCGTGTTGGCCCTGGTCGGCCTGAAGCAGTACCCCTCGGGAAGAGGGCCGAGAATGAGCCTTGGTTGGCCCGGGAAAATTCCAGGCCACCCAGATATGTAAACAACCTACGCTACCCGGCCCGGGCCGACCCGGTACAGGTGGGAATGGGGCTTATGTTTAACAGCTTTTCTGAACCAGGGATAAAACATGGCATAGATCAGAGGGTTTAGGCAGGAGTTAAGATAAATGAGAAGGAATAAGAATGATACAAATGTTGTACTTGTAAAACTATCTATAAAATAAAAGCAGCAGTAATATGGACAGAAACACATCAGATACACAACAACAAGAACACCCAGTGTTCTGGCTGCTTTTAGCTCTGATTTCTTTGTTTGTTGTTGCACTGAAAGCTGAAGGGTGACACTTCTATTGTGAGAGTACATGGCACGAGCCTGAGTCACAGCCACCACAAATACTCTCATATACAGAACTATGATGACTGTAACTGGAAATAAAAATGTTATAAACAGATCTAAAGTTCCTACAAAATAGTCAAAAGATATTGTACATTCTCCAATGCAGGAATTACTCCTGCCTGGCTCAATCAGCATATCTTTTAAGAAGAAAGTTACATAGAAAGCAGCACAGCTCCAACAAAGACAAACACAGCATTTCATTCTTGGTAAGGTTATTCTGGTGGGATAATGCAGAGGGTAACAAATAGCCACATAGCGATCAGCTGATATGAGAACAATGGTTCCAATTGAAGCACTGATAGAAACAGAGGCAACATAATAGTAAAATAAACATGTGATATTACCGAGTATCCAGCATTTTGTCTTTCTAAAGATTTCGAATGGAATGATTAAACAGCCAACAAGGAAATCTGACACAGCCAGAGAGAGGATGAGGATGTTAGCAGGTTTCTGGAGCTTCCTACAAAGAAACAAAGTCAGTCAGTGAGGTTAAAATAACTTACGCAGCGTAGAATCACATTCTGATCAGATAAAAATATTGATAAATGTGATGTTTTTCTTTTTAATATCTGCCTGAAATAGGAGACTGAGATTATGATGAGGAGGTTTAGAACTGCTGTGATCAGAGAGAAGAAGGACAATACGATGTTCAGGAGGACAGCTTCAGACCAGTGAGGTGTTGGCCTCCTGCAGGACCTGTTGAGTTGTGGAAAACAGAACTCAACTCCAATCTGTATCTCCATCATCAGATGGATACTACTGTCTGAGTAGAACCCTGTCACACAGATCATTTATACTTTTCCTTCATTACACAATTCTAATTTGATCTGAGCACTAACATTACTCTTCCCTTGTGGCCAAAAACATCAAGGCAACAAAAACAGGCCAACATATGATGTTAGACAGGAGTCTCCATGGACTAGTA